>NW_020171801.1:873519-874568 GCF_003031525.2 Neophocaena asiaeorientalis asiaeorientalis
TCTTTCTCACTCACTTCGCTCTGTATGACAGACTCTAGGTCTATCCACCTCACTACAGATAACTCGATTTCGTTTCTTTTTATGGCTGAGTAATATTCCATTGTATATATGTGCCACATCTTCTTTATCCATTCATCCGATGGTGGACACTTAGGTTGTTTCCATCTCCTGGCTGTGGTAAGTAGAGCTGCAGTGAACATGTTGGTACATGACTCTTTTTGAATTTTGGTTTTCTCAGGGTATATGCCCAGTAGTGGGATTGCTGGGTCATATGGTAGTTCTATTTGTAGCTCTTTAAGGAACCTCTGTCATGTTCTCCATAGTGGCTGTAACAATTCACATTCCCAACAGCAGTGCAAGAGTGTTCCCTTTTCTCCACACCCTCTCCAGCATTTATTGTTTCTAGATTTTTTGATGATGGCCATTCTGACTGGTGTGAGATGATATCTCATTGTAGTTTTGATTTGCATTTCTCTAATGATTAATGATGTTGAGCATTCTTTCATGTGTTTGTTGGTGATTTGTGTATCTTCTTTGGAGAAATGTCTGTTTAGGTCTACTGCCCATTTTTGGATGGGGTTGTTTGTTTTTTGTTATTGAGCTGCATGAACTGCTTATAAATTTTGGAGATTAATCCTTTGTCAGTTGCTTCATTTGAAAATATTTTCTCCCATCCTGGGGATTGCCTTTTGGTCTTGCTTATGGTTTCCTTTGCTGTTCCAAAGCTTTGAAGTTTCATTAGGTCCCATTAGTTTATTTTTGTTTTTATTTCCATTTCTCTAGGAGGTGGGTCAGAAAGGATCTTGCTGTGATTTATGTCATAGAGTGTCCTGCCTATGTTTTCCTCTAAGAGTTTGATAGTTTCTGGCCTTACATTTAGGTCTCTAATCCATTTTGAGCTTATTTTTGTGTATGGTGTTAGGGACTGCTCTAAACTCATTTTTTTACATGTACCTGTCCAGTTTTCCCAGCACCACTTATTGAGGAGGCTGTCCTTTCTCCACTGTACATTCCTGCCTCCTTTATCAAAGATAAGGTGACCATATGTG
>NW_020171801.1:874716-885252 GCF_003031525.2 Neophocaena asiaeorientalis asiaeorientalis
GAGGTGTAAGGTTAGGTTGTTTATTCGAGATGTTTCCTGTTTCTTAAGGTAGCATTGTAATGCTATAAACTTCCCTCTTAGAACTTCTTTTGCTGCATCCCATAGTTTTTGGGTCGCCGTGTCTCCATTATCATTTGTTTCTAGGTATTTTTTTATTTCCTCTTTGATTTCTTCAGTGATCACTTCGTTATTAAGGAGTGTATTGTTTAGCCTCCATGTGTTTGTATTTTTTACAGATCTTTTCCTGTAATTGATATCTAGTCTCATAGCGTTGTGGTCGGAAAAGATACTTGATACAATTTCAATTTTCTTAAATTTACCAAGGCTTGATTTGTGACCCAAGATATGATCTATCCTGGAGAATGTTCCATGAGCACTTGAGAAAAATGTGTATTCCGTTGCTTTTGGATGGCATATCCTATAAATATCAATTAAGTCCTTCTTGTTGAATGTGTTTCCTTATTTATTTTCATCTTGGATGATCTGTCCATTGGTGAAAGTGGGGTGTTAAAGTAGCAGGAATCTCTCCGCTTTGCCCTCCGCACCCCTGTGGCTGCGCTCTCCTCCGCGGCTCCGAAGCTTCCTCCCTCCGCCACCCGCAGTCTCCGCCCGCGAAGGGGCTTCTAGTGTGTGGAACCTTTCCTCCTTCACGGCTCCCTCCCACTGGTGCAGGTCCCGTCCCTATCATTTTGTTTCTGTTTATTCTTTTTTCTTTTGCCCTACCCAGGTACGTGGGGAGTTTCTTGCCTTTGGAGAGGTCTGAGGTCTTCTGCCAGCGTTCTGTAGGTGTTCTGTAGGAGTTGTTCCACGTGTAGATGTATTTCTGGTGTATCTGTGGGGAGGAAGGCGATCTCTGCGTCTTACTCTTCCGCCATCTTCTCCCTGAGAAGGTCGCGCAGGGTCCTACTCCGTTTCAGTCCCCCTTTTCTTTGATATTTCTCAATCCCTTAGAAGCATATTTCTCCTCTTTGGGTTTGGTCACCTTTCCACTCATAGATCCCAGCTTGCTTGACAAGATTCGGCCAGGAGACGGAAGTCCTCGCCGAGCGGGCCGGACTTGGGAGAGTGCTTTGGGCCGCAAGTCGCGACCGGGAGCTCCCCTCGGTGTGGCTCCGGGAAGAAGCCACTTTCGCCCAGCGCTGCCACCGCCGCCGCTGCCTGCTCTCCCCGTCCGTGTTTTTGTTTCTTTTTGTTTGTCGTACAACCGATCCTTTCCGTGGAGTGTAGTTCCTCCCAGACCCCACGGACTTGGGAATCAGATCTTGCCATCATCTGACTTTTTTATCCCAACGTTTCTTCTTGAATTCCCCTCTATGTCCCTTTGAAGGAGGTGGTGTTTTCTCCCACTTACAGATGAGAAAGCTAAAATTCAGAGAGGCTGAGGAAGCTGGGCATGCGTGCAGCCAGAGTGTACATTGCTGGGCACGTGTACGTGACTGGGCACGCAGGCTGCCTCTGCACTGAGACCGCTGCGTCTCATCTCTCCCACCAAAGTGCAGCGGGGACCCTGCTGGAGGGAAACTTGATGTATGAAAAATCATATGCCAAAACAGATACATTAGGCTTTTTTATCATAAAAAGGCGTGCCATAAAAACCTTGACAACGCGGACTTTCTTTGTGGAAAGCAAGATGTACCGTCCTTACGCGGGGGCTCTTTTGAATACGTGGGGAGAAAAAGGCAGCGATGGTGGCTGGTTTTCACGAATGGCCAGAGCACAAACCTGTAGCAGAAGAGACTAAGGTGACAGGGTGGCAGGCAGTACTGTATTCTTGTTCCCTATCGATAAACTTTAAACAGTTGTAAATACCTGGTACTTTATGTCCAAGTGTGTCCCTGGGTAGCTCAGTCAGAAACATAGTGCCATTTCTTAGTACACAGGCGACAGAGACTTTGGTCCTGCCCTTCCACCCTGGACGTGGCTCCCATTCCCCTCTGGGGCTGTTGTTTCAGTGGGAATCCAGAACAGACGCTCTGACCGTTTGGGGAGCGAGCCAGGCTTGTTGGAGTCTTGTGGAAAACGACACTCCTCCGTCTCAGGACTCGAAATTGATTGAACAGCTTCCAAACCCAGGCCCCTTGTCATTGCCCTGTTATGCAATTTTGGGCCGATTCCCAGGAAAGATCCCCAGACTTTCGGCTCTCCAAATGGGAAGTTCATTTCAAAGAAGTACATTTTGCATTCCAGTAAAAACGGTTCTACAACATTGTCATTTCTGCTGCCGAGGGCAGCGCGTTCCCTGTGAATGTGTGCCTTCTCTTTGAGTCCAGTTATCAGCGAAATTCATCTGGGCCGGTTCAAAGCCTTTCCAGATTCTTCAGCCAGCCAGCCAGCCGACATACACTTGGGCAGTGCCTACTACGTGCGAGTACTGGGTTAGACGTGAGCGGTGTGTGTTGGCGGAAAGCCTGGAGAGAACAGAAACTTATCATGATTGTCTGTGGCAAGATGTGCACACAGGTAACTATACTTCAAGATAGAAACTGCTGTGAGAGGTGCAGATCAGCACCAGCCAGGGTTTTGGGGGAAGGCCTCAGAAGCAGGAAATGATATTTGATCTGAGCTTTGAAATATCGGTGGTGTTTGTAATTGTGGAGTTGGAGGGAAGTATGTGGTCTTAAGGGCAGGAGACAAGGATGAATGGGTGGAATCTCATGCAAATTTCAGCTGCATCATAAGTGATCTGGCAAGGTCCTCCATGATCCAATGAGAAGTAGAAGGGCTGACCACAGCTCCTGTAGTCTGGAAAGGCCTCACGGAAGCCTTGGATAGAACATTTGAGGAGCCTGAATGGGGCGGATCTCTCACTCCTTCATGAGGATCGATCATAAACCATATTTTAACACAGAGACTCCTTTGACCCGCTTGTCTTGACCTTTTGGGTACATACTGCAATTATTTGCAGTTCATACAGTATAAATGCATTTCACGGCAGGTGTATTTGTGCAGAAAAGACTTAACATTGAAGTATTGAAACCGGAATCTTTAGAAGGGTCTGCCTGCAAGGTTGACCCTTGGCTGGCCTCTGGGAACTTGGCTTTGAAGACATTCCCTAACTGAAAAAGTTGGCTCATTGGGCCTAGACTGTTCCTACAAACAATGTGATTTATGCTGAACACCTGCTTTCTTTCTGGGCATCTGGAATTTAGGCGGAGAGGGCCCACGTGGCCAGCCCCCAAACCATGAATGCCAAGTCTCCAACTGGCTGCAGGGGCATCATGGGCATGTGACCACATTTTCACAGTTGGGGCAGAACTTGCTCTGTATGGCCCTTCGCAGAAGGGACAGCATATAAGGAGGCCTGCACACGGATTTCTCCAGAGGTCACCTGTGTTGTCTTCTTCTTATACTGTCAGAAACCTTAGCCGTGAACTACAGCTGTGTGCTGAGTTCTCCAATGGTGCGGGTGGTTTTATGGACACCGCAGAACAGGATTACAGCGTGCCTGGGCCTAACTGGCTTCTTTGTGTCATCTAAGAGGAGGAACTATCAGTTCTCAAACACAATCTATCAGGTTATAGAAGGACCTGATGATTTGCCACCAACAGGACCAAGACCTGCATTTCTTCCTTACAACTGCTTTCTCCTCTTTTCCATCTGTAATTGCAAGAAGATGAATCGTGATTTCCATATTGTACTGCCTTCTAATGAACGTCCCTCCAATCCATTGAATTCCCGGAATAGAAGCCACCTTTGAGCCCCATTACCGTCTTCTCTGTGTTATGACTGGCCGTGACCCAAGTAAGGACAGTAGTAAATATTTTTTCTCCTCTCACACCAGGTGATCCTCAGTCAATCTGATTGCTAACTCATTTGCTCTCTAGCTCTAACCGATGTTGCATTTGGAGATGGAGATCAATGTTACAAAATATTAATGAGGGGAGAACTTAGGAAAGTGAACCCAAACGACTCCCTGCTTATTTAATACAGCAGGATCTTGGCCTGTTGTTGGGCTGGGTTTTGCCAATAGATTTCAAGGGACGTAATTTTAAGTAGGCAAGTAGTTCTCTGAGGTGCGTACATGCCTCGCAGATATCCGGGAGTCGTGAAGGTAGGAAGACGACCCCAATTGAAATGAAAGGACAGATCGAAAGTTTACTTGCAGAAGACACCTGCAGAATTCATGCAAGACTGGATGTAGGCAGGGGACTGCTGGCCCTACCAATGTGTTTTTTGACCCATAATAGGTTACAGCCTGATTTAACAGGTCACATTTCACTGCTTTTATGGGCATCCTTACATCTTCTTTTCAGGGTAATTATCTCAACACACATCTGAGGTGGCAATGTAATTGACTCGCTTTGGTACAGTTATAGGTTAATGAAGCAGACTAACTTTTTTAGACTAAATCACTCATGTTTTGTTTTTGAGATGAAATAGAAATGTATTTAGAAGGCGATGCTTGATACATTAAAAATTCTCAAATGGCTGACAACTTTGATTTCTCATCCTTTATGCACCACAGTGTGTAGCCATGAAGAAAGGATTATAGAGGCATCTGAAAGCAGCTTGGATGTTTGAAATGTAGAATCCAAGAGGAAAGAATGGCAAAGTGTTGTTTTTGATGAGTTTAATGTTGGCTGTTTAAAATACCATGTGATTGTTATAGAAGAGTGGTTTTCATTTTCAAGGTGTTTTGGTTTTTCTTGTTTTTTTCGCCTGAGCACCCGATGAATTTCAGGTATAATATTTGGTTACTTTAAAATTTTCATCAGATACCGTTCCAAAAGTCTGTTTGGGATATAAGCTTTTTATCCTCTTATGACAGCTGTGTGACGATTTCATTTTTAGGAATTTCCAAATAGTTGAAGGCAATGAAGAAATAGGAGATATTTAAGCTTAGAATTGGTATTGAGAAAACAGATACCTTATACATTTTAGTTTACATTCGTTTGTCACAGAGTTAAAAGTACCATGGATTCCAAACCAACATAAGAAGACAAAGTATAATAACTAACCATCCATCCATTGATCAAGGAGCAGTTGGTTATGTGTGGTATAATTATTTATTTAAAAAATATGTATGTTTAAAAAAAAGAAGCACTAGAAGACCATATGCCAAGATGTTAACTCTAGTCATTTCTAGGTGGGGGGCTATAGAGTCTCCTTTTTCATTACCTGCATTTCCTAAATTTTATATAAATACCATGCCCTTTTTTGTCATGAGATAAAATAAGATTATGTATCTTTTAAAGAAAAGAAGTAATTAGTGTGGGAAACTATGAAAGTAATAGTAACTGTACATTGGTTGTGGTTACTTTTTTTTTTTTTCTCAAATCTTTATGAGGAGAAAGTGACCCTCCGATGAAGGCCATTTCCAGCTCTTATTAAGCAGCCTCTTATAACCAAATTGAGGACCAGTGCAATTTCACAAGCGTTTATGAAGAGGGTAGCGTCCTGAGTAGTAAATGAGATTCATCCTGGAAATATGCAAAATTGGGGAGAGAATTAATCAGAATGACAAATGCAAATATGAGTATGCTATAGAGGTGTAAAGCTGCTGAAGAAAAAAGAGCGTTGTCAAAGGGTTAGTGAAATTAGCTCACATTTCAGGCGCAGGGAGATTTTCTGGTGGAAAATAGGACAGAAGGTAGTTTTTCTCTTTTTGCGGGGTGGAAACCACCTAGGGAAGGATGTTGGGTCTCCAGAGTTCCTCCATATTAGAAATATATAGAAAACAGGAACGAGGAGGCCCCCAAATTCACAGGAAACTAGGCTCCTCTCAGGAAATCAGAGTTAGAAGCCATTCATCTTGCAAAAGGTTATAATGTGGGAGATGAGTGACCACCACGCTTCAATAAGTTATTTCGCATACACAGTCTTGAGCTTTTGGGAGAAAACTTCCATTTTAGAGAGATTGCTCTTCAAATGAAGATGCTGGACTCATCTTGAGTTGTTGCAGATACAGCTAGCAGCATATACTGGTCAGAAATGGTGAGTCAGGATGACTGCCTATATCCTATCATTTTTTAACTCACTTACCGTTAGTGGTTTATGTCCCAACTTTCTCCAAAAATGAATCAAGGCGGTCACAAGCCTTAAGATGAATATTAGCAAAGCCAATTCAAATAATGATTAAAAAGTTATAAAAATTATTTAGAAGGAGGAAGAGACATACCAGGAACCTCACATATAATCACCAGCCAGGATTGAGCACTTATTTGAGCTCTGATTATTGCCTTTTTCACATGAGATAGATGTTATATCCTCCTTGTATGAGCACAGGCTGACATGGGAGAAAATAAAAGAGTCTGGAGCAGTTTGTGTCTAATGCCCTGTTGACCCGTACAGTTTTCCTGCACTTAATGACAAACACTTTAATGGTCTTATCTCTTCCTCCAATTCTCCCTCTTCCTTCCCACTCTGCTGACCTCATATCCTCCCTTATTCATTAACCTTTCTTGTGTTTCCCGTCAGATTTATATCTGTACAAATACGGGTATACTATATAGTTGGCAACTGCTATCGGACTACTCATGGCCACTGCTTGAAAAAGAACAACCAGACAGTCAAAGGGCAACCGGTACAGTTCTGGAATTCATCTCTCCTTCTCCATCATGTTTATGAGAACATATTGCTTTTGCTTAGGGGGAAATTTCATTTCTTTGGCCTCAGACCAGTGGGTTGGGAGTACAGTTTATAACTAACTGGACAGACTGCTCTCTGCAGAGCAATTGCCCAGTGCTGTCTGTTCCTTGTTCTTAAGCCAAGTGGCAGAAAAAATAAAAATCAGTAACTGTTTCACCATATAACGAACTTTGGGGGCCTTTTGAGCTCTCAGAAAGAGTGAGTCGGACTTTATTGGGCTGGAACCTGCAGAGTAATTTTTATTGATTGATTCGTTGTAATTATGCACAGTCAACACATCCTTATTCTGAATGATTATTCATGCAAATGAATCTGCCTTTAGTGAAGAAAAGCTCTACAGCGTAGTGGAGCCTTCTTTGTTCATTTAGATACAGTGGATGTCAAGGAGGGCGTTTTTTACAAAAGTGGATTAGGTGGCCAGGAAAGAGTTGTCCATTTCTTTTGGTTCACAAGTTCCTGCAAGTTATACCTATAACTTCTATATGAGATGCTTTTCTATTGTGGTAACTGAAAATAGCTTATAAAATTAGAACTACTGCAGCTGACAGGCTGGAATAATAGTGACCCCTGTGCTAGCATACATGTTGCTTTCCTCAATAGCACATGGTAAGTGCTATGTAAGTACTAGCCTTTGTTATTTTTACTTATTTGGAAGCTTATCACATTGAATCTGTGAGGTTAGCCCCATTTTCTAGCTGAGCAAAGTGAGGTCCAACGTTGTATTCGTTTCCTATGGCTGCTGTAACAAGTTACGCCAAACTGAGTGGCTTAAAACAACAGAAATTTATTCTCGGATAGTTCTAGAGGCTAGGAGCACAACCGGAAGGTGTCTGCAGGGCCTTCTGGAGGCTCTAGGGGAGAATCCATCCCTGGCCTCTTGCAGCTTCTGGTGGCTGCCGGCAGCCCTTGGCTTATGGCCGCATCACTCCAATCTCTTCATAACAACTTCTCCTCTGTGTTCGTGTGTCTTCTACTCTTCTGTCTGTGTCTGCCCCCAAAATCCTTCCACCTCTCTCCTGTAAGGATACTTGTGATTGTGTTTAGGGCCCACCCAGATAATCTAGGATAAGCTCCTCCTGTCAGGGTCTTTAACCTAATCACATCGTTTGCCATAGAAGGTAATGTTCACAGATACCAGGGGCTGGACAGGGACATACCTTTTGGAAACCATGAAGCAGGTCCAACTGATAAATGGCAGAACTGAGCCCAGCTAGAATCTAGTATCTTAATACCAAAGCCTGTGTTTTTCCTAATACTGTCTGAAACAACACCTTATCTCTGCCCTACAATAAAACTGGAGATCAATCAATGTTACCAACTTTTAGAAGTTAGGACACTGAGTCCGCCTGAGGAGAAATGTTTTGGAAATATTGTTTTAAAATCATAGTAACAAACATAGAAACAAATCAGAGCCACAGTTAATACAGCAGAACATTATTTTCCCATTCCTCTATAAGGAAGTAAGGGTTTTGCTTGATATATTTCATACTAAAGACTTTTGGATATTATTGGGACTAAACTAGGCTAAAAAGAATATTTTATTTCGTTATGCATTTTAGTGAGCTTATCATCAGTAATATATTTAGCATAAAATTTATTAGTGACATGCCCTTTAATTTAGCCTAATTGGCGCTAATTTAGTTACATTGCATTAAATTACACCATTTAATGTAGCTATACGTGGGTCAAGAAATCTATTCCGGCCAGTTAGGTAATTCTTCACGCAGCTGAACAGTTACAAAAAAATGGCATTGACGTGGCTGAAAAATGCAATATTCCCAAATAATAATTTTCCTGGAGTCTTGTTGGAAAGAGCTTAGCACACAGAGCTTATCTTCCATCTCCACTCATTTTCCCAGTCTGTAAAAATTAGCCAGAGCACAAATGAGGAAAAGTGGATTGACCCTTTTTTTTTTTTTTTTTTGCCGTACGCGGGCCTCTCACTGTTGTGGCCTCTCCCGTTGCGGAGCGCAGGCTCTGGACGCGCAGGCTCAGCGGCCATGGCTCACGGGCCCAGCCGCTCCGCGGCATGTGGGATCTTCCCGGACCGGGGCACGAGCCCGCGTCCCCTGCATCGGCAGGCGGACTCTCAACCACTGCCCCACCAGGGAAGCCCGGATTGACACTTTTAAGCATACCAGAATCTTTACGCATGACCCTTGTTCCAGCCTTCATTTCTGATTTGCCATGCTAAGGAGCAAAGTACATTGGGGGGAGGAAAAAAAAAGTTCTTCCCATCTTTGATCTGAATGTCTTTCTATTTGAATCTTATTGGCTAGATGACGGAAGTATGAAATTACTGACATTTTCCCCTCAGTGGTATTAAAAACAACACTTGGCATTCAGAAAACATAAACACAAAACCAAAACATGACCCCCATCCTCTTGGTGGTTAAACAGAGGATGAAAAGCAGGCCCGTGCCTCCGGTTTCCTCTGACCTCTGCCGCTTACAGCACGCACCACACATCTCCCATAGATGGCTAAAGCTCATTCTAGAACGTAATAACCATCTCCAGATGTGACTTTTTAACTAACTGTCTCTAGAAGGAAGAATTGCCTTGGTTTGCGGAGGATCTCCGATAATTCAAATTAGACCCATAGATGGCGTTTCCTTCTGTTGCTTTGAAGATAGCAAAACACTGGGCAGAGTTGATGAACTATATACAGATTTGACAGGGATTTGTAGCTTCTTCCGAAGGGATCTGTGAGGTCACAGGAGAATCGAGCACCGGGCCGCTTGTGAACAGAGGGGACACCACGAAGTGGTGGCAGTGGCTGCAGCCACCCCGGTCTCTGCATAGGTTTCCAGCACAGTCTAGCTTCTGCCTCTCTTCCTGAGCAGTCCACAGTAATGGGCCCAAGTGGTTTTGCTGTGGTGCACGTCTGAAACCCGTGCCTTTAGTGAATGTCCTTTTCAGTGGCCAGAGGAACCCCCAGCCTGGGGGTGACCAGAGAGCAGAATAGACAGGAAATTTTACCTAATGCCGGAGAGCTAGGAAGGTGTGCCAGCCCTGACTGTCAGCATCTGACAGCGCCGTCACTCCTGGCTTCGCCCTGCTCACCTGGGCACTTCCACGGCATTTCCGGGCCTTTTTCTGGCAGGAGGCAGCTGGGGTGATGCTTTTGTTTGGCCTCTAGTGCTGGGCTTTTGGATCCCCCAAGCTAAGACTCAAGAGAGAGAGGGCTCCGTTAGGAAAAGCCCCCGGGAGCAAGTGAATTGGTAGCAGCATTTTAAAGGAGAGTTAAAACCAAGTTGGGAAAGGCATCCCCCACTCAGGAAGGCAGGGGTTGGGGGAGAGTGTGCAGGCCGGCAGGGCCGCCTGTGTTTGCTGAACCCCCCAGCTGAATACCTTGAGGAGGTGCCCCCTTCCCAGGTACCTCAGAGTGCTAAGGATTAGATAGCTCTCGCGGAGTACCGTTCCTTCTAATAATAAAATTAATCTGACCATTTGGAAGAAGATTTAGTAATGGGACTCATCCAAGACTCTAAATATGCATATTCCACTTTGGAACCGTACATAATTGCATAATTGCACCTGCAAATCATGTTGTTAGCTCACTAATTATTCAAATAGTGGGGGCAATTCCACAATTGTGTGTGTAATTGTGTTAATTGTTAATGCAGTTAGGTACAGGTGCACCGTGACTAATTACACATACAGAAGCGCTCCGAGCAGCCCACTGTCTCCAGGCCTGGGCCGCCTTGCTCCGAGACAGACAGAAGTGGGTGACACACACAAAGCCACAGGCCATCAGCGGAGGTCGATCTGGCGCGGCTTTCGCTGGGGAGCCGCAACATATACATTTGAGAAACAATCAGGTCTTTGACTGAATTCAGCTGTTTATGCTCTGGTTTCTCTTGGGCCCGGCGCTGCAGCAGACAGAAGCACACACACACACACACACACACACACACACACACACACACACACACACACACACACACA
>NW_020171801.1:885293-904199 GCF_003031525.2 Neophocaena asiaeorientalis asiaeorientalis
ATCTTTTCACTGATGGTTCCCCTGCCTGGTGAGATTAGCTTTTAGTCAGGGGTTTATAGTCAACCATATGGTTTCAGGAATCTTATTTATCTGAAGTCGATACCCGAATATTTATGCCACTGCTAGGGTAAGATGCGGCCTGGGAGGTGAAATGTAGGTGATTTCTGGAACATTCTGATGGTTTATGTCAATAGCACTAAAATAGGGACTCCTGTCACATCCGTGCTCCACCTTTTCGCTCCTGTCTTCACCTGGTTCAGCCTCATTTCACTTGTGTCCTGGGTGCAAGGCACTGGTAAGAGCCTCCCCGGCCACAAGACAGGACTGATAAATGCTGAAGTCGTCTGTGTCTGTGGTCAGGAGCCAGGCGCGTGTCTCGTGCTGTGGGAGTTATACAATAGATACGCCCTCGATTTTTCAAAACTGACCTAATTTCAGATATTCTGCCCAGTAGTCCCCATAAACCAGACAGAGCCTCTTGCCAGAAAATGCACACACACACGCACATATATAATCTTGCATACGATTTCAGACCCCCTTAAGCCCATTCATGGATCCCAGGTTACAAACCCATTCCACAAACACTCCAAGTTTTAGCACCTAGCAAAGTGCCCAGTTTATAGAAGAGCTTTGATTGGATGAAATATGTGAAGGAACTCCGATTTTAGGTATATGATAAGTGAATGAAGTGGGTGAGAATTACAAGGCAAATATACTCAACTCCCTCCTTCCAACCCCACCTCTCTCTCTCTCCCTCTCTCTTCCCGCTCCCCACTCTCTCACAGACACACACACACACACACACACACACACACACAACAAAGAACTTTGAGATGATAATTTCTACTTTTTTGTTTGGAAAGATATGGTCAGCATAGCTATAGGTTTCTGTTATTGTCGCGACCATCTGTTAGTTTCATAACACAGTTGGTAAATTTAAAAACGAGTATTCACAGCCAAGTACGCATTTGATGATCTGTAGTTTGTGTGCTTGGAAGGGGGGTGGGGAGAGGATGAGTTGTGTGGGGAGGTGTTGCAGGGGAGACGTTCATGGACTTGTGTAACCAGAGAGCCACTTGTACACAGAACGTGGACTCCCGGGCTGCGCGTGCCACGTGCCCGCTGTACCTCAGGCCCGTCTAGCAGTCGACATCTATTTGTTGTTTGGACTTTGTGGTCTGTAAGCCTAGCTCTAAGGAACTGGCTCTCTTAGGAGAATCTTTACGTACCCTCCCTGCTAGAACGAAGGCAGGTCAGCTGTAAAAGATTGATTAACACTGTTTTGTGAGCCCAATGCCGAAAGGAACGTGGACCACACAAGACAAATCAGTCTGTGAGCAGTACGGCAGAAACGTTTTAGGGGACATAGAGGCTAAGGGGCAAGGGAATCACCTGAGTGTGGGCTTGATCTGGAAGAAGACAGGTGACCAGTGGCACGTAGGGATAATGCCAGAACTCACGTCACAGGTTGCTGTGAGGATTAAATGAGATAATCCTTGTGGGGCATTTAGCACAGTGCCTAGCACACATTAAGGACTTAGTAAATGTGGCTGCAATTTGTATCATTATTGTTATTGCTGTTATTATTTCTGTTGTCGTTTTAATCTGTAAATATGGGAAATTAACCCGCCTCCCCCCTCCATGACCTCCATCCCCACCCGCCCCCCGCCATTAAACACTGTTCATACCTTCCTTTTGTCATTTTCTATGGACTGCCTTGTAGCTCAGGCGTTCACGTACATGGTCTCATCCCACCAACTAGGCTATATGACTGAATTAGTTTGCTCAGGCTGCTGTAACAGTCCCACAGACTGGGTGGCTTAAACAACAGAAATGTTCGTCTCCCAATTCTGGAGGTTGGAAGTCCGAGATCAAGGTGTGGGCAGGGTTGGTTCTTTCTGGGGGCCATGAGGACGGGATCTGTTCCTTGCCTCTCTCCTTGGCATGTGGATGGCTGTCTTCTCCCTGCGTCTCACATGGTCTTCCCTCTGTGGGTGTCTTTTCCAAATTTTCCTTTTATAAGGATGCCAGTCGTATTGGATCAGAGCCCACTGTACTTGACCCAGTTGTAACTTGATTATATCTGAAAAGGCCCTGTCACCAAATAAGGTCACATTCTGAGGTCCTGGGGGTTAAAACTCCAACATGAATTTGGGGGTGGTCAATTCAACCCATAACAATGACCATTCATGATATGGCCTGTGTTTCATATGTCTTTGAAGGTCCTACAGCATTGTCTAGTGCCACGCCTGGACAGTAGGAGAAGCAGTGGGCCTGATGTAGTGGAGACCAACAAGCCTGAGTTCTCATCTCATGTCTTTCTATTCATGGGCCAGTTAGCCGGTCCGAGTCTAATTATCTCTCTAAATTCCTGTATCATAGGCATTATGAGCGCCATAGCACACACACACACGCACACATATATACCAAGTACCTCCACGTAATAGATGCTCAGTAAAGGGCAGTTATTACTCACAAAAGTTTACTGAATAAATGAATGGAAAAAAGGTATGGATGACTAAAACCTAGGTGTCTAGTCACAACCGTGGGCCAGAATTAGGTTTTTAACTTCTTGGTTAAGGTGGTCTCTTTTTCATCACATTTCTTGGTTTTGTGCCCAGTACTTGTGTAACGGCAAGGAATCTGGGCAGTGGTTTAGAATGGTGTGAAAGGTTAATCAGCTTTCTGAATGATTTTTTGAACAACAGTCAACACTGTGCCCTCCTTGAGATGTGATATTTAATTTATAGACAGGCAAAGCCAGTTCCATTATCACTGCAGACTGAAATATGTCTACCACATTTCGTAAATTTGTGTCATTTTGTAACCAAAGAAACTTCCAATAACAATAATGTAGCATAGATTGGCCACAACATCCAATAGTTATGAAGCAGAAAACAGGCACTTGTTTTGAGACCAGGAAAACTGAAAGTTCACACTTGACATTGTTCTTCATTTATAGTCCTAATTCATTAGCATTGTCTCAACATGGCAACAGTGGCCTAATGTGTATTATTTGCTGTTTGGTTGAAATAGATCAGAAAATCACTAACACCAAAAAGCCAACCTCATAATCACTGATTTTAACACTTTGTCAATTGCTGTAAATCACAGAGATATAGCTACGTGTAGTTGTCATGTTGAAGGTGATTAAAAGCTGCTGAGCCTCTAATCACTACAATGAAAAAGGTTGTCATCAATAAAGAGACTCCAGAGCTGGGGAGTCTTATTGATCTGAGCAGAGGAATTTGCAAACTCTCTTTCTCTGTTATCTTGTCCTTCTGCAGCTGGAGCGGACACCTTTAAAGGTATAGTAGCACATTTGGTGGAAGAAGAAAGTCCACATTTCAGTTAAGGGGACTTTGTTCATTTTCAGCTTCCCGGTCCCAATGTGAGCCTTCTTAGTGGATGGCTAAATCATCATCTGTGTTATCTAGAAGTGGATCTATCTCTCCCTACTAAGCACAGCTCCGGTACCTCTGGTAGCACATTCTAACTGGCTTAGACATAACAGAAAAATCATTTTGGGAGGGGCGGGGTGGGAGGGAGACTTCAGCGATTGTTTCTCTTTTGTCAGAATTAGCCACAGGTGGCAATCGCTTTTATTCTCGCTCGAAAGCAGTATTGAATGGTGTGTAAAAACGCATACTTAAACGGCCTAATGCAGTAAAAAATGAAGCATGAACACCGTCCTCCCATTAGGTTTTCTGTTTTCAGTAATTCCACAAAGCCACATCTCAGGAACTGTGTCTGTGTGGATCCCTGTTCATATAAAATCGGCGTGATTGCAGGTCCCAGGGGCCATCGCTATTTCTATTTGGGGCCTAAACTGTCATTCTTTGTACGGAGTCGGCTCACCTTGCCACTGTCCTGCCCCTGTCCTCACCCGCCTCTTCTGTATGCTTGGGTGGTCATATTTTGAAATTTCCCCAGGCCCAGTTTGTCATTCAGTCACGTTTCTCATCACATCTGAAGGCTGTTGTGCTTGGCATGGTAATGAGGCCCTCTTTGTTTCAGCGGCTGCTCTGTTCTGTGTCCCCCATCAGCTCCTGCAGTCTGGGGGCTGGGGATGTGACAGCACAGCCCTGGAGGGCCTCTCAGAGTAAACAACTCACCTATTACTCAGTTGGTTTTTTAAAACAGATTTACATCTATTTCAGGTTTTAAGCTGCAGTGTTTATTCTGGTTTTTTTTCAACGTATTAAAACAATTTATGAGCATTGCGAGCCTTGCCTGTGTGGCATGTGTGTGTTTGCCCAGATTATTATGCCCATGTATACAACTTCCTGCATATTTACAAAAGAGGCTGAGCTCAGTGACACCCACTTGAATATGTTCTAGAGAGGGAAATGACACTCCTGGAAGGCATTAATTTCTTGATGAATTTAGGAGCCGTGATGGTGTATTTCCCACCAGAACTACTGAAAAATATGATTTTCTGTCTTCTCTTGAAATGATTGTTATTTGCTTTTAAATTGCTTTGAAGTGTATCCTAAGAACATGTTGCCTCTACAGAGATGCGGTATGTCAATTTCATAAAATACGTACACGTGCCTTATCTCAGACAATTACGAATCTACTCCTGCAGTCCTTATCTAGACCCCAGAAAAGGAGTAGGAACTTGATGCAGTAAAGGGATGGTGGGTTTACGTTTTCTATGGCTCCATTTGTTTTCCCACTGGCTGATCATACCGCCATTCTAACAGGATCTGTGTCCCCTGAATTAGGACAGAAATACTGGTTATTGCCAAAGGTGATGATTTCACCATAAAACTTCATGAGTCCTTAAGAATCATAGTTATATAGGCTCCTATATAATATAGGAGCCAGAATAGACCACAGAGAGAATCAGACCCCTTTATTTCATAGTGAGGAGGCTTTGGCCCAGAGAACAGAGGTGATTCACCCAAGACACACAGCCAGCTGTGTGAAAAATGGCCCCCAACTACCAGAATAAAAACAGTGAGGGATGGTTCAAATGATGTGTCTTGAGGCTCTCAAAAGTTGCCTTGACAAAATGAAGGCCTAATAGTCCAGCCTTTATGGACTGTTCTGGATGACAGCATAACATACCCTCCTGAAAGGAATCATTACTTGTAGATTATTATGAAGTGACTTGCAGTCTTACTGCTTATCAGTATCATCATTCTATGTGATCAGCAATCTTACTTTGGGAAGCTCTGCAAAATTGGAGATACCTGCTATTCCAGTCTGTTCATTTCATAGGTGGAGAACTTGAGAGAGATCTAGAGAGCAAAATAGGACCAGGACCCTCTGACCTCAGCTGCAGGGTTCTTTCCTGTTGGCTACCCCTCTCTTCCCACGGTAAACCATACATTAAAAAAAAATCCCCTCTTATGGATAGAATTAGGCAGGACCATTATGAGACATATTTATTGTCCAACCTAGAGCTCCGGAAACAGAGATGGAAATACAGGTCTATTGGTATTTTGAATTGACCAAAGAGTGGAACTGGTTGTCAGAGGGTCAGCTTGGCCACGATCAAGGTCAAAGAAGCATTTCAAACATGATTGGACTACAAGATCTCTTCACTTTGAAAGCTATGAGTGATGATAATACTGAAAAGAGTAGGTTTTCTCTGATTAGAGCCAAACAGATTAAACAAACTAGTAGTGGACCCATTAGAGGGAACGTGTGAGACAGGCAGGCTTTGAAAAATTAGGTATCATTTGTGGGCTGATGTATATTTATTCTAGATACACCGTTACATACATATTTCACATTTACAAACACCGAAGTTTCAAATACAGAAAGAAACCCACAGCAAGTCAATTAAATCTTTTTTTAAACTTTCCCTCCTGAATTACTTGTCTTTATTCAACAGTCTCAGCAGAATCTTACCTTCTGGTTTGATTTAATTTGTTATACAGAAAGAAAAATGGCACCAAATTCTCTCATGGCCATTTTAATCAGTTTCTCTTTGAGAGCTTATGAAATAGCTCATTGAGCTACACAATGTACTTTGTATAGATTAATTTGGAGTGATTGTATTGGCCATAGCAGTTGTGAGTTAAAGAAATAATCACGATAGCTTGTTTATCCTACAGAGTCGGGTATGTATAACCTTATGCTCATCAGAACAATGGGAAAGTTAGGCTCACTGAATTCCAACTTGTATTTTCATGTTCGCTGCATTATGTTACATTGGCACAACAAAAGACTTCTGCAAAGTGAAAATAATATAGCATAACACATATTTTTAATAGGGGGGTACTACATCCCTTACTTTTTGATAATACAATTGGGAGTCAGTCTTCTTATACAATGGTCTGAAATCAGAGAGACAGGGTTTTCTACCTTGGCTTTATCACGTCTGAACTGTGTGACCTTTGGCAAATTGCTTAACCTCTCTGAAGCTCACTTTCATCATTTATAAAATGGGGATAATAATTCCTACATCATAGTGTTGTCATGGAGATTAAGTGGCCCATTGTTAAGTGCTCAACTAACATTTCTGTGAAAAATAGCCACAGCAAAAGGCTTTGTTGACACATAGTTTTCATTTTTGCACCTTACCTTGAACTTAGTATAGTAAGCGTTGTGAAAATAATTATGTAAAACGCCAGTGGTCTGCAGGTGGTAGTCAGTGTGCCTTGGGGGCAGCTGCCACCAAGTGTTCATTCTAGAGTCTAGATGGACTAGGCCTGGAGGTTGCCATTAGGTCAGGGTTTGGATGATGGCATATACCACAATGCATAATTAGGGAGCCCCATTAAAACCGATCATTTCCCCTTTGGGGTGGCTCTTCCATTTAAGGGCTGGGTGTCAGGACTGCATTAGTGAAATTGGGTAGACAAGGGAAAGGAAGGAAGGAGACAAGAGACTGACTAACCTTCCAGAAATACCACTCAGTGTGCCAAATTTCACTTTTGAAATAAACATCCTTAGAGAGGAGTCAGGGATGGATCATTTACGGTAGTGGGGGCACTTGCAGCTGCTCCAATGCATGTCGCTCCAGAAATTAACAAATTACTGTTATTTTCTGCACTTAAATCCTAATTTACAAAACGGGTTTATTCATCCAACCTTGTCTTCTCAGTGCTTCCAATTTGCTAGCTTTGTATTTCCTTGTGTCCTTGCTTTGATTGGCTCAGTCGTTTAGACTGAACATGGCACTATGGAAGCCAAGGCAATGACCATGACCCATAACCCCAGGGAACCTCACCGTGCTCTACAGCCAAAGAATCTAAGTAGGAGCTCCATCCAGTCTATTGCCTACCATAACTGGCTCAAGGCAAAGCTGGATTCTGACTTTCTGATGATCCAGCCTTTGGTGGTGATGGTAGGGGAGGCTGTGTCTTCTCTTCCTGTTGCCCACTGCTTTCTTGGACATATAATATTTTCATCACAGTCTTAATAATCACCATGTCTTCACACTATTTAAACTTTTCTGAAGAGCTGCTCCACTTAGATACCGCTTTCAGAGGTAAGGTAAGGCACAATTCCCCTGTCCTCACTGCCCAACAGAATACAGAGGGTACCGTGTGGATAGATCTATTTGGTCTTCCAGTAGAAGGAACTCAAGAGTTTCTTGAGTTGCTTCATTAAATTGAAATAAATTGATTTAAATGAAATGGAATCGGGAAATAGTGAGTCCCCTGTCATAGGAGCTATGTAAGCAGTGGTAAAGCCAAGACTACAAAAACTTGGCTTTTTCAGCCCGATGGACCAGAGTTTCGTCTCAGGCCCTCCATTCACATGGCTGTGTGACCTTGGGCAAATCATTTCACCTCTCTGCACTTCTTTTGTCCTCATCCTTTAAAATGGGCTGCACGTTAGAGGTTGGAGTATATAGCCTCTAGGGCCCTTTCTCTGTCAACGGTCTATCAGGAGATGAATGTATCCATTACTGGACAAGCAACTGAAAAGTGTTCCATTGAGAAGGAACCAGTAGCATTAGCTTTGCATGGGACAGATGACACATTTATCATAGAGTTATTTCAGTTCTTACCTGGTCCCTCTCCTCTCTGCCCTTCAGCAATTTTAATAGATCATGGTCAGAGCTTTAATGCTCTGGGCCAAAGGCTTCTATCTACCTGTAATGGCTGTCAGGGGCAGTCCTTTTTCAGAGTGCCCATCTTACTCTCAGTAACCAGATTTCTCAGGATGGAAGGGTTGCCCTTGCCAGCTCGATTTGGCTGTTTCCTCGTTCCTCGAATGGAACAATAAAAGGGGGAGAGTATGTTGGGCTTCAAGGAGAAAGCAGCCATTCAGTAAGATAAGGATGCAGAATCGGCTGGGTTCGGCCGATCCTAGGCCGTCTGGGCCGTCGGCCACCTTGGACAGAGCCGTTTCAGCGGCATGCCGTGGGTGTGAACCTCACCTCACCGGAGTGTGCTGAGGAGAGAGCGGGAGGGGCGGATGCAGGAGGGAATAAACAATTCCCGCTGTGACAGGGAGCAGAGAGATGGGGTGATAGGATGTGGTGATGTGGGGTCGAGGTTTTTCTTTGTATTTTAAGAGGGATGGTACTAAGGCATATTCATATACCAATGGGTATAACTCAGCGGAGAGGGGAAGAAACGTATCGCAAAAGAAAAAAATGGATGATTGTAAAAGCAAAGTCCTTGAGAAGGAGCGAACAGATTAGGACACAGCTGGAGGGGCTGGCGCTGGTAAGCTCATTTCCCCACCGATTCACGACTCCTCAAGTCGACACTGACTTCAGGTGTTCGCGGGAGGCCAGTTTTCACGGCATATTCGGACAGCCAACGAACCTGTAGGAACTTCTTTCAGTTGGCTTTAAGATAACCAAGAACTAAAGCTAAAGGGCAGTCAAGTATCTGAGTAGCAAGGTGCTGACCTCGGTGTTGAACCTGAGTTCTCACTGCTTAGCATCTGTGGAGGCCTGGCTGGAGGAAGGGCCTGGTCTACCAGTGATATAGCAGGTGCTCTTCAATGCCCAGACTCATTGTAGGTCTCATTGTAGGCCATCAGGGTTTTTTGGCCTTGTCGGTTGGTAGTCAGTTTGGAATTGGGGATAACATTATTTGCCCTATAACAGAGATAAGTATCCTCTCATCTTAGGGGGGAACCTTCATTGCAGTTCATGAACTTGGCTTCTGAATTCCTCAGGCTTTAGTGGGCAGTCTAAGTCCATGTGTATAGACCAGGAGCATGAAATAGCAAAAGACACACTGGATTGGGTAGCCGAAAACCTAGGGGCTCGTCTTCGCCGCTAAGTGGCCATAAAACCTCAGACAAGTCATGTAACCTTTTGAAGGCCCAGATTTTTTTTCATCTTTATAATGAAGCTTATTGTACCTTCTTCGCCTACTTTACAGGGCTGTCATGAGGAACAAATGATACAGGGTGGCAGGTGGGGAGCAGAGAGGATGTGAAAGGACTTCGCAGCCCAGCAAGGACGAAACTTCCGAGGATTTATGTATCTGAGCCTTGGTCTCAGTAGCAATAACAGTAGACCATATTCTTAATATTGCCCTCATATAAATGGCCTCATTCCCTTTTGTTTTCATATGCCACCAGGGTGCTGTTCTTAGAGTTTTGAATTAAGGGGTTAATATCTTCACATTAAGGATAAAGGAGATCTCACTGGGGGTTAGATTATCATTTATAGAGATGAGAAACTGAGACTCTTGAAAACGCTAATTGCAAAGCTTATCTCGACAAAATAGATGTTAGATGCTGCCTAAAAGCCTTATAGCACC
The DNA here is from genome assembly GCF_003031525.2 of Neophocaena asiaeorientalis asiaeorientalis. NCBI lineage: Eukaryota > Metazoa > Chordata > Mammalia > Artiodactyla > Phocoenidae > Neophocaena > Neophocaena asiaeorientalis. The sequence continues at coordinate 894,983 of NW_020171801.1, forward strand.
CTGATAAGGTGTCGTGCTTTCCTTTTGAGCACATATTGTAAAACAAAGACAGAACATTTAGAAATTAATGAAATGCATTTTATAAGTATACCTAAGTGCTCAGCTAGATAATTTCAAGATCAGTGTGATCATAATAAATGTTTATTTACAGCCAGCCCTCAGCCCAGAGCCTTTTGGGTACCCAACTAAAGGCACACTAAGTATTTGTAATCACATCATCTAAATTGGTATATCATTTTAGATTTAAAAAGTCCCTCTTCTTTATGATAATTCATTTGAATGAAGAAAGACCTTCAAACTGATTCTAAAGATCTTCAGATAACACTTTACAGTGTACTATATATCGCTGGGTTTATTCATCTTGTGTTGGGAGCTTTTATAGATTCCAGCTATGTCTTCGCCACAAATCTTGTTTTTTGTGCTCATGGCCTCCGTGAGAATAAATGGAAGTTGTGGAGTCTGTGAAGGCCACTGGAGGGAATCTCCCAATCTCCTAATATATCAGTGTCTCTCCGTGTCTGTTTCTGATGGGGTCCAACAGCAGGTCAACATCCTGAGGTAAAGAAAGGCTTCCTGAGAGCAAGCAGCAGTCATTGAAAATAAATTAATGAAAGCCAGTGACTGCTGATCTCTTTGACAAGAAGGAATTCTTGCTGCCAACATTTAGAAACCACTGGAAGCGGTCTCCATTGGAAACCAGGTTTTGACTTTCTGCCCTGGGCTGCCAAAAGTATTGTGGTAGAAAATGTGAAAATAAGTTGCACTTTGAATTATACTTTCAATGACTGTCTAGTGAAATGGATTCACGCTCTGGCACTGCACCTTTGAGGCTTTCGGTTGATTCACATAAGATAAAAATCTATCTGGTCTGACAGTTGAAAAGGTCGCAAGCACGCTTGATGTCTGGTGGTCTCAGTACATTCCCAAATCTTGATTAAAAACGGAAGATGTAGGAGCTCTTACGGGATTTTTCAGAATCGTTTCAAACAGAGCCATTTCTCCATGCTTTGGCTTCAAGGGTATGGACCTTTAGCCAAGTACCGATTATATTTTCACTACCATTTAGCGAGAACTTCTAACTTAACGAGAAGCCCTCACATGACTGAGGCACTCTGTCTTTGTGGCCAACATGTTATTTTTGAGAATGACATCTAATTGTCATAGTGGTCTCCCTAATATGAAAAATGGAACTGTCCACATTTTAATGTTTCCACTGAAGTCCTAAAGCCTGTTATCTGCTGCCATCTTGAAAATATTTGCCAGGACGGCTTGACATTTTTACTTCTGTAGATCATGCAGGCTCTTTCGATTGGAGACTTCTTTTAATTAGAGATCAGCTGGTGAACACAAGCTCAAGTTTTGAAATTAATTTGCTTCGGACCACAGATTCATACACTCATTTTAACAGATTGGAGTTGCTTTAGAGACTAGATCCTTGGCCAACCCGTTGGTCTTATAGCTAGAGAAACTGTGACTTGCCCAAAGTCATACAGTGCCATAGTCACTACCTATATGAATCTTTTCTCTTATTCAAAATCAAGGTCAAGTCCCACTTCCTTGCACGATCACCCCAGAGCCATGGACAGTTTCTTTCATCTGTGGCTTCCTGTTACAGTTATCGTGAAAGCCATTCATCTGTCTCTTAAAAGTAGCGTCACCACACAGTCTGGGATTTCCAGGAGAGTGCTGATTTGAAATAATCACTTTCATTCTCCCCGTATTAGATGGTCTGGACATTCCCATATTTGGCCATCTAAGTCATGTCATCCCCAAAGTAAAATCCTTCTGCCCATGTGCCTGATTCAGGGATCAGAAAATATGTGCCAACTTGTACTGTCATTACTCATTTTTGGTATGTAGGTCCTGTCTGCTCTTAAGTAGATGTTCCTTGTGGACATTTAGTCTTTATCATCTACCGAATTTCCCATAATGCCTAGTGCACTGTACATAACGCACAAGTTTCTTAACGTGAACAGATTTGCCAAGCACCAAGTTTGGAAATACCCCAACACATTGATCCCAGTCAGGAGTAAGTGTGGTTATTTCACTGGATGTATTTTATTTGTATCAGTAAGGTGTTGTCATTGTACCTGGAATTATAAGCACCTGCCAGGTGTCTGTTTATCTTGCTTACTTTCACGGCTAAGAAATAATCAGTCCCAGGTTTTCACGTGGATGTGAGACAAGCTAGGATCGTTGGTGTCCTGCATGTGCTGTTCGTGTTAATTGGCGTAAACTGTTTGACTCCATAAACCATGGGACACCATGTATCATTCCCACTCTGGTCTTCAATGTATGAGGCAGTGGGCTCGAGATGCTCCACAGAGCGGGCCCACACGTAATGTCACAGACCCTTTCTTTATGACACGGTGTCAAGGGTCTGTGTTTGCAGAGTGATTTTCTGGAAAAGTGCCATGCCCTTCTATGAGCCAAGTGTTTCAGAGTGTTCCATAAATGCTGGGCAGAAGGGCTCTTAGGGCCATCTCTCAAGCTAACTGGAGATACTAAGTAAGGCCCAGGGGACGTTTAAGAAACAGGAACTTCTTGTGTTTGTTCTATTGATTTTTCTGCCAACAAAAAAGTGTAACAAATTGTGGTGTTTTCAGATAAAAGCATCAGGAATAAACTCCAATTTTAGAGAGTGATTTCCTGGGCACACACGCAGGTGCATTTGGGGGAGGGCTGGATGAAGCAGGAGATAGGTAACCATACCAGGTCGGTAAGGGCCAGGGTCGTGAAGCATTATTTACAATCGAACAAAGTGGTAATTTTGCCAACTCTCCATTCTCAAATATGGCATCCTCTTCATGGTAATCAAACTATTACTCTGACACGGTTTCCTTATCAGGAAACCAGTCTGTGATTGTGACCTGAAAATGAAGGTTGTCTTTCAACTCATTTGAATTGCAAACAGGAGAGACAACCTATAGCTACTGTGGCATATTTTTTGAGCAATACCAGGCACCTACATTGACCTCCTATTTACATTCCTTTGAGAAGAAAAAAAAATCACATAAAAGCTACCAAGAAACACATTTCACAGCAGGCAAATTAATTGGTTTTACAGTATTTGAATGGAGGGTTTGTCAAATAAAACATGCCGTGACAGTTAACAGTGTCATTTAGAGCCAGAAAATTATTGGCTTATTTGTTATTGGATAAAGGGAAGGCAAACATTTTGTATTAGGAAGTTTTAATGTGTTTAAAGTCCTCATTAGGGATTAATGGACATGCTTCCTTAGCATAGCGCCTCATTAATTTGAGGCTAAACAGTTACTTCTGTGTTTCAATCTCAGTGTTGTTTCTTAACATTTTTTTTTTTACTTCTCTTTAATTAGATCTTGCAGTTGAGTTTGGTCTCTACACCATTGGAGGTGTAGAATTAATTAATGAGATTTATAAATCTAATGGAAGGGAGTTATTCTTAGCTATCATTTCATTTTAGTGAGCAGTTAAACCACAGGTAAGTGGGTGCAGATCTGAGAGATTCCAGAAGCCTAGAAAAAATGTGAACTTCCCTGAATATATTTAGTAGTGTCTCTTGGCATTAATAGATAAAAGTGTTTTAATTAGAGTTATAAATAATAGGGGAGCTGGCGAGGATTCACTTCCCGTGCACAGGGCTTGCTCTTTCAGATCATCGCTGTCAGAGAAGAGCAGTTGTAGGTCTCTCTCTGTGGCATCGCGGTGTCAACCACTGGCAATTAAGACAATCCTAAGTGCAGGATTTAGAGAGTCAAGAAGGCGCCAAGTTCGTTAGAGGTTAGTCTGAAAGAGGAGACACTTTCTATCAAGTGTATTCTGTTGTCACCTTTTTATTGAGGACATGTATGGGTACAATTTGTAAAGTCTATTCCACTGGCGTTGCTTTAAGGAAAATGTAGCTATAGAGCAAAATCAAACTGAAATCCGGGTTTCTTGCTTTAAAGCAGACATTTAAATCATTAGCTATGTATTTAGAAGAAGACGGAAGGAGTTTCTTTAGGGTGAGGGATTGCGAATGTTAAGGGAAGACCTTTCCTTTCTGAAAGATTTTCAGAAAATAGGAGCCAAAGATACGTATTTAAAAGGTTCTTTTCTAAATGGGGTTACAGCATGTAATGTAAGACCCCATAACATGCCTGTGGTAGTGTCTTCAGAAGCTACCAGAAAAATCTGAACTCCCACTTCATTTTTCCCCCCTGGTGAGGAAGTCTTGTATCTCTAGAAACCATAAATGCTTAGAAGAAGTTGTCAATCCAAGACGTATTATAAAAGATAATCGTACTTTAAAATGTCTCCTGCTAACATAGTAAATGTGTAAAAGTTTTCTTAAGGACAAAATAGTTAAGTGATTAAAAACAGCTCTTCTTTAAACAATTTGGAAACTCCTTCCAATGCTCTGTAGGAATGATCTCTCTCATGAGGATATGGGTTAATGGAGTTCTCTACTTCCCGAGGGACAAAGTTGAATTCATTTAGCCCCCAGAGAGGCGTTCCTCAGGCCCCGCGCTCCACTTCATCTGGGCTTGTGGGTCATGTGAGATTCACCACTGTGGGATCCCAGCAGATCATTGCTTGTGATCCTGGGCGCTCTGCTTGTTCCATTCAGAATGAAGTCCCTTATAGATTAGAGCAGTTGGAGAACTGTGAGCTGTGGTTAATTAGCAAATCAGTGTGGGAAAGTGCAGTAGCTAATAGTGGGGAGCAGAGTGCCACCTCCTTCTAAATCGCCAGAGGCTACTTGGCCTCCAATTGTCTCCTTTCCCCTACCTCCTCCTTCCTTCATCTCCGTACTGTGGGCATAGACAGCATCTCCTTCAGTGTTTCACACGATAGCTCCCTCTTTCTCGCTCTTCAATATTGCCAGAGAGTTCTATTATACTTTCCTAGCCTACCCCTCTTCCTGTTCTCCAACAGAACCTTTTCCACCTTTCCTTTCTCCGCATGTTTCCAATAACCAGCCCCGTTCTCCACTGCTGACCTTGCCACATACTTCATAGAGAAAAATAGATACAATCAGACAAGTACCCTCTCATCTTCTCGTCTTTAATTTCTCCAACCCAATTGCTTATGTACCTAAGGCACTCTGCCTTCCCTGCCGTTACAATGGAAGAACTGTCCAGAAGGGTCCACGCTCCTCTTTCAGGCCAGCCCCTCCAGTTGTGTCCTAATCTGTTCGCTCCTTCTCAAGGACTTTGCTTTTACAATCATCCATTTTTTTCTTTTGCGATACGTTTCTTCCCCTCTCCACTGAGTTATACCCATTGGTATATGAATATGCCTTAGTACCATCCCTCTTAAAATACAAAGAAAAACCTCGACCCCACATCCTATCACCCCATCTCTCTGCTCCCTGTCACAGCGGGAATTGTTTATTCCCTCCTGCATCCGCCCCTCCCGCTCTCTCCTCAGCACACTCCGGTGAGGTGAGGTTCACATCCACGGCATGCCACTGAAATGGCTCTGTCCAAGGTGGCCGACGGCCCAGATGGCCTAGGATCGGCCGAACCCAGCCGATTCTGCATCCTTATCTTACGGAATGGCTGCTTTCTCCTTGAAACACTTTCTTCTCTGGCTTTCTGGGACATCATGCTTGCCTGATTTTCCTCCTGTCCCCCTAGCCACTCCTAAGGATTCAGGGGTGGCTTTGGAATACATGATGTGTGATACATCATATGCCATGCTATCTGGAATGTGGACTCGTCACAAAAGAAACTGTAAATGGTCTTTTGATGCAGTTTCATCTTCGGATGACTAAGGTGTGAAATTAGTTTTATAGCTGAGGCCTATAGTACGTGTCTGCTACATGTTGTATATGAGTTGCCTGCTTCCTCGTGTTTTTTTTCTATTGAAGTCTAGTTGATTTACAATGTTGCGTTAATTTCTGCTGTACAGCAAAGTGATTCGGTCATACGTATCAATACATTCTTTCTTAATATATATTCTTTTCCATTATGGTTTATCATAGGATATTGAATATAGTTCTCCATGAAATAACTCTTTTCCTCACGTTTGTATTAGTTAGTACAGAAATCAGTTTGCGTTTCCCATGCATTTAAAAACCATCAGCAGAAGAAGAGGAAATGTACCCGGGATCTGACAATTAGCATCAGTGAGAAAATGGTCCATGTGTAGGAGGTAGAGAATTGAAGTTGAGATGTGGATACTACATATGGACCTGCACACAGGATAGCCATTAATGTTAATGGGAGTGCAGTAGGTAGGGATTTCGTGGAATGAAGACTTTAATCTTAAATGGTCCTTGGTTTCCGTGCTAGGACTTGGATGGGACAGAAGTGGGTATCCCGCGGGCCCTGAGGAGTCGTACGCATGCCTAGGAATTTCAGAAGGCAGGGACCGTGGCTGGAAGGTCTCTGGGTTGTAGGGCAGACACGGAGAGCGGACAGAAGGCTGGGAAGAGCACAGGCAGGAAGGGGCAAGCAAGTTGGGTCGGAGTCTGGGAGGCCGGCAAAGAGAAGGAGGAGGATGCAGCTTGAGTGAAAGCAGCGGGATTAAGGCATCTGGGCGAGAAGCCTGGAGAATGTGGGAGGAGGGGCTCCATCCCTGGGGAGCCTCGCCGGCAGCGAAGGCACAGCTCGGGTGACCAGAGGCAGGGCGTCCTGGGGGAATGTGGGTCAGGCAGCCAGCCTCTTCCAGAAGGGCTCTTGGTTTCTTAGGGTAATCTTTCTAGATGTGTACCTTACTTTTCTTTAAGACTTTCACCCCCTACCCCCACCCCCGTTTATAGCTCACTCTTCTATAGAAACTAGTTATTAGACCAAATAAATGAACAGTGAGCTAATGGCTATTCAGAGCCCACTGAATTAAGTACTCTTCACTTCAAATTCCATCTGCCGTTAGGTCCTCTCCACTGATGATGGGCCTTTCTGCATATGCATTCCGCCGTTGCCCATACCTAATGTAATCAGCGGAGAGCTGTCCCCATAATGAAGCACATCGCCCACCCTTCCCCTTCAGCCCCCCTTCGCTCTCTGTTGTCTTACCCCCTCAAGTCCCATCTCCAGCCTCCTTTGTCACCTTCAGTGAGAGCTACCAGATGGAGCCGCAGCCTGAGACTCCTTATGCACTGGGCCGCTGAATAGGATTTCATAATTAGCGACATTCACAAGATGTCATGGGGGCCAATTTCCAAGGCGACTGAACTATGTACTCAGTGGTTCCAAGGTTCAGGGTGCTGACAACTTTCCAAGAGCCTTAGAGGGAACTTCGAATAAAAGGTGCCGATGGAGACTTCGGATGCACCCACTGCCAGGCTAAGGTACTTTTATACGACTCACTTCATCTCAACCTCACGACAGTCCTCGAAGTAGAATTTTATTCCCCTTGTATAGATAGAGAAACAGAGGCTCAGAGAAGTTCAGGTGTCTTGCCCAAGTCCACAAGGCAAGTTAAGTATCAGAGCTGGGATTAAAATCCAAGTCTCTCCAGCTTCAAAGCCCATGCTCTTTCCCCTACCCCTTTATGCCCCCGGAAAAGCACAGTAAATTATCTCACTGATTTGCTCAAATAAATAAAATGTGATCGCTGAGTCTTCTTCCTTTTTAGTTTTAGTTCCACGTAAGGTTCTAGACACAGGGTCACTTTCTGTACTTAGCTTAAAATGGCAAGTGGTATATTCCTTTGATCTTCATGCTCTACTTTTAAAAAATTTATTTATTTTATTTATTTATTTTTGGCTGTGGTGCGTCTCCGTTGCTGCGCACAGGCTTCCTCTAGTTGCAGCGAGCGGGGACTGTCATGCTCTACTTTTTATTGCTTCTTTTCTTAGAGCGAATGGTGAATATTAGCTTGTTTTACATGGGGTATTTTGACCATGTGACACCCTTAAAAATTAGCCGGAAGCAGTATTTTAAATACCAACTCCTTGGACACCCAGGACTTTTGCTGTATTAAAACGAAATGGGAAGATGAGCTGGTTGGCTGTACCATGTGACTGTTGTGAAACGTTCTTTGTTTTGATTAAAGTTATATCACCTGAGGATTTCTGTCTGCGGTTTATGTGAACTGTTCCCGTTTAACCGTAGACTCGTGAATACAAACTAGAATAGGGACAGGTTAAGGTGAGGCAGGAAGCAAGAGACAGAAAGATCTTAACCTGAACTGGGTTCGTCCTTTTCCAAGTTGGAAAACGGGGACTCCCTGGATGGGGAGGGGAAATAAAGGGATCTCAAAGTGAGTGCGAATGGGAACTTCAGAGGCTGCTGCTCCTTGTTTGGACAAATGACCGATGATGGGGATTAAACATTTTAAGAAGCCGGAAAACTCATTTGCTACTAGAATATCATAACCTGAGTTTTCATTTCGTTAGTGATGCCGTGTCAGGGGATCTCTGTGTCGTCGGTCAGTCGTGGGGATGAATGGGGCAATTTGCTAATGAAAATACAAATGGAATTAGTTTGGAAGCTGCCGGCGGTGTCGGTCGTGGATCTTGTTTAACTGGGCCGGTAGCATGGATTTTGGTGTTAGTGATGTGTCACTCAGTGTCACTTGCGCTTGTTAGGAGAATCCAAGCGTTCACTGGCAATTAAACTTGCAGTTTGTGAATTTTACTGGGCGAAGTCTTTGTCAAGGTGAAACATGCCTAGAATAGTGGACTTAGATGGCCAGGTTTTGTGGGAAAACTTCAGGGTGATTTTAGAAAAAAAAAAATGACCTCCTTTCCCTCGCAATCACTTAATAAAAACGTACTCAGAGACACGCATCCCGCTCTACTGGGTTAACCGTGTGATGACCATGGTTCTTTTAATGTTTTACATGAATCTTCGTGTTTTCTATCAGTGTCTCTCAATGCCACAATCAGGGTATTTTTGATATCTTGTATTACCCTAATCGCCAAGAAGTACGCTCCAAACTGATTAATTCCAGAATGATTAAAACACCCTATGCAATTCATTTATTGTTCCTGCAGTTAATTGAATACTTGATGATTTAAAGGTACCCTGATCATTTCCTAAGATATGTCTTTATCACCAGGCAGATGATCTGCGCGTGGTCCCCGTGTGGCTACATGGGGTGGCAGCCTGCACCGGCACACGCCGAGAGGGTAGGCACTTGGGAGGGCTCTCAGTCAACTCAGCACCTGCCCGATGGGCGCCTGCCTTCCCTGGCCCTTAGAGGACCCCGTCCGTGCCCAGCCCGAGAGGGTAGTCTGGGGCCAGGAGTGAGAGCACAGCCTCCCCGGGCGGCGTGCAGCTCGCTTTCTGCTCCCGGAGGA
>NW_020171801.1:904216-915248 GCF_003031525.2 Neophocaena asiaeorientalis asiaeorientalis
TTCCTTTCTGCTCCCGGAGGAGGGGGCGGAGAGGGGGATGCACGAGATCGCCGGCTCTGAGTGGCTAACTTGCGCTTTGTGGACTCTCTGAATACTCAAGAGTGCATTGAAAGGGAGGCGAAGGTGGCTCCGGAATTAAGCGGCAGCTTGGCAACTCGTCAGGCGGCAGTTCTAATCCCAGTGTCACCACTAGTTCTCCTCCTGTCTCCTGTCGCACCTGTCCGAGTGACTCCTCCACAGTTCCTGCGAGAGGACGGGGCTGTGAGAGACAGACTGACAGACAGACAGACAGACAGAGCAACCAGGCAGCGGGGGCTGAGCCCCAGCCTGAGCCCGGCTTCTGTCCAGAGCACAGTGTGAGTGACCTGGGTGCCGTTCCTCAGGGGGCTCTGAGCCTGAAGTGGCCTCAGGTGGCCCCGGCACTGCTCGGCCATGTCAAATCCTTGGCCTCTCCCCCCCTTATGGGGCGAGGACTGCGATGGGGACCTCGGCGGCTGGGACCTCCTGTCGGACATGGCTCTGTCCGTGAACCCGGTAGGTACCCCTGACACCCAAGTCAGACCTCCTGTTCCGTATTGTCTGTTTCCCCTGTAAATGTTTGTCTCCCCCAATTTGCGTGGAGTCTCGAAGGCAGAAATTATGTTGTCTTTGGTGTCTTTAAATCCTCCCCTTGGCACCGTCCTGAGCACAGTGTGAGCTCAGTCAGGATTTGTTGTCTAAAGAAGTAAATGGGAGAACTGATGAATAGGCGGACGGGCGAATGAATGCGATCCTATTACCCTTGTCACCACCTTACAATGTATGTCCCAGTGGGTCTCAATTGTTTGTTTTCCCGTCCCATCTAGACATTTAACTCCGAGAGAAAGAGGCCAAGTCTGACGGCTCTTTGTGTCACCGACCCCCCTCGCCCAGCACTGTTCTAGGCACAGAGGAGATGCTCGCTGGCTAATTCAAAAGCACTTGCAGGGGGGGAAAAAACCACTTGCGGCTCAAATGAGTTGTCTTGCGGTGAAAAGAGCAGCAGAGCAGGACTAGATGACTTTGCGGGACTGGTGACTCCATGTCAATGCTGGATTCCAGTATTTTCTAAAAAAGAAAAAGAAAATCTGAACGCTCGGTATGGATGCATATTTATTTGACTGTCCGTGTCGGCAGAGTTCTTCCCCAGAGTCCACAACTCTTTCTATTTTGACAGCATTTCCCCATAAGGAAACGGATATTTATAATACCAGGTGTAGACATGATATTTGCGGTTGGCAAGAGTGAGTCAGATCTTACCTTGTGCAGACGAGAAGACTGGGCTTCGTAATAAAGCAGTGAGGAGACCAGCAGGGCAGGGGCTAAAAACCCAACGCACCGTGAGGGGCTTTGCGGGTTACAAAGCGCGTTCACATACCTTATTTCATTTGCTGCTCGCAGAAACCCTTGTGAGCTTTGAAAGGAGCAGGTATTACTCTTATCGTCCTTTTATTTTACTCGATTTTATTTTATAGTTGGGCAAACTGGAACTCAGAGGGGTAAGGTCGTGAAGTCCTGTGCCCAAGGGGTAGGATCAGCCTCCCACCCAACTCTTGAGACTCGCAGGCAGATGTCCTCGCTGTGTCTGCATGTGACTGATACTTTTTTCCCACTTTTATTTCAAAATTAACATTTGTGTGTTTGTGTGGCAAAGGGAAAGCAAAGACCTTTTCATGAGCGTTGGCAGCCCAACAGATACAATGGGACAACCACACTGAAGATTTAAGTCTTGGCTGTAATCATTTTGACCTTTGTGTTTGGGGAAGGTATATGTTAGAAGTTCAACAACTGTCTTGGAAAATACGGTTGCTAGAGCCTTGAGCAATGGAATGAGATATTTTTAAAAATTTATTTATTTAGTTAGTTTTGGCTGCATTGGGTCTTTGTTGGCACACGCGGGCTTTCTCTAGTTGCAGCGAGCGGGGGCTGCTCTTCATTGCGGTGGCTTCTCTTGTTGCAGAGCACGGGCTCTAGGCACGCAGGCTTCAGTAGTTGTGGCACAGGGGCTCAGTCGTTGGGGCTCGCGGGGTTAGTTGCTCCGTGGCACGTGGGATCCTCCCGGACCAGGGCTCGAAGCCGTGTCCCCTGCATTGGCAGGCGGATTCTTAACCACTGCGCCACCAGGGAAGTCCTTGGAATGAGATTTTATTTGCCGTTAAGAATAATCTGTTGAGTTCTGTGATCCTGTAATATGTTAGACCAGCCTTTCCTAGTGTATATTCTGCAAACACCCATTCTACGGAATGGCGATCATTGTTAATTGGGGAAAAAAAACACACACGTGAAAGGTAAAAACCCAACAATCAGTAGTCAAGAAGGTTGGGAACATGCTGCTTTAAACCAATTACATAGGTGTCTCAGAGCCTCTAAGTTGCATCATGGGTTGCCACGAGGGGGATGCATGGCAGCATTTCCCATACTTTTTTGGACACGGAACCTTTCATTTTGCAGGACTGGTGTCCATGGGATGTTCTGCTTTATAGTACTTACCACGGTAACAGTCGTCCATTACCTATGTGATTCTTCACACCCACCTTCTTCTTGAGTCTACAAACTCCACGAGGGAGGAAACTGTGTCTCCTTCTGCTTCTTTCCGTTGTGTCTTTGCCGACCACAAGCCTGGTGGCACAGTCCCTGGCCCTCAAAGAATATTTGTTGAATGAATGAATGAATGAATGAATGATCTCTGCTAGACCAAACCACGTGTGGTTCCCTATCGGGAGCCTGTATTTAAGGTTCTTTACCATGTCTGCCCAGGCAATTTGTCAGCCTTTCCTTCTACAGTTCTTTCCGCTCAGTATTCGTGTTCTTGGAAGGGTGACTGTATAATTTGTCGTCCGAATCAGGACATTTTTGAGGGTGAAAAGGGACACTGTCAGTAATGACAGCAGAATAACATGTGTACACTGGAACCACACTGGGTTATAACCCAGGCTGGATGGCCCCCTCATTATTGTTGACTCTCTAATTCCCCACTAGGGATTTTATGCTGCTTGGAGCAGGGACTTTTCCGTGGAGTAGGTAGTCAAGGTAGTCAGTAAATATTGGTTGAAATTAATGTATGTACAGTAGTGACTGTTATGCTCATTTAAGATTTACTGATGATTGTAGCATGTATTTTTTTAAGATCGAGGGAAACTGGGGCCATATTCTCTTCCCCATTTCCTCAAATACAGTTGTGTTTATACCTTAATCTATCAGAGTAACTAGGGGATTAGGACTTAGTTGCCCTTGCGAGAGGCCTGGAACCTACGGCCTCTGTGGCAGTACTCTCTTTACAGGACTGGCCTTTTACCTCCCAAGGCAGTGAGTGAAAGAGACCAAATGGTCTCCCTACTGGAACTGGAGGGAAGTGGAGGTGATCAAATTGCCTTCGTGGAGAAGGTGTGAAGGTGTGAAGGAGAGAGTTCGGAAGGTTTGGGGGATGCCCGTACCTGCACAGGTGCCATCACACCTGGTGGACCTTCCTCCAGCTGGTGGTCCCACCCTCAGGCCCCTCATCAAGCACAGCTTTAGAGCTGGTGTTTCACTTTGGCATTTGGTTTCTTGCTCTCACTGACTCTGGAGCTCCTGAAGGAGAGGGCATGTGCCAGGTGCGGAGTCAGTACTCGGTACAGCTCTGCTAGTCGCTTGAATTCTGATTGATTAGGAAGGTGTCACACTGAGGAGAAAAGCTCAGGGCGTTCACTTTGTGAGATTCTCTCTGTAGGCATCTGATTGGACTCCTGAGTTAAAAGGGGACTTCAATTAATCACACAAGTGGTTCATATAGGCGTCCTCTTTTACAAATCTGTGATTATGAATAACATGGTAAAATATGTCAGTGGGTGGAAGAGGCCTCAAAGATCAGGAAGGCGAGCTCCTTCTTTGGATGGATAAGCAAAGTGAAGCTCGGGGGACAGGGGAGGGTGGCTCCGTGTCCCAGAGCAAACCAGTGACAGAGCCAGGCCCTCTCTGCATCTTGTACTGTGGTCTTACTGCTTCCGTAAAAGAAAACAAAATTGGCCATTTGCAGATACTTACTGCTTTGTATTTCGTAGGGGGAAAACCCCAGATGTATAGCTATATTTACTTCCTTTACAATTTTTCCTACAGGGTAAAATATTATACAACATGCTTTTCTGAGAATAACTAGATTATGGTTAATTTTCTTTTTTTGTTTATTTTGTTTTAGGTGAGCCTTCCCAGTGACCCAAGCTGTGTTGAAGAAATCTTGCGGGTGAGTTTAAACCTTTATCTCTCTGCCTTTTAATGATGAAGCAGTCAACCTGCTTAAGCTGTTTAAAGTCATTCCTCTTCTGTTTCCGGGAGTGTCTCATTTCTTAACCTCGTCTTCTTGCTCTCTAATCAAGCCAGTCTCCTGATCTCACCAAGCTTCTGTCGCCTTCTCGCATCCTTCTGAGTCTTTTCAGGGCTGAACAGAGACTCACCACCTCCTTTAGGAAACGTTTCCTGTTCAAGCCTCCTACCCGCGATCTTTGCCTTTCTGTTCTCTGGGATCTCAGGTCAGCCTCATTGCTGCCTCCTGCTACGTTGCTGACGGGACATGGTCATGGAGATTGTGGCCTACAACGAGGGGATGAGAAGTGGCAGGGTGGAGGGGAGGAGGTGAGGAGAGACTTGAGAATGATGGCAAGTTGTGGGAGATGGTACTCCTGGGGGTGAACTGGTGCATGAGAATGGCGTGGAGACAGCGCAGAGCTGCAAAAGGTGGCAAAGACCTCTCCCAAAGTACACGATTAAACCAAGAGGAGAAACCAAAGCCAAGGCAGAGAAATGTATCTCCCGTGTCTGCCTGTTGGCACCCTAAGGCGTTGCGGTATATGAAGAACAGGAATCGTGGGAGTGAGTTCTCTCTCCACCATTTGTCACTTCTGCAATTTGGACAGATAACTTCATCTTTCTGAATCTCCCTTCCTTGTCTGTAAAAGAGGACAATAATGCCTGTCCTAATTCCCTCGTGAGCTGCCGAGAGGTATCTAAATGCTATTTACTATGAGAAACGATCAGTGTGGCCGGGAGAAAAACACGCTGGCTTTCCACTGGGGAAAGAAATCCATCTCTGTGCCAGGGGAAATTCTTCATCCCCTTTCCTCGCCTCCCCAAGTCACCTCAGCTCCCCCGACACTCTCCGTGGTAAGTGTTGGAAACACACCCTGTGAGGATGCAGCCAAAGGAATAGAAAGGAGTAGAAACCTGTTTACCATGGAGCTGACCGCGCACCTCATCTCCCCCACTGTGGGTATTCGTGCACCTTTTTCAGCCCAAGAACGCTGTTACTGACTGTTGAAGAGGGGAGTCCGATCACTCTGATCAGAGATGAGACGATCTGAGTTAGGGGAGTACTGGTTACTTTGGTAAGAGTCCAGGAACCGCTCCATCATCTCCACCTGGGATAGTGGGGTGGGGAGTGCGGGCGGCCGCCATGAAATCCACAGCGTGACGCACCAGATACGCCAAATACTGTGAGGGTCTTGGCCACCTGCCTTTTAAAGAAAGGCGATGCTGAAAGAAACCTCTTCCTCTAGTCCCTACAGTAGTCTGGCTTTTTCAAATGAAGTCAGTGGTCTTTTCTGAACCCCAGAGGAATGCCAGACCCGTTTCAGAATCACCACCTCATTTGTGACAGTTGGAATTCTCCACTTCAGAGCAGCCTGGCCCTGGAGCCTAGGTGGCCCACACAGTGACCGAGCGAGGGGAGCCGGCTGGACACCTGGCAGAGGCTGGCGACTCCAGGCTGCTGGAGAAGCCACTTAGAGAAACAACAGAATGTCACTTAAACACGGAAAGAAAAGAAGTAGTTACCTTAATAAGCTCATAAAAGGTAGCTCCCTTTGAGAAAGTAACAAAAGTCTTTCTGTTGTTCTTGAAAGAGAATCTAGGGGAATGGGCTTTTTTTTTTCTTTCGAAGGGCTGTACATTGTATAGAATTCTGGGGCTTTTGTTTTGTTTCGTTTTCTCGACAATACCGTTAATGAGTGGGCTTTCCTTTATTGAAAAGCGACATGTTTCCGTCTCCATGCTTGGAATTTTATAGACCACAGTACATGGCTCTACAGAGTGCTTGCTGGACCTTTTTTTTACGGCACGTTCACGTTCCTGTTTGTTTGAGGGCCTCGGAGCCCTGCAGACGATCCCACAGTAAGTCTGTTGGTCACCTTGCTCCCAATCTGCCTCCTTCTTGAAGGGGCCGGAGGGGGGGAGATACCTTTCCTCTTTCTCTCCTCCTCTCTCTGACCCCCTCGGTGCTTTTCCGACTAAGCCAAGTCCAGAGCAAGGTCATCTTCTCTCCGTCACTGAAGGGGGCTCTGCAGAGGAAGGTGCTCTGGCCCAGGGGTGGGAAAAGCTGGCCGCCGGTTGGTCCTGACGTTGCATCACTTCCTAGCTGTGTGGCTTTTCAATTTCCTCGTCTGGAGAACAGGGGGTCATTCTGCACCCTTACATCCCTCTCCTCTGCCGTGAACCAGTCTGTAATGTGTACACACCGCTGGCACGTGTAACGGGGAGAGAGCTCCGTCTGTCGGCTCGCCCAACTTTCCCACCTCCCCGAGTCCCCCTTTTTTCCCTCTACAGCCCAGCAGGCAAAGCCACTTCATCGCACATTGGTACAGACGAAGTAGGACACGACTGGCCTCTCCCCGCTCTCAGCCCCTCAGTCGCCAGGCGGTGGAAGTACTTTGGCCTAACGCATTGGATTTGGGCCCCCTTTTCAAAACGCTGTTCAAGTTCAAACCAGTTGGCTTCCTTTGAAAGTCCCTCTCGCCATTTTTCCCCTTCAGACCCACTTCTCTTTCCACGCACTCCTGGCTCTCATTCTACCCGGGAGCCCACCTTGTCTGGTCTTCCGGGGCTGACTTGATCTCATATGACGAACGTATGTCCCTCTAGCACGTGACTGCCTTTCAGAGTACTTGAACCTCATTATCTTATTTTGATCATAGGAACCATGGTAGTCCCTTAGTATTGGCTTGGCCAAAAAGTTCGTTCGGGCTCTCCGGAAGATGTTATGGAAAAACCCGAATGAGCTTTTCGGCCAACCCAGTGTTTCAGGAAATAGGGGCCCAGAGAGGTTATACATGACCTGCCACCCTGGGTGAGGCTAGTATATGGCAGAGGCACAAGGAGAGTCTGGTCTTCGCTTTGCACCATACCTGTCAACCACCGTGTCACAAACCTACAGTGAAAATCTCTGGATTCAAAAAAAATTGCCTCAGATGCTTGGCAGACTTACTCCTAGCAACTCTAACTGGGAATACCAGCACGCCGACAGAATTTGAGCCGGTCTTAGGAATGAATTCTTCCGGACATCTTGAATATTTTCAAATCTCATTTCAAATAATAAAATAATAACAATAACAAATTACTGCTACTAATAAAAAAGTAATAGTAGTGATGTGCGACTCTATGCAGGCAGAGTACTTAAGTACATTCTGTCACTTACTTTTCACAACAGAACTAAAAGATTTTATTATTAGTTACTGGTTATGGAAAGCCAGAGAGGTTGAGTAATTCGCCCTCAGGGCAAACAACCGGCTCTAACAATCCTCACGCTGCCCCCTCCTGTTCTTCTGTTCCCGTCGGCTTACCTGAATCCATCCTTATTTCACAAGCTCCCGGGCTCTTATGATTAACATTACAATGGCATCAACCAACAGTTCATTTCAGCTTCTGTTGTTTCCTTAATTCGTACACACTCAGTTATGCCAAAAATAATTCCACGTAGTTTCTCCAACAAATCAGAATTCATCAGCCCACAGCACCTTTCCTGCCACCTGCCCTTTATTATAAATTTTACAGATCAGAAACTTAAAGGCAGCAATCTGAGCAGCGCAGCCCAGCCTGCGTACCTGTTTGCATCAGCATGCCATTTTCTCTTTAGACTCAAGCTACCCTCGAGTACAAACAGAAATGAAAAATAATAATAACTCTGGCCCTAGTGACGGCGTTCTGCAGTTACAATTCATCTGTCATATGAGGGATTCCTAAGCTGCTCATATGTAATAATCTGGGCCGCAGTGGCGGCTTCTTTTCTAGCTCCGCCGGGTTTTATGGGTCCTAAAGTAATCATTTCTGGAAGAGTTAAGCCAAGGAGAGCAGTCTGCACTAAATGCTACTAGCTGAGGATGGATGTTCAATGATTATTTCTTCCGCAGTGGTATGATCTGTTTGTTCTTAGCAAGAATTGACTTAAAAATATCAACAGACTGTCAATTAAATCCTTTCCAGAGTCACAAATGCAGATACAGCACTCCTCTTAGATTTGACGCCGAACAGATTGTGTTTCCTAGCTAAGTACCTTCCGTAGTTGATAATTTCATAAGCAAACATCTGTATGGGTAATTCACTGTTTATGAGGGACGCTGAATTTGCTAGCTAGGATTTAGGGAACTTGATTTGATAAACTATCGTCTTACAGATTTCTCCCTGCCATATGGATCAGGTTTGTAAACACCGGCATGGGCACCTCTTTTGATTGCAGCGTGATCTGTGTTTACAACATTTTAAATTATGGCAATTCTGCTTGTTAGGTCTATGTTTAAGTGCACAGTTTTAGTGTGGAAAGAACTTACCAAATAATTAGAGGACGGCCATTTACAGTACTTGCTAGTTTTTACTTTTAAAGGGGAAACGAATGAAAAAGCCCATCTTAAGAGTGAGAAAAAAAATGGATTGGGGAGCAAAACTGATCAGACAATTACGTCTGAAAGGAATTTTGATTATATTATCATAACTATGCAGCATAATCAAGCACCTTTCAGTAGAATTTCTTTGATAAATTTAACCAATAATTAGGCAATTGATTTTATATCCTGTCAAATTAATGTATAAATAATGTTCAAATTGGAATCATGCAAACGATTTTCTACATAGCCGTCTTAAATACTAATCCTCCCAGGATGATTCAGAAAGCATCTATCCTATTCTGGTGTGGACTTTCAAAATTATAGTTTCTTGAAATAGTAATATAGTGTTCCATCCAAGAAAGACATTAACACTGATGGAGTCAAATAAACGGACTAACTAATGATTGCACCCTCTGCCATTCTGATGACTAGTTCCTACCTAATGACACTGGGAAATATGTAAATTTGTCAGCAGGTGAAAATGCCCTCGACTGGGTAAATTATGTGGAGTATTACCTTTTCTGAAGCTAACTCAAAGCACTAATGGACTTAATACATAGCATGCATGTGTGAGGTGAGCTATTCATGGAACCAAATTAGCCCACAAGAGATATTACCCATTATTTGCCTCCCAATAATCATTTCCTCTTTGCTCACACACAAACCAACCCAGAAGAAAGATGCTAAATTTAATTATAACAACTATTATGTGAACAATGTAGGTAAGCCATCCAGTGGGCTTCCAAATGCACTTAGAGCCTGTAAAGCAGTTTAAATATTTTCATGTGGAACCTGGGGGTTTGCAGCTAGTGTATGATGTGAATTTTAAATGATTATCCAGACGTCATTGGGTAAATGAGTAACATGGGTAACGAGGTGAGTGGCCCAGTGAATCATGGGAACCTGTCAAACCTGGGACATGTCAGGGAAGAGATGATGTCAAATACCAGTAACTTAGCAACTCAGCATTTAGCTGTCCAGGGAGCGAACAAGAGTAAGCCCTTTAAAATAGCTGAGTAAATATATGAGTCCCTATATATCTTGGGTGTGCTGTAAAAATAAGCCTGTTTTCTGTCAACTTGTTTCTTTTTGCAAATATGGTGATTTATTATTTTCTATCGAGTTGAATGAAAGCACGTGAGAATTTAAGCCACGTGTAGAATTTACACCTGCTTTCTGTATCTTGGATGTACAGGGAGGGTAATGAAACAATGTATTAGTTTGCCAAAAAGCAGTCTAGGCATATCTGAAAGAAGTAATAGCTTCCAACTGTTGTTTAAGAACCAGTTTTTTTTTTTTGTCCTAGCTGTGCTAGTGGGATTGGGTTGGGAAAAAATGTCTAATGCAAGGAGGTTAACCACTCCATGTGCATCTGTGTAAAGGTAAAACCAGCGTCTCTGGAAAATGCATGGAGAAAGTAGCCTCTCAGAATCAATTCGGTAGGCATCTTCCAGTTTTGAAATGAAAGCACAAAGCAATTCTCTTGTAACTCACCAAAAGCATTATGGAGAATGAGAAAAAGAAATGTAAACTCCGTAATTGCTCTAACCAGAAGACATCCATAAGCCTAAATCACTATTTTGTAAAGGTCAAACAGGGAAGAATCCAAGAGATGATTCCCATGGTCATGGACCTGGGGCATAGATGATGAAGCACTGATTTTCAGGATGAGAGGCACACCACGAAAGGCAAAAAAGATATTGCAATAGTGGGCACGGGTGTGAAGGTTTGTGATGGGAGCTTCCGTGGGCCAACTCTGAGACGTGCATATTTTGAGAAGTAGGAAAGGCCGAACCGGATGAGAAATTACATAACTAATCCACATTTGTGGAAAGCACGTTGTTGCTGAGGCAAGGTGGAAGAGCCAGAGGCTGCTTTGAGAGCAGCTTGCAGAGCTGATGTTTCTTGATAAGGCAGAAGTAAAGGCCGAAGCACTGGGTGGCACACCCTGGTGTTCAGAAGAGAATTCCTGCTAGTCTGGTAATATTAAGCCATGGCCGCCACTGCCACAAACATATCCTGCAGATAACTGATCCAGGAAGAATGCCTGTCCCTAAAAAATTAGTAATAATCAAAACAGGAATCACTATGAGAGCTATGCAAAACTTAAAAAAATAGCATATGAAAAAATGTGGCAGAAGAAACGTTGCTAGGGAACATGTTAAAGCTATGACCAACGTAGTGGCGTGAATTGTTTAAAAATGAGGGCTTCCCTGGTGGCGCAGTGGTTGAGAGTCCGCCTGACGATGCAGGAGACACGGGTTCGTGCCCCGGTCCGGGAAGATCCCACGTGCCGCGGAGCGGCTGGGCCCGTGAGCCATGGCCGCTGAGCCTGCGCGTCCGGAGCCTGTGCTCCGCGACGGGAGAGGCCACGACAGTGAGAGGCCCGC
>NW_020171801.1:915383-937283 GCF_003031525.2 Neophocaena asiaeorientalis asiaeorientalis
GGACCCACACCTACTGACCCTGCCCTCTAGACCCCGGGAGCCACAACTACTGAAGCCCACGCGCCTAGAGCCCATGCTCTGCAACAAGAGAAGGCACCGCAATGAGAAGCCCGCGCACCGCAACAAAGAGCAGCCCCCGCTCGCCACAACTAGAGAAGAGCCTGTGCGCAACAACGAAGACCCAACGCAGCCAAAAAATTTTTTAAAAAGCAGTTTTATCTAAAAAAACAAGAGCCAAAGCAGTGATACAAGAGCTTAAATAGGCTATTTAAAAAGTACAGAAATAAAGAACTGCAAAGTAATGGATTATGAACAGAAAATCGTTAGAATTAGCACATTTAGGATCTGTTTTTTCCCAAAGGAAGGAGTAACAGCAATAAATAATTTGTTAGTTATCCTCATCAAGAAAAAAAGGGCAAAAACACAAATACATAAAACAAGGAATGATAAAGAGAAATAACCTCTCAGATACAGAGAAAATAAAATAATCACAAGTGACAATTTACTCACCTCTGTACAAATAAATATAAGCATCTAGATGAGGTGGACAAGTTTTCTAGTGAAATATAATTGACTGAGACTGACTCCAGAAGAGAGAAAATCTAAACAGATTTATCACCATCAATGAAATGGAGACTGGTCCCACCCATTACTGAAGTCATCACTCCCAGAAGGGGTTTCATAGGAAAATTCAACCAAACCATTAAGGTATAATATAGCTTAGCTGTTCCAGAACGTAGAACAAGAAACATTTGCTAAGTATTATTTTAGAAAAGCTAAACTAGTACCTAATATTGATACCAAAATCTTACAAAAACAGTATATAAAAAAGATTACAGAATAATATCACTTGTGAATATTGATGCAAATTTCCTTAATGAAATACTAACAAAGAGAATCAGATGGTATTTTAAAGGATATGCATGTAATGCCTTTTATGAATAGAATAAGAAAGAAAAAAACTACATGCTCATCTTTGTAAATGCTAAAATATACTTGACAAAACTCAACACTTACTCTTGATAAGACAGAAGATGGAAACATCCTTAATGTGATAAAATATATCCATCTCAACCCAAAAGCTAGTGTCACATTTCGCAGAGAAACTCTAGAGACATTTCCATTACAGTCGAGAAAAAAGATTAGATATTCTTTATCATCCTTATTATTTAATATTGTTCTGGAGGTTGGCCAAGGTGATTAAACAAACTAAAGAAATAAGAGGTATTAAAATGGGAGAGAATGTGTTAAATGATTATTATTTGTAGATTATATATATTGTTTTCCTGAAAACCCCAAGAGAAATAACCAAAATGATTATTATGAACAATACAATTCTGCAAAGTTTCAGTATGCAAAATAAATATATAGAAATTGTCTTGATATGTAAGACAATCAACTAAAAGATATAGTGGGCAAAAAGACTCCATTTATATCTTATGTGTTCATTTACAAGAAGTGTGCCAGAGCTATATGGACACACTAAGTCACTACGAGAGATGCCAAAGCATATTTAAACAAATGGAAAGTCATACCATTCTGAGATAGGAAAATGATATTTCAAACATTTCTATTCTCCCTAAGTTAATCTTGAATCTTTACCTCACACCACACAACAGTATTAGTTCCAGATGTATGAGAGATTAAAAACAAACTCATAAAATATTAGAAGTAAATATGGGAGAATTCCTACATTTTTCATTTCCTGCCTGTCTCCTGATAAGCTGGCAGGGGTAGGAGGCAGTCAGGGGAAAGTTCAGATGTTTGAGGAGATCGGAGAAGGTTTGAAATAGTCATTGAAAGGGAGAGAGGGAGCGATCTAAGGGATACAGTAAGATTATGAGGCAATGTCAAGGATCGGGTGATCCTGAAGACCTGAAGTTTGCATAGGTCCCAATCTGTAGATTGTGTGATTTTCTCCAGCAGTGCTTAGCTCATTACACAGAGACCACCGATTAATGGGTCAAGGGCAACCTGGAGGCCTCAGAGAGGTTGAATAAATGCCTCCAAGTCACATAATCATACAGCTACTAAGCAGATGAAACAGGATTGGAACTCAGGTTGGCCTGAACTGAATGTACACAGTAATAATGATATCAAACAGTTACATAGCAGTTTTTTGTACCTGGCACTGTTCTAAGGATTTCACACATAGTAACTCATATAATCATCACACCAATGCCAGGGAGCAAATACTGTTATCACCCCGCCCCCCGATACAGATAATGAAATGGAAGGACTTTGGGCTTAAGTGACTTCCCAAGTTCAACAGCTAACCAGCGGCACAGCCAAGATCTCGACCCAGGCAGTCTGGCTTCAGAATCCATGCTGTTAACCGTTACGCATTCTGCTTTTCACCATGAGGACGGACACAGGGATGAAAGAGTAGGTTTTAAGTGATTATTACAGAACGCAGACCCTGACCCACTGGATAACAATAAAGCTAGGTGAGATTGCTAATAATGCCACAGGTCAGAATCAGGAAAACAGCTTACCAGATGGACTAAATCTGATAAAATGAAGTTTCATAGGAGTATAGCTATATGGTAATTCACTTGAGTCCACCAGTGTTTAGAGTAGACACATATTGCTGCCTAAAACTGTATTAATTAAAGACAAGTATCTACAGCAGGGCTTTTCCTGTAAAGGAAAACTTTTCCTGTAAAGAGCCAGATTATACATATATTTGGCTTTTTAGGGCATATGTTCTCAGTCTCAGCTACTCAACTCTGTTGTTTTAGCACGAAAACATCCATAGACAATATGGAAAAGAATGCTGGTGACTGTGTTGCAATAAAACTTTATCGACAAAAACAGTCAGTGGGCCAGATTTGGCCTGTGAGAGGTAGTTGGCTGACCCCTAATCTAGAACACCTAGAAATAAGAGGGGGATAGATCCCCTCTGCTTTGTTCTACTTAGACTACACTTGGCATGTGGTATTGATTTCTGGCCAGCACATTAAAAAACTTACATTCAGTAAAACTTAGCTTTTATTTTTTAGTTACCATCCTTTGAGTTTTAACATATGCACAGATTCCTGTAATCACTACCTTTAACAGAATACAGAACAATTCCAATATCCCAGAGAGTTCCTTCACATTACCCTTGTGCGGTCAGACTCTTCTCCCCACCCCCAAACTCTAGCAACCACTGACCTCTTCTCTGTCCCTACAGTGTTGCCTTTGCCAGAGTGTCATATAAACAGAATCATGCAGTAATGTAAACTTTCCATAGCGCGTCTTTCACTCAGCATATGACTTTGAAGTTCATTCAGGTTGTTGCATGCAGCAATAGTTCATTACTTTCTGAGTAACAATCCATTACATACATATACCACAGTTTGTTTATCCATTCACCTATTGAAGAATATTTGGGTTGTTTCTAGGTTTTTTTGTGATTATTAATAATGTTGCTATCAATAATCATGTACAGAATTTTGTGTGGACATATTTATTTATCTATTTCATTTATCTTGGGTCTATACCTAGGAGTGGGACTGCCGGGTCAAGTGTATGTTTAAACTTATAAAAAAGTGCTGAATTGTTTTCCAGTGTGGCTGTACCATTTCCAGAGTGGCTGTATATATGAGACTCAGTTGTTCACATCCTTGCTAGCCCTTGATCTTATTGTTATTTTTTAATCTAAGCCTTTCTAATAGGTGTATAGTGGTATATCATTGTGGTTTTACATTGCATTTCACAAATGACAAATGACGTTGAGCATCTTTTTTCATTTTTGTATATCTTCTTTGATGAAGTGGCCATTCAGATCTTTTGCCCATTTTTTCAAATTTATTTTTATTGCGGTAGCATTGGTTTATAACACTATATAAGTTTCATGTGTACCATATTATATTTCTACTTCTGTATACATGACAGCATGCTCACCACTAAATATTTCATTTCCATCCATCACCATACAGTCGATTCCCTTTACCCATTTTGCCATCCCTGTGCCCCGCCCCTTCCCCTCTGGTAACCACTACTCTGTTCTCTGTATCTATATATTTGTTTTTGTTTGGTTTGGTTTTTAAAATTCATTTTGTTGTTGTTGTTTTTTTAATATTCCACGTGAGTGAAATCATATGGTATTCGTCTTTCTCCATCTGACTTATTTTCACTGAGCATAATACCTTCAAGGTCCATCCACATTTTCACAAATGATGAGATTTCATCTCATGGTTGAGTAGTATTCCACTGTATATATGTTCCACGTCTTTATCTATTCCTCTGTTGATGGACACTTAGGTTGCTTCCATATATTGGCTATATAATAATGTGGCAGTGAACATAGGGGTGCATATATCTTTTCAAATTAGTGTTTTCATATTCTCTGGCTAAATATCCAGAAGTGGGATTTTGGATCATATGGTAGTTCTAGTCTTCATTTTTTGAGGAATCTCCATGCTGTTTTCCATAGTGGCTACGCTAATTTACATTGCCACCAACAGCACATAAGGGTTCCCTCTTCTCCACGTCCTCGCTGACACTTGTTATTTCTTGCCTTTTTGATAGTAGCCATTCTAACAGGCATGAGGTGATATCTCATTGTGGTTTTGATTTGCATTTCCCTAATAATCAGCGATGTTGAACTTTTTTCAAGTGCCTGTTGGCCATGTGTATGTCTTTGGAAAAACGCCTATTCGACTCCTCTACCCATTTTAATCGGTTGTTTGGTTTTTTGTTGTTGAGTTGCGTGAGTTCTTTGTGTATTTCGTATATTAACCCCTTATCAGATATGTGATTTGCAAATATCTTTTCCCATTCAGTAGGTTGTCTTTTCATTTTGTTGATGGTCTCCTTTGCTGGGCAGAAGCTTTTTGTTATGATATAGTCCCATTTGTTTATTTTTGCTTTTGTTTCCCTTGCCTGAGGAGACATATCCAGAAAGATATTGCTAAGACCAATATCAAAGAGTGTATTGCCCATGTTTTCTTCTAGGATTTTTATGACTTCAGGTCTCACATTCAAGTCTTTAATCCATTTTGAGTTGATTTTTGTATATGGTGTGAGACAGTGGTCTAGTTACCTTTTTTGCATGTGGCTGTCCAGTTTTCCCAAGATGATTTATTGAAGAGACTATTCTTTTCCCATTGTGTGTTCTTTGCTCTTTTGTTGTAAATTAATTGTCCCTATATGTATGGGTTTATTTCTGGGCTCTCAGTTCTGTTCCATTGATCTATGTATCTGTTTTTCTGCCAGAACCATGCTGTTTTGATTACTGTAGCTTTGTAATATAGTTTGAAACCAGGGGGTGATACCTCCAGCTTTGCTCCTCTTTCTTCAACATTGCTTTGGCTATTTGGTGTCTTTTGTGGTTCCATATAAATTTTAGAATTTTTTGTTCTATTTCTGTGAAAAATGTCCTTGGGATTTTGAGAGGGATTGCATTGAATCTATAGATTGCTTTAGGTAATATGAAAATTTTAACCATGCTAATTCTTTCAATGCATGAGCATGGAATATCTTTCCATTTCTTTGTGTCTTCCTCATTTGCTTTCAACATTTCTTATAATTTTCAGTGTACAGGTTTTTCACCTCCTTGGTTAAATTTATTCCTGGCTATTTTATTCTTTTTGCTGTGATTGTAAATGGAATGGTTTTCATAATTTCTCTTTCTGCTGTCTCATTGTTAACATATAGAAATGCAACAGATTTTTGTATGTTGATTTTATACTCTCCAACTTTACTGTATTCATTTACTATTTCTCATCGGTTTCTGATGGAGTATTTAGGGTTTTCTATATGTAAAAACTTGCCACTTGCAAATAATGAGTTTTACTTCTTCCTTTCCAATTTGAATGCCCTTTTTTTCTTTTTCTTGGCTAATTGCTCTGGCTAGGACTTCCAGTAGCAGTGGCCAGAGTGGGCGTCCTTGTCTTCTTCCTGATTTTAGAAGGATAGCTTTCAGTTTTCCACCACTGAGTATGATGTTAGCTGTGGGTTTGCCATATATGGCTTTTATTATGTTGAGGTACATTCATTCTATACTCGTTTTATTGAGAGGTGTTTTTTTTTGTCACAAATATGTGTTGAATTCTGGTTAAATGCTTTTTCTAGATCTATTGAGATGATCATATGATTTTTATCCTTCATTTTTTTTAATGTGAGTATCACATGGATTGATTTATGGATGTTGAAGCATCCTTGCACCCCTGGAATAAATCCCACTTGATCATGGTGTATGATCCTTTTCAATGTATTGTTGGATTCTGTTTGCTAATATTTTGTTGAGGATTTTTTGCATCTGTGCTCATCAGAGATATTGGCCTGTAATTTTCTTTTTTGTGTTGTGTTTGTCTGGTTTTGGCATCAAGGTAATGTTGGCCCCATAAAATCAGTTAGGAAGCATTCCCTTCTCTCCAGTATTTTGTAAGAGTTTGAAAAGGATAGGTATTAAATCTTTTTTGAATATTTGGTAGAATTGGCCAAATCTACCAAACTGTCTGGTCCTGGACTTTTGTTTTTGTGAGAAGTTTTTGATTACTGTTTCAATCTCTTTTCTAACAATTAGTCTATATTCACGTTCTCTATTTCTTCATGATTCAGTCTTGGAAGTTTGTATGATTCTAACAATTTGTCCATTTCTTCTAGGTTGTCCAATTTGTTGGTGTATAGCAGCTCATAATATTCTCTTATAATCCTTTGTATTTCTAGGATATCCATTGTTATTTCTCCTCTTTCATTTCTTTTTTTTTAACATCTTTATTGGGGTATAATTGCTTTACAATGGTGTGTTAGTTTCTGCTTTATAAAAAAGTGAGTCACTCCTCTTTCATTTCTGATTTTACTTATCAGAGCCTTTTCTCTTTTTTCTTAGTGAGTCTGGCTAAAGGTTTGCCAATTTATCTTTTCAAAGAACCAGCTCTTAGTTTCATTGATCTTTTCTATCGTCTTTTCAGTCTTTATTTCATTTACTTCTGCCCTGATCTTTATTATTTCCTTCCTACTGACAGTGAGCTCATTTGTTATTTGTTTAATTCCTCTAGGTTAGATTGTTTATTTGAGAGTTTCCTTGTTTATTGAGGTAGGCCTGTATTGCTATAAACTACCCTCTTACTACTCCTTTTGCTGCATCCTATAGATTGTGGTGTGTCATGTTTTCATATTCACTTGTCTTCAGGTATTTTAAAATTTCTCCTTTGATTTCTTCATTGATCCAGTAGTTGCTTAGTGGTGTGTTTTTCAATCTCAACATATCTGTGATTTTTCCATCTTTCTTCTTGTAGTTGACTTCTAGTATCATACCACTGTGATCAGAAAAGACGCTTGATATCATTTCAGTCTTCTTAAATGTATTGAGACGTGTTTTGTGTCCCAACATATGGTCTGTCCTTGAGAAACTTCCGTGTGCACTTGAGAAGAATGTGTATTCTGCTGCATTTGGATGGAATGTCCTGTACAAACCTTTCAAACCCATGTGGTCTGATATTTTCATCTGTGGCCTCCATTTTCCTTGTTGACCTTCTATCTGGGTGATCTATACATTGATGTCAGTGGGTGTTAACATTCCTATTACTGTGTTGCTGTCAATTTCTCCCTTTAGGTCTGTTAATAATTGCTTTATATATTTTGGTATTCCTATCTTGGGTGCATATATATTAATAACTGTTATGTCTTCTTGATGAATTGTTCACTTTACCATTATATAATGTCCATCTTCGTCTCTTGCTACTTTTTTTTGGCTTGAAGTCTGTTTTGTCTGATATGAGTATGGCTACACCCACTTTCTTCTGGCTGCAATTTGCTTGGAGTATCATCTTCCATCCCCTCACAAACAGCCTTTACAACTGAGGTGAGTCTCCTGGAAGCAGCATATAACATGTGGATTTTGTATTTTAATCCATTCAGCCACTCTGTGTCTTTTGATTGGTGAATTCAATTCATTTACATTTAGGGTGATGAATGATAGATAAGGACTTAGTACTGCCATTTTATCTTATGTTCTCTGGTTGTTCTATATGTCCATTTTTTCTTTTTCCTTGTGTTTCTGTCTGCCATTTTGGTTTGGTGGTTTTCTATGACGTTTTTCTCAGTTTCCTTTTTTTTTGCTTCATGTCTCTGCTGTACATTTATGTTTTGTGGTTACCATGAGGTTTGTATAAAACATCTCATTGGGCTTCCCTGGCGGCGCAGTGGTTGAGAGTCCGCCTGCCGATGCAGGGGACACGGGTTCGTGCCCCGGTCCGGGAAGATCCCACTTGCCGCGGAGCGGCTGGGCCGGTGAGCCATGGCCACTGGGCCTGTGCGTCCGGAGCCACTTTCCATCCTTTTCCTCTTCTCTTTTGCTCATTTTAAAAATCAGGTTGTCTTTTTTCTTATTGTTGAATTTGGGGAGTTCTTTTTGTATTCTGGATATAAATTTTTGGTCAACTATGTTATTTGAAAATATTGTCTCCCAGTCCGTGGCTTGTCTTTTCATTCCCTTGATGAGGCCTTCCTAAGAGCAAAATTTCTTAATTTGATGAAGCCAAATTTATCATTTTTTTCTTTAATGGATTGTGATTTTTGGTGTCAAGACTATAAACTTGTTGTTTAACCCAAGGTCATAAAATTTTTCTTCCATGTTTTGTTCTAAGAGTTTTATAGTTTAATTTTTTACATTTATGTCTTTCATCTGTTTTGAATTAACGTTGGTATGTGGTGTGAGGTGTAGGTTGAAGCTTGTTTTGTTCATTGTGTTGAAGCACTATTTGTTGAAAAGACTATCGTTCACTATTGAATTGATTTTGCATTTTTGTAAAAAGTAGATTGACCTTATTTATATGGGTCTATTTCTGGACTCTGTAGTCTCTTCCATTGGCCCGTGTCCCTGGCCTTTCACCAATACCATAATGTCTTGAATATTGTAGCTTTATAGTAAGTCTTAAAATAGGATAGTGTGAATCCTCCAACTTTGCTCTTTTTCTAAAATGGTTTGGCTATTCTAGTTCCCTTTCCTTTCCATATGAATTTTAGGAACATGATGTCTACATTTACAAAGAATCCTGCTTGAATACCTGTTAGCACTGCGTTACATCTATAGGTCAATTTGGGAAGAGTTGACATCTTTACCTTGTTGTATCTTTCCATTCATGAATATGGTATTCCTCCCCATTTATTTAGGTTGGCTGCCCTGTTTTTAGAGAGACATTGATAATTTATCATTCTATTTTGGGGAATGTATGCTTGGGGAAAATCCAAATCCCTAAAAACCTATATGAACATCATTACAACATTATTTGTAATAGCAAAAAAAAATGCTACTATATATCCAACAATAGGGGAATAGTTAAGCAAATTCTGAGTTATACACTCAAAAAAATAATTGACCATTAAAAAGGTGGCTTTGAGGATGATACAGCGACATGGGAAGAAAACTTACAATATAATGTTAAATGAAATAACCAGAATATAACATTTCATGTGCTTAAATTTTGTAGCTATGTAAAAATATGAATAAAAGAAGCTAAAGGAAAATACTCTGAAATAATAGTTCTTATTGTGTTAGAGTGATAAGCTTATGGGTGAGTGTTTTGTTTTCTAAATGTTCTCGATTTCTATAATTTACATTACTTTCATAAAAAGATTTTTAAGGGGGATGCTGCTGAACTGAAATACATTTAGCAAAGAGTAAGCAGGGTAATGAGTGGATTCACAATCGGAATGGCTGAAGAGATAAGCTAAGCAGAAGAAAATTGAACTGGAAGAGGGAGCAGGCCGAAGCTGCCTGAGGGAATTATCATGTGGAAGCGAGACTCAGAGGCCGGCTTTAGGCTAGGAAGCCTCAAATGGTGGAACCCCTGAGGGGCAGTTACAGGGGGATAGTATTTGAGCAATAAGAGGAAAAATGTTCTAGGGAGACATCATGGTTAAGAAAGTAGAGCCTGGCTCTTCTCACCAGCTAAACATTCTTGGGTAACCTAACCATTTTGGATCTCCTTTACAAAACTGAGATACTACTGCCTAATTTTCAGGATTAGTGGGAGGGTTGAATGAGGTGATGTACGTGAAGCCTGTAGAATAGTGCTTGGAACACCCAGTGTTACCTCTTCCCTCTCTCTGTGATCCAACTGGTGGATCTAAGGACTAAAGGGAGGTGAGGTCTCTGTCACCAAAGGTATTCAAGCAGAGGTATTATGCTTCCCCAGCGCCTAGAGGTCGGTGTCAAACTCATCTCTCTGTCCCTTTGCCCTAGCCCAGCATCTCCTCCTACACACACACACACACGTATGCACACAAAGGTAACAAGTGTAGGTGTATAAAAAGTGCATAGAACAGGTACACTGTGTTTGTTGAATGACTTAAATTTGTAGAGGAATGGTTAGAGAAAGCCACCTCATAGTGTTATTTACACCCACCGATGATAAAGTTATTATTTGATTTTCCATGAAGATATTGCAAGTTAATAAGCAGATAATAGTGTTTAGCGAGTAGAATATTCATACAAATATTAGGCATTATAATGACTCCATTACTTATTTCTCCGAACAATACATTTAGTGCCGCTTTTTCTGCTAAGTTTTTCCATTGCCGATAATTACTCAATACCATTGCTGGAGCCTATTTTTACTATTGGTCCTCAAAGTGCAATAATGTTGGCATTATCACTTTAAACAAGGCATTGATGGAAAGACAAGGTGGGACCCCCATATGCGCCTGTAACCAGTTATTATTGTGCTCACAAGAAAGAAGCTTCCATGAGATGTGTTGTTTCCTCCAGAGTGAGTTTCTAAGACCTTTTTGTTGCTGGAAGCCTGTATGTTGCTGCTGTCAAACACTCTCAGCCTCACAGCAAAAGTGGTGTCAAAACGCAGCACACCCCCAAGGTCCTTCATCCCTGGGATGAACACGCTAACACCAACAGACTCACCCAGCTCTCCCCTGGCGCTAGGTTAATTAGAAATGGCCGAATCACGGCACACAGGGCAGCTGTTCTCCCCCTCTTGGCCAGTCATGGACTCCTTGTTATTTCCAGTGATTCAGGCTTGGCAGAAGCTGGGGTCACAGTCAAGGCTCAGGCGTTCTGTCAGAAGCTCCAAGCCAATGGGGCAGGTCACCTCCTCCTGTATGTTCACGAGGATTCCTGAAGCCATGGCAGCTGCTCCCCTGCTCCTACCTGTCCTGACTTCTGAGGGTTCTCTGGCTCACAGAGCCCTGCGTGATTGGAAAGGTTAGAAGTGGGCAGAGGAAGAAAAGTAGAAAGAAAATGACACTAGTTGTGTAGAAATCAAGGATGAGCCAAGAACAAAATATTGAAGGACAAAAAAGAAAAGGGGGAGAAATAAAGAAAGGAGCTTCTTGACCTGGTTTTTTTTAAAAAAAAGAAAAAGAAAAAGAAAAAGCAATGGCCGAATCACAAAATAAAGAAAGAAGGCCCATCTAAAACTAAGGCAGACGAAAACATCATGGCTGTCTGGGCCTCCGATCATTTTTATTCAGTTTGCTGTCAACTTCTCAGGACCTGTTGTCACTGGAGGAAACCTGAGAACCTTGTCCACCTCAAACTCTGCAGTTTCTTTCCTGCTCTTTAATGCATGGTCCCCACCACAGCCTCACACACCCAGCACTTACGATGCAAAAGTGAATAGTGGTCTGCTACGGAGGCTCTACGCTGATTCTCTCGGAGTCTGGTCTGTGTTACAGAGTAAAGCCCACCCAGCGCCAGCCTTTGGGACAACTGGGATTAAGAAGAAAGCAATGTGGCAATGACACTGGGCTGGGCATCGAGGGACCTTAAAGCTAGTCTTCAACCTTCCACTGCCTTATTTTATGACGCTCAGCAAGTCACTTAAGCATTACGTACCTCACAACTTCATCTGTAAAGTTGAAGTGTTGACTGTTTCGAGCTGCTCAATACAGCTGCTTGTTTAAACTTAATTACAGTTTAATATAAGCTTCCTTTCTCAGTCCACTAGGCACATTGCAAGTGCTCACTAGCCACATGTGGCCAGTGGCTATCATTGGACAGTACAGAATACAACATTTGCATAATTGCAGAAAGTTCTAGTGAACAGAGTTGCCCCTACGTTATCTCTTTTTTCTTTTCTAACTCTAGATTTTCTCCCTCCCTCCCTCCCTTCCTCTCTCTCTCTCTCTCTCTCTCTCTCTCTCTCTTATTACCTGTTCCGATGAACCTAGTGGCAGGACAGCAATAAAAACGCAGACATAGAGAATGGACTTGAGGACGTGGGGCGGGGGAAGGGTAAGCCGAGACGAAGTGAGAGAGTGGCATGGACTTAATATACACTACCAAATGTAAAATAGATAGCTAGTGGGAAGCAGCCACATAGCACAGGGAGACCAGCTTGGTGCTCTGTGACCGCCTAGAGGGGTGGGATAGGAAGTGTAGGAGGGAGATGCAAGAGGGAGGAGATTGGGGGAGATATGTATGTGTATAGCTGATTCACTTTCTTATAAAGCAGAAACGAACACAGCATTGTAGAGCAATTATACTCCAATAAATAAAAAGAGAAGATTGGTTCAAGATGGCAGAGTAGGATGTGCTCTCACGCCCTCTTGCAAGAACACCAGAATCACAAGTAACTGCTGAACAATCATAGACAGGAAGACACTGGAACTCACCAAAAAAGATACCCCACATCCAGAGACAAAAGAGAAGCCACAATGAGACGGTAGGAGGGGTGCAATCACAACAAAATCAAATCCCATAACCGCTGGGTGGGTGACTCACAGACTGGAGAACACTTATACCACAGAAGTCCACCCACTGGAGTGAAGGTTCTGAGCCCCATATCAGGCTTCCCAATCTGGGGGTCTGGCAATGGGAGGAGGAATTCCTAGAGAATCAGACTTTGAAGCCTGGCGGGATTTGATTGCAGGACTTTGACAAGACTGGGGGAAACAGAGACTCCACCCCTGGAGGGCACACACAAAGTAGTGTGCTCATCGAGACCCAGGGTAAGGAGCAGTGACCCCATAGGAGACTGAACCAGACCTACCTGCTAGTTTTGGAGGTCTCCTGCAGAGGCGGGGGTTGGCTGTGTGTCACTGTGAGGACAAGGACACTGGCAACAGAAGTTCTGGGAAGTACTCCTTGGCATGAGCCCTCCCAGAGTCTGCCATTAGCCCCAACAAAGAGCCTGGGTAGGCTCCAGTGTTGGGTCGCCTCAGGCCAGACAACCAACAGGGAGGGAACCCAGCCCCACCCATCAGCAGACAAGTGGATTAAAGTTTTACTGAGCTCTGCCCACCAAAGCAACAGCCAGCTCTACCCACCACCAGTCCCCGCCCCCATCAGGAAACTTGCACAAGCCTCTTAGATAGCCTCATCCACCAGAGGGCAGACAGCAGAAGCAAGAAGAACTACAATCCTGCAGCCTGTGGAACAGAAACCACATTCACAGAAAGACAGACAAGATGAAAAGGCAGAGGGCTATGTGCCAGATGAAGGAACAAGATAAAACCCCAGAAAAACAGCTAAATGAAGTGGAGATAGGCAACCGTCCAGAAAAAGAATTCAGAAAAGTGATAGTGAAGATGATCCATGACCTTGGAAAAAGAAAGGAGGCAAAGATGGAGAAGATGCAAGAAATGTGTAACAAAGATCTAGAGTATCTAAAGAACAACACAATCAATGAAATGAAAAATACACTAGAAGGAATCAGTAGCAGAATAACTGAGACTGGAGAACGGATAAGTGAGCTGGAAGACAGAATGGTGGAATTCGCTGCTGCAGAACAGAATAAAGAAAAAAGAGTGCAAAGAAATGAAGACAGCCTAACAGACCTCTGCGACAACATTAAACGCAACAACATTCGCTTTATAGGAGTCCCAGAAGGAGACGAGAGAGAGAAAGGACCTAAGAAGATATTTGGAGAGATTATACTCGAAAACTTCCCTAACATGAGAAAGAAAATGGCCACCCAAGTCAATGAAGTGCAGAGAGTCCCAGGCAGGATAAACCCAAGGAGAAACACGCCGAGACACATAGTAATCAAACTGGCAAAAATTAAAGATAAAGAAAAATTATTGAAAGCAGCAGGGGAAAAACGACAAATGACATACAAGGGAACTCCCATAAGGTTAACAGCTGATTTCTCAGCAGAAACTCTACAAGCCAGAAGGGCATGGCATGATATACTTAAAGTGATGAAAGGGAAGAACCTACAACCAAGATTACTCTACCTGGCAAGGGTCTCATTCACATTCAATGGAGAAATCAAAAGCTTTACAGACAAGCAAAAGCTAAGAGAATTCACCACCACCAAACCAGCCCTACAACAAATGCTAAAGGAACCTCTCTAAGTGGGAAACACAAGAGAAGAAAAGGACCTACAAAAACAAACCCATAACAATTAAGAAAATGGTAATAGGAACATACATATCGATAATTACCTTAAATGTAAATGGATTAAATGACTATGGGATTCAGCAGAATCAGTTCAAAGAGGGAAGTTTATAGCTATACTATCCTACCTGAAGAAACAAGAAAAACCTCAAATAAACAACCTAACCTTACACCTAAAGGAACTAGAGAAAGAAGAACAAACAAAACCCAAGGTTAGCAGAAGGGAAGAAATCACAAAGATCAGAGCAGAAATAAATGAAATGGAAACAAAGAAAACAGTAGCAAAGATCAGTAAAACTAAAAACTTAAAAGCTTTTGCAAGGCAAAGGAAACTACAAAGAAGATGGAAAGACAACCCTCAGAATGGGAAAAAATATTTGCCAGAGAATCAACAGACAAAGTACTAATCTCCAAAATATATAAACAGCTCATGCAGTTCAATATTAAATAAACGAACAATGCAATCCAAAAATGGGCAGAAGACCTATATAGACATTTCTCCAAAGAAGACGAACAGATGAGCGAGGAGCACATGAAGAGCTGCTCAACATCACTCATTATTAGAGAAATGCAAATCAAAACTACAATGAGGTATCACCTCACACCAGTTAGAATGGGCATCATCAGAAAATCTACAAACAACAGATGCTGGAGAGGGTGTGGAGAAAAGGGAACCCTCTTGCACTGTTGGTGGGAATGTAAATTGATACAGCAACTATGGAGAACAGTATGGAGGTTCCTTAAAAAACTAAAAATAGAACTACCTTACAACCCAGCAATCCCACTACTGGGCCTATACCCAGAGAAAAGCATAATTCAAGAAGACACATGCATCCAGTGCATTGCTGCGCTATTTACAGTAGCCGGGTCATGGAAGCAACCTGAATGCCCATCGACAGACGAATGGATAAAGAAGATGTGGTACATATATACAATGTAATATTACTCAGCCATAAAAAGTAATGAAATTGGGTCATTTGTAGAGACGTGGATGGATCTAGAGACTGTCATACAGAGTGAAGTAAGTCAGAAAGAGAAAAACAAATATCGCATATTAACACATATATGTGGAACCTAGAAAAATGGTACAGATGAACCGATTTGCAGGGCAGAAATAGAGACACAGACATAGAGCACAAACGTATGGGCACCAAGGGGGGGAAGCGGCGGTGGGGTGGTGGTGGTGGTGTGACGAATTGGGAGACTGGGATTGACATGTATACACTGATGTGTATAAAATGGATGACTAATAAGAACCTGCTGTATAAAAAAATAAATAAAATTAAAAAGAAGGAACCAAATTGAGTTATTTGTAGTGAGGTGGGTGGACCTAGAGTCTGTCATACAGAGTGAAGTAAGTCAGAAAGAGAAAAACAAATACCATATGCTAACACATATATATGGAATCTAAAAAATAAAAAATGGTTCTGAAGAACCTAGGGGCAGGTCAGGAATAAAGACGCAGAAGCAGAGGATGGACTTGAGGACACGGGGAGGGGGAAGGGTAAGCTGGGACGAAGTGAGAGAGTGGCATGGGCTATATACACTACCAAATGTAAAATAGATAGCTAGTGGGAAGCAGCCACATAGATTATTGCTTAAGATCTGCTCTAGGTCTTCATTCTGAGTCTTATCATTAAATAAAACCAAGTCTAGTTTTACGTTTTCGACTAGTACCCGTGACCATGTTTAGAGTATATCTGAATACCTTATTTCCATCCTGAGGCTTCCATAGAATATATTGGTCAAATGAGATTCTGGTTCTGAGCAGTGCCCCTACTACCTAAAGAAGAACCAAAAATCAGTCTAAGTAGGTAGAAAGAAATAAGGTGAATGTTCTTGCAAAAGAGATGAGAAAATTTAAGGCATATACACCTGGCTCTGTGGGCAGTACCTCGGGCAAGTTCAGTGAGAGTGATGATTCCTTCATCCTCAGGCTCTGGGGAGGAAAGGGCACAGGAGGCTCTGGAACGGCCCTCCCCCAAAAATAGTACTCTCAAAACCCAGAACCTGGGGACTTCCCTGGTGGTGCAGTGGTTAAGAATCCGCCTGCCAATGCAGGGGACGCGGGTTCGAGGCCTGGTCCGGGAAGATCCCACGTGCCATGGAGCAACTAAGCCCGTGCACCACAACTACTGAAGCCCGTGCGCCTAGAGCCCGCGCTCTGCAAAAGAAGCCACTGCAGTGAGAAGCCCGCACCCTGGAACGAAGAGTAGCCCCCGCTCACCGCAACTAGAGAAAACCTGCGCGCAGCAACCAAGACCCAACACAGACAAAAATAAATAAATAAAATAAATAAATTTAAAAGAAGAGAAAGCTACAGCAGCCCTTAGAAATGGAATCCTAGCATCTTGTGTAAGTCTTTGAAAAGGCTTAGACTGGGATTGAGGGAAATTTATCCTTCTGTCTCCCTTTGACTGGAGTTGTCATTCTCCAGTGCCTTTCACTTATAGTATAAGCTGGCTTTCTAAATGACTGCCGTGTTGCTGCATATACACTGTGTATCTGTCTAGCAGTGAGAGATCAACAAATCTCTGGTGATTCCGGGAAAATGATAATGAACTGCATGTTATTCTTAAAAAAAAAAAGCCAACTCTGACAAGTGTTAGTCCTACTTTTGAATGATAACTAATAAGTGTCATTATCTTACACTCATTCTTATTATGAAGACTCTAGCTACCTAGAGTCCAGCCGCACCCTGAGCCTGGACCTGGTCTAGCGGCCCACCTCTTAGATGCCTTGCAGAGAGTAGGCGCTCAATAAATGTTTTTAGAATGAATGAACTTAAAAGTAGATCATTCAAGATGTTGCTGGGGGGAGAAGCCAGTGAAGGTGTGTAGGTTTTATCACGTTGGTTTAGCTGACCTGGAGCTGAAGCAGCAAACTGGAGGTTAACCATAAAGCAATATCTCATGCTAGGAGGATATGGCATGTCATTCCATTCCAGTAAAATGGCTCTGAAAAAGAAAAGACAGAAACAAACAAAAAAACATGGCTGTAACATTTTGAAAGCCCAGAGAATTGTTTCAAGCCAGTATATTTTTATTTTTATTTGTAATTTGTCTTTATTGAATCATAGTTGATTTACAATGCTGTATTAGTTTCAGGTGTACAGCAAAATGATTCAGTTATACATATATAAAACTGAATATATATATTCACATATATGTGTATGTGTGTGTGTATATATATATGTATATATTCTTTTTCAGATTCTTTCCCCATATAGGTTATTACAAACTACTGAGTATAGTTCCCTGTGCTATACAGTAGGTCCTCGTTCGTTATCTATTTTATATATATAATTGTGTATATGTTACTCCCGAATTCCTAATTTATCCCTCCCCCCACCTTTGCCCTTTGGTAACTGTAAGTTTGTTTTCTATGTCTGTGAGTCTGTTTCTGTTTTGTAAATAAGTTCATTTGTATCATTTTTTTAGATTCCACATGTAAGTTGATATCCTATGATATTTGTCTTTCTCTGTCTGACTTACTTCACTTAGTATGATAATTTCTAGGTCCATCCATGTTGCTGCAAATGGCATTATTTCATTCTTTTTTATGGCTGAGTAGTATTCCATAAACAAAACAAAAAGACAACCTACCGAATGGGAGAAAATATTTGCAAATGATGCAGCCAACAGTGGATTAATCTCTAAAGCATACAAACAGCTGCTCACGCAGCTCAATATCAAACAAACAAACAACCCAATCAAAAAATGGGCCGAAGATCTAAATAGACATTTCTCCAAAGAAGACATATAGATGGCCAACAGGCACATGAAAAGGTGCTCAGCATTGCTAATTATTAGAGAAATGCAAATCAAAACAACAGTGAGGTATCACCTCACACCAGTCAGAATGGCCATCCTGAAAAAATCTACAAACAATAAATGCTGGAGGGAGTGTTCAGAAAAGGGAACCCTCCTGCACTGTTGGCGGGAATGTACTGTAAATTGGTGCAGCCACTATGGAGAACAGTATGGAGGTTCCTTAAAAAACTAAAAATATAGCTAACATTTGATCCAGCAATCCAACTACTGGGCATATACCCGGAGAAAACATGCACCCCAATGTTCATTGCAGCACTATTCACAGTAACCAAGACATGGAAGCAACCTAAATGTCAATCAACAGATGAATGGATAAAGAAGATGTGGGGTGTGTGTGTGTGTGTGTGTGTGTGTGTGTGTGTGTGTATACGCACACACACACAATCAAGCCAGTATATTTTAAATGATGGTCATTTGGATGTACTTAATAGTAAACTAATTTGAAACAGAAGAGCTAGAAACTCGAAAAAGGTAAGAAATGGCCTTTG
This sequence comes from Neophocaena asiaeorientalis asiaeorientalis, assembly GCF_003031525.2. Classification (NCBI taxonomy): domain Eukaryota; kingdom Metazoa; phylum Chordata; class Mammalia; order Artiodactyla; family Phocoenidae; genus Neophocaena; species Neophocaena asiaeorientalis. The sequence continues at coordinate 933,995 of NW_020171801.1, forward strand.
AGAAACCTCAGATTCCTCTGATGCCTGAACTGGACTCTTGAGCAGAAGCCCTCCACCTAGGTTTCCTTTTTGCCCCCCGATCTTTGCAAAACATTTCTTGATGGCCAGTTCTTAACATTTCTTACCCTTGAACTGGTACGAATATTGCCTTTACCAAAGAAGGCAATTTCAGTCTAACAGCATTTTCTAGTGGGACCGCCAGTTTTCTGTTCTGATTGGTTCAACTAATTGAGACAAATGTCCTGATAAGGATCGATATTTACAAGGCAGTCATCTGTTGGGGAGTCAAATTCCATTAGTTGCATGGGCTGTGGCCTCAGGTTGCTGTTGCCGAAATTTGCAGAACTCGATGGATCTGGTTGAATTCTGCCCAGTATATCACTGTGGTGGTCTGTCCCCCTTTCGCAGCCTTTGGAGTAACTGGTCCAGAAGAAGTTGCATGGCTAGGTCCTGCATATGGCCATCCACATCCCATTACATTCAGTGGATGAAGTGGAATTGATTGCATCTGGCAATGGCAAGAAGATGAACAGATTGTCTGAATGAGCACATGCTGAAGCCGCGGGGTCACTGATCTCTGTGCTCCCCAATTCTAAATTAGAATTAGGCTCTTTTTTAGTGGAACCCTGGTTTGGGGGCTGCCAGGACAACGGCAGCCGGTGTGAGCTGGACTTTTTGCGTGTACAGTCCGGGGGCCAATGGAGAAAATTTCCAGATTCCCTGAAACAACGGCCAACACTAAAGAGTTTTGAATAAAGCAGTCATTTATTTATTTGAAGGAATAATGCCAGGGTTTTTACACCACGTCAATGAAATCATAACTTGCTGTTAGAAACTTTTAAAAGATGTAGGCTTTTTTGTTTGTTTTCCTGGTAGATTGCATTTTGCGTTGGGAAGTCTTGTCTAAGGTAACAGTTGATTTTATACTTCTTCCCTATCAGCACTTGCATAGAAATCAGAGATACAGGCTCGGGAGACTGTCTTAAGAGCGTTCCAAACAGAAGAATATTCATTCAATTAAGTGGAACAGGGTTTTGAGACCGCTAGAGACGTTTGGGAGGAGTGTTAGTGATCAAACCCAGGAAAGTCTATGGTTCCACTGTTGTTGGGCTTCCCAAGAGCGGAGCAAACAATCAGACAGACTGGGCTGTTAGCCGCCTCACTGTGAGACAGCGGGCTCCCCTGGCGCCCAGCACTTCCCCACCGTCCCTGAGAACGGGATCAATTTCCTTAGCCAGTTTGGTCAGCCATGTTTATATGTCACGTAAAAAACCGCACTGCTCCATTTTCAGTTTTGCATCTTCTCATCAGTATCACTGACTTTACAGAGATAAAGGATATAATCACATGATTGTGTAAGGCAGTGCAGTTGGTCCACTAGCCCCACCCCTACCCCTGCCTTTCTAGGAATCCCTTTCCCAGTACCCTAGCCAGGGGCTATCCCGCCTTTTAGATATGGGCCACTCGCTGCCTTCTAAAGCCGTAGGCTCTGTGGTTGGAAAGCTCACACAACTGGAAATTCTTTCTTAGTTCGAGCTAAAATTGTTTCCCTAATAACATCTACCCATAGGGCTAGTCCTAACCCCTTGGTCCACAAAGCAGGTCCCAAATCTCTTCCGTGTGACAACCCTTCGGGTATCTGAATGCACCTCTCAGACCTTCCCTCAGCCTCCCTTTTCCATGGACTAAACTTTCCCTGTTCTCTTAAAGGGCATTTATAAATGTTGTGGTAACTGTCCCTTTTAAGAGGTTCCAATGCCCCTGCTGAAATGGGGCATCCAGGTGGCACAGTGTTTCAATGTGGTCTGTCTCATACAATGTACTGTTATACAGCCAACTGTTGCCTTCCACATTCCGGGCACCATGCTTACCTAAACATCACCTGAGCTGACATTGGTCCTTTTGGCTGCCAAATCCCTCAAATTTACTTAGGGGTCAACTAAAATCTTTGGGTTTTTAGCCCATGTGTTACAGCTAAGTCAGGTGGTCTTTTTCTCATTTTGCAATTTCACACTTGGTTTGTAGAATATAATTGCAGTTTTCATTTACCTCTGTTAAAATTCATCTTATTGATTGAATGACATGTTTCTGAAAGCATTTGTTTCAACCAGAGGGCTCAATAAAACGTGAGCCGTTATTATTGACACACAGACACACACATACACACACATACGTGCACAGACACTGCTCCCCTCGCCTTCACCATGAAGCCTTTCCCAACGCCTCACACAGAGAACTCCTCCCTGACACCTTAGTGTGTCAAGCAGACTGAGCTCTTCACTGGAAGGGACTTGACTTTTTATGCCTTCTGGATCCTGGTGACTGGTACATAATAGTACGAGTTAGTAGAACAAAATGCAGGGAGTCCATCAAAGGGACTTCACCTCTTTGTGCCTGTTTCCTCATCTGTCCAACAAGTGTGATGCTAATCCCTGCCTCTTTAGTTTGTGGTACAGAAAGTCCAAGAGTGGGAGCTAAGTGCCTGACAGACTGTATTCAGTTGGTAAATCTTGATATTATTCTGATTAATAATATGATAATTGACACATAGAAACTTTAGAAACTAATGATAATATCTCATATTAGCCAGTTATTATGGACTAGGCACTGGAGACAGGTGAGTAAGACAAGGCTTGGGACAACATACTAGATACTTGAAATAACAGCCAGGTCTGTGTTCGATGAGTATGGGATGCATTTGAGATCAGCAGAGTCTGGAATGCAGATGGTGTTCTGCCCCCTCAGCACGTGGGGCACCCCATTTCTGTTTCTAAGTTGGGCCAAGCAGGGCTGCCCACAAGTTCTTTGGCTTTGCTCAAGTCCTAGTCCTGGAGGATATGCTTGGAAAAGAATCGCTGGTGGGAAAGGGCCTTTTCGGATTTTTCTGGGTTTGACTAGGGAGTCTTCAGATCACAGGCGTGTAAAGCATCTGTCCCATCGTCAGGAATTGCGTCGAACGCTCTGTTGCTTGTGAAATACTGAAAAATAGAACAGCATTGCTTACTTGGTCCTTTCTCCACAAAACACGTTAGTTAGCCTCACGAAGGGGAGGCACATCTAGTGTCGTGGAAAGAGTGTGTACCATGGACCCAATCCCCAGCGATCGCTTACGGCCAGTGTGAGGCCCTGTCTCTTGCAGCCTCCACTACATCGACTGCCCAGTGCGGGGATGAATCCCTGCTTTGTCTCTCTCGGGGAGGATCAAAGGAGCCCAGAGATGAAGGAGTTTCAGACCAATATCGTGTGTGTGTGTGTGTGTGTGTGTGTGTGTGTGTGTGTGTGTGTGTTT
>NW_020171801.1:937360-940921 GCF_003031525.2 Neophocaena asiaeorientalis asiaeorientalis
GGGTTAGCGGAGCAGTGATGCTTGTGTCGAGTACAGGTGTTCAGCCCTGGAGCCTGTTGCCAAAGTCTTGGCAACACGTTGGAGCAGGTGCTCATCTCCACCTGAAGAACAGGAAGAGGATTAGTACAGGTGGATCAGGGTGTGTGCGCGTTCTTATCTTGGGAGTGGCAAGAACATAAAAACAGGTTAATATCTTTCAAGTGTGAGTGAAAAGAATAACAGTGAAAAATCTGCTGCGAGCTTCGTGCACGTTCCAGGTCTAACTCGTTTTGAGAAGTGGAAGAGCTTTGCATCCAGGTTCTTTGCTGAAGACAGTCTTGCAGGAAATTACCTTCCTTTCAGCTGCCCCCTCCCTATCTTAATCAAAAGCATTGGTGGTGCCGCGGAGCCACCTTGCTGCTTCATGAAATCTCACGTTCTCAAATACAGAGACTCAGCTGTCACTGCAAATGTGACAGTGTACGTATCAATAGCTTCGTGTGGATGGGCCAGCGGGGCAGCGCACTCCGACAGTAACTCAAGGTCATCCCATTCTGCCGCCCAATAAATACAGCAGACCTGGGGGAGAAGGAACACTTTCGAGAAGCGAGTCATCCATCCAGGTGTCTGAAACACCTTTGAATAAACCCAGAGGCACACCTCGAAAAGCCAGTGATGGAAAGGGATGGATAACGAAGCCTCTCATTGATCGAGGCATGCTCCGTGGTTGCTGAAGAGACAGTACGCCTATCCCAGACTGGGGCTTACTGCCCTTTGGTTGACTCTGGCTCAGTAGGAACCTGTGTCTTTTAAATCAGTGGTCCCCAACCTTTTTGGCACCAGGGACTGGTTTCGTGGAAGACAGTTTCTCCACGGATGGGATGTGGGGGATGGTTCAGGTGATACTGCGAGCGATGGAGAGCGACAGATGAAGCTTCGCTCACTCGCCCGCCGCTCCCCTCCTGCTGGGCGGCCCGATTCCTAACAGGCCACGGACCAGCACCGGTCTGCGGGCCAGGGGTTGGGGACCGCGGTTTTAAATGATGGGACTAATATTGGAGAAGACCAGCCTTACTCAGGAAAAGCTATATAAAATTTAAAAGAAATCATTGAGTATTTTAAAGACACAGAGTATCTGGAAATTCAGCTTTAAACTGTTGTCGCGTAGAGTTACATTGGGCCAGTTTTGATGAATACATAAGTAGCATTTGTCACGAACGTCATCAACTGCATACAAATGCACAACTCGAAAACACTTGGAAACAGTCTATCTCTTAAGTAGGTTAAGCATCCCCTCTAAATCTTGTATGCATTTTTAATGTACTTACAGCCTCTTTTTAAATAGCGCCAGGTAGAATAATCTGTGTCAGGGCTCCTCTGAACCGTACTTACAAATTCTGCTTCAGCAGTGCCACTGTGGATGAATCTGTGAAGTATCTCTTTGCATTACAGCTCTGCATACATCAAAGACTCTTTCTGAACTGGATAATTATCGAAGGGGAAAAAAACATGTTTTAGTGCTACCTGAGAGTTATTAATATTACCTTTGAAATGACTAATTATGTTACCCATAAAGACTGGGAGAAAGTATTATGTAACTGGCTCATTAAAAAGGCCTTTCATAAACTTTGATCCCCTCCACCCCACCCTCCAAGCTCTCCTTCATTTCCATCGTTACACTGATTTTTAGGTTTAATGTTTATATACCAAAATGTTTGATGAATCCAGCACAGGCTGGCACCCTCCTGCTTCACCAACTTTGTCATCTCTCTGAGGCTGGGATGTTGAGCATGTGATTTAATTATCCTCACTCTTCAGGTAAAGCACATTGGCCACGAGCCCTGAGACTCAAGCAAGATTTGAACAGCACCTCTTTTCAAAAGGAGTGTTTGAAAGAACTGAGAAGGTGCCCCCGCAGGTAGCAGAGAGTGGGCGCCAGAGGGGCTTTTCCAACGTTAGGACTTGTACTCACAAACACACTGTGTCAATAGCGCGGCTGCAGTCTTGTCACTAACTGTTAGGCTACATCAAGAGAAATGACTATCAGAGCATCCAGAACGAGGGTGGTGATGGTGCCGCCCTCCCCTGAGCTGGCAGATCACACCACAAACAGGATACCACGAGTTACAGGAGCCCCAGGCAATGCGGAGTCCCTCCTGGGAGCACCTGAGATAGTTGACAGAACGCAGAACTCAAGCATTAGAAGAAAAGTAGAAGGTTCTTGATCAATGAATGAACAAGCCACCAATGTGTCCGCCTGGTGAAAAGGCAGCACCAGGGGATATGGCTGCTGTCTCCCAACAGCTTCTCAGGCAAAAGAAGAGGTGATGAGTTCTGTGCGGCTTCAAAATACGATCCAGAGGTAGAAACTCCCGGGAGACAGGCTTTTAGCTCCCAGCCAGGAAGAATAGTGTGATCAGGCTGTCTCAACACGGGACAGGCTGCTTTGAGCGGTAGGGAGCTCATTGTCACTGGCAATGTGCAGTTGGATGTGGGATGGCCCTTTGTCTCACAGATAGGCTTCAAGCACCAGTGTGGAGCAGGGGAATGGACCGAATGTTCCCCTGAAAAAAAGTAGGCCAATTAAGTCAGTAAGTATTTAGAAAGGGCCTACCATGTTTAGTGCCAAGAAGGTGTTTCATTTTTCGAAGTGCCCGCAAATAAAGTTGCTTTGTTTTTCCTCATCAGGAGATGACCCATCCCTGGCCTACTCCTCTCACTGCCATGCATACTTCTGGAAACTCTGAGCAGAGCACATTTTCCATCCCAGGACAGGTCAGTTATCTTCCTTGCTCCATTTTCCTTGATCTGATGTCAGTTATACCAGTCTTCCCGTTGGATTCTTAAAAATAGAAATGGCCTTGGTGTTCTAAGCTCCATAAAATGTAGACTCTCTCATGTCCTTCGGGATGTTAACACAAATAGGATTTTATTGAAAGAGCATCTTTAAGAGAATGTCCACCAGACGCTGGCATGCGAATCCTAATGCCTAGAGCACCGCCACTGGCCGAGCTACTGTGCCCAGAGCTCGTGGATTGGAGAGAGGAGTGAACTCATCTCTTAAGAAAGGCCCAGTAGATGGTGGAACAACATCCAAGATTGTTTTTAATTTAAAAAACCCTGTACTCTTCAGTCTAATGGATCAGTTTTCACTTTTGTGTATCACTTGTAGTCCTCGTTCACAAGCAGGCAGATCTTCACACACCAGCACACCATATTGACAGAACTTTTTCTCCTACAGTTCTAGTCAAATGTTTCATATAATTTTGTTCCTCACTTGCTCTCAGTAAGAATTTTTTCTCACCATCAGCTTTTAAAATGCCTGAGTAAACATGGATTTTCTAATAACACACTTCAAAAGAAAAAAAATAATGTCTTCCTTCTTTTCTTCCTTCCTTCCATCCAATTAACCATCTATCCACCCATTCATCCACCCATCCATTCATCCACCCATCCATTCATCCACCCGTCCATCCATCCGTCCATCCACCCATCCATCCACCCATCCATCCACCCATTCATCCACCCATCCATCCATCCATCCACCCATCCATGCACCCATCCATCCATCCATTCACCCAT
>NW_020171801.1:940948-941298 GCF_003031525.2 Neophocaena asiaeorientalis asiaeorientalis
CATCCACCCATCCATCCACCCATTCATCCACCCATCCACCCGTCCATCCACCCGTTCATCCACCCGTCCATCCACCCGTCCATCCACCCATCCACCCATTCATCCACCCATCCATCCATCAGTTCATACACCCATCCATCCACCCGTTCATCCACCCATCCATCCGTTCATCCACCCATCCATTTATCCATCCACCCATTCATCCACCCATCCATTCATTCATCCACCCACCCATCCATTCATCCACCCACCCATCCATTCATCCACCCATCCATCCACCCATCCATCCACCCATCCATCCACTCATCCATCCACCCATTCACCCACCCATCCATCCATTCATCCACCCA
>NW_020171801.1:941368-944485 GCF_003031525.2 Neophocaena asiaeorientalis asiaeorientalis
CCATTCATCCACCCATCCATCCATCCATTCACCCATTCATCCACGTATCCATGCATTCATCCATCCGTCCACCCCTTCATCCACCCATCCGTCCATTCATCCACCCATCCATCCACCTATCCATCCACCCATTCATCCACCCATCCATTCATCCATCCACCCACCCATCCAACCACCCACCCATCCATCCACCCATCCATCCACCCATCCATCCACCCACCCATCCATCCACCCAACCATCCACCCATTCATCCATCCACCCATTCGTCCACCCATCCTTCCATTCATCCACCCATCTATCCACCCATTCATCCACCCATCCATCCACCCAACCATCCACCCATCCATCCACCCATCCACCCACCCATCCATCCATCCATCCACCCATCCATCCATCCATCCATCCATCCATCCACCCACCCATCCATCCACCCGTCCATCCGTCCATCCACCCGTCCATCCATCCATCCACCCGTCCATCCACCCATTCATCCACCCCTTCATCCACCCATCCATCTATTCATCCACTCATCCATCCATCCATCCACCCATCCATCCATCCATCCATCCACCCATCCATCCATCCATCCACCCATCCATCCATCCATCCATCCACCCATCCATCCATCCATCCACCCATCCATCCATCCATCCATCCACCCATTCGTCCATTTATTCAAAAACTACTTACTGAGGACATATGATAGTCTTAAAATTAGAGATGAAGAAAAACACAAAACGACAGAACAATGTAGCACATGTCTTCATAGAGAATAAAAGGCCCAAGAAGGATCTAACACTCCCTGGGGGCATTGACGAAGTGCTCAGAGGTGGCAGCATCTGGAGGCTGCTTACAACTTTGACAGGTGGAGAAGGGCCCCAAAGAAGAGCACTCCATGCAGAACAGGGTGGCAAAGGTACCCAAAGGGATATGATGGGATGTAGACTATTACGGTCTCGAGTGACTGCATCCTGGTTTGTGTGATGGGGAGCAGAGAGACACAAACCCCAGGCAAATAAGTGCATCTATGGGAAAGGCCTTGAATGCCAGCCAAGGAGTTTGGACTTTATTTGTAAGAGAAACCCAATCACATCCTTTAGTTTTCAGAGTCATCGTTTTGAGAGTAACACTGGCCTACACTGTGTTTAATTGTCCCCTCCCACCTTTGAAAGGGGTCGGAACCATGAGCCGCCACCCCCTCTGTCCCTGCCCTGGGCTGTGTCATGCCTTCCTGGAGCCCCGCTCTCCCCGTCAGACATCTCTGGGCTTGGTATCCTTCTCCCTGGCATCTCAGCCAAGGGATCGATTCATCTCTTTCGGGCACTGAATCCGGCACTTGTACAGCGATTGCAGTGTTTTTAGCTGTGTTCTCCAATTTTGGGGATAATTCGTGCAAGTCGCAATTTTGACATTTGCAAGTGTTTACAGTAGAACTGGTTGTTGAAATGGGCTTTTGTAGTGAGTGCACAATTTGGAATCAGGCCTGATTTGCATTTTCTGCCGATTATCTGCGCTACCATCAGCCACATGATAAAGGTAGAAGCAAGTGGGATAAAATGGTGAAACCAGGAGGGCCACCCACCCACTCTTCTGTTTCGCTTGATTCCTGCCAAAATGTTGGCTTGAAAGAAAAGTACATTTTAAATAACAATAATATTAACAGTGCGTATAATGCTTCCGTGTGCCTCGCCAGGTTCTAAGCACTTAATATAGAGTAAATAATTGAATCCTCACTACCACTCCAAGGGGTCGGTAATTTGACTATCCCTAATTTACAGAGGAGGAAACTAAGGTGCAGAGTCAAGGAATACGCCCAGACTCACTCAGCTAATAAACGAGTGAACCAGTCTTCAGATCCAGGTGTTCTGGTGATGTTGTGTCACACCGATTTGCAGATGCTCCAGTTCAAATTCCATCTTCCAAAACGTGGGTGTCTCCAGCAAACACATGTACCTGGGGTGCTGGCCCTTTCCTCAGTGCTTGCACCAGGACTAGGTGACACCACCCTCTCAGAAAGCATCCGTTTCTTCCATTCACGACAGAGCTTGCGTGGCGGAAAGGGCCAACACCCCAGGTATACAAGCCCAAACTTGCCCTATACAATTGTAATGAAATCTCTTTAAAAAAAATAACAAGTAGAAATATTGGTATATCATTAAGGAGCTGCAAATGGTTAACTCCTCATTTACTTGGCACTCGGGGAAATGAGGTGATCCGGATAATTGAAATTCTTGGATAACCAAAGGTTATCCTTCCGTAGGAATCACGTAATAAGAATCATTTTGAAATGTAATTAATATTTTCCTGACTTCCTATAAAAATTATCCTGAACACGCTTTAGCCTTTCTTGATCACTCAGACATTATTGTGAGCGTCGGTTATTTTAGAGTGCTGTAATATTATACTGTGCTGTAATTGTGTCCTCGGGAGCTATTGAGATAGCTAGGAATGCTTGCCTCTATGTTGAATGGCATAGACTCTTGTGATTTTTAAGTTCTGACTTTGCTGTGTCATTTTCTTTGGCCCCCTGTGCTGTCAGTTTTCACGTCTCAATTTTCCTAGTGGCTGTGCCTCTAGAAGTGTTTCCCCTTTCTCACCATCTGTGATTTGCTAATGGGTGGGAATCAAATGGCCAAGCTTGTTAGGGTCTAATGTCAAAAGTCAGTTGCCTAGCAGCGAGGGGAAGAAGGCTTTGAGCAGCAAACTGCGTGGGCTTGGTGACAGCCCTTTAGTTGCGAGGCCTTTTCCATCTCTTGTGGGGTTTATGGTCGTCTTCTGGAATAGTAATCATGCCAGAAGAGAAGTCTCTTGGGCAAAAGAATCATGCTAAATCGATTGGAAAGTCCACTTTTGATTCAAACACAGCATCACTGTTCTTGCTTATTTCTCTTAAAGGTAAATTATGCTGTGATGTTATTTTTATTCCATAGGGTGGCAAGATTAGCCTTAAAGAGTAGATTACTTGCAGCACACTGATATAACTAATTCTTCTTTTTAAAATGTTTTTGTTGAACTGTAGTTGATTTACAGTGTTGCGTTAGTTTCAGGTGTATAGCAAAGTGATTCAGTTATATATACGTGTTTGTGTGTGTGTGTGTATGTGTATATATATATAT
>NW_020171801.1:944662-947122 GCF_003031525.2 Neophocaena asiaeorientalis asiaeorientalis
ATAATGAATTTTTATATTTGCTTGAATTCATTGTCTCCAGTTTTGGAACACTTGCTTTGCCTTTGAAATTCTCTCCTCCATCTGCGAGGAGCTGTGCATGCCCTGTACGTCAAGGCAGAGCTTCTGCCTACAAGTTGTGTCAGGATCCACACAGGTGTCCACGCTCCCAGAGAGCCTGATGTGTGCAAATGCGGATTTCTCAAAACACTGAATGAATTGTGTTGAGGGTGACTTTCCAATAAAATTTAAATCCCTTTAGATAATTCGTTCCACTTGCATAGTTCAAATTGCTTGCTGTACTTCACCAAATTTGTGATGAAGTTTTAAGAACATGTCTCTCGTGAAAATAAGATACATCTATTGCATATGTGTCACCGTCAAGGTAGAAAATTGGAGTTGTTTCTATAAAATAGAACAGCTGAGCAAATCTATTAATTACAGCGTTATTGACACTTCTACAAAAATCACAATCACTTGTTTGTTTGAACTGAGTCCCCTTTACTTCCACAGAGGTGTCATTGCCTAGCTGAGTGGCAAATTACACACTTGAATCTCACACATATGGGTCATTTGTTCCCACGTCGCACACATTTCCAGATAGATACCAGTCTTATGTGTAATTCTGATAAAACGGCAGTTATAGCCGTGTTGTAGCTGGTTTGGCTGGTAAATGTTTATCCTTCAGATAGAGCTGCAGACAGTAGCCTAATTAATGGAATTCTTAACAGTGGTTTCCTATTGGCCAACATTAGTCAAGTTCTATCTTCAGCGATAACAAATAGACCTTTTGTTTCTCTCGTATCATTTAACTAACGTTTGTATTGTATGTGTTCTTCCTTATAGGAATCCCAGCATCTGACCCCAGGATTCGCCTTACAAAGTAGGTGTTTTGAAAAAATCCTTCTTGATCCAAGCATCTCCTCTCCTCCCTCACTTTCTTGTCCTTCCTACCTAATATCATGAAAACATGGAATAACAACAATAAAAAGTCACATTGTGACGCATCCAATTGGTTTCTTTTTTCTCCCATCTGTTATTCATGGCAGGATTCTGTGAAAGAGTATAACTGGAAGGGCTGCATGTTCAAGACCAGTTTCATTCAGAATGATCATTTGACAGTAGAAAACATGGATGGTAAATGTCTGTGCGTTTTCTTTTCAGAGTGGAGCGACCCGACCAGCAGAGCTTCTACAAAGTGAGTACCGTTCAAGTCGTAAGTACTCAGGTTTCTGAAACACGCTTCTTCGGGGGCATTTCGCAAGTGAAAGGTGCTTCAGTGCCGCGCGAATCTTGTTGTCTCTCCTGCTCCTTGAAAACAGGAACCTTGCCTCATGGTAACATGGGGTGTGGTTAGAGGGGAGAATGAGATTTCCCACGATAGGCAGGTAACAGTCAAAATGAATGAATCACCACTAGGCTCTCTAATGGTGTAGAAGATACAGGCTGGGTCGATACCTGGGACACCAAAACAACTGTGATTCTGGAGTAGTTGTTGGAGCATTGTGTAACTTCAGCCACAGACACCGTTATATGTAATATTCAGCCACCACCGATTAGGATGGAGAAGGGACCCACCTAAGCAGCCGTGCTCGGACATGAGAGGTTGGGTGGATCACTCTGACCGGTCAGCCCGGGACCTTGCTGTTTGCAGGTCATCTGGTGACTGTATATTAAAGATAAGGGCAGCCAGAAAGAGGTGGAATAAGTGATTACGTGACGCTAGGTTGAAGTTCAGAAGCCAGGGCCCTGCAATTCACTTCTCACTCTCTTCCTTTTTTATTAATGTTCACTGAAGGAGGGGTATGGAGAAACCAATTTCCTCAGATTAACCGTTGTAGATTTTGTAATAGCCATTTGTCCAAGAGAGTAGCAAGGGAGTAGTTCTCTCACAACTTCTTTCATTCTTAATAATAGAAAATGGAAGCTGACTTTTCTGTGTGAGTAATAGTCACATACTTGAAATTTTTCAAAATGAAATAACTTATGACATTCAAGTGGCCTAATGGCACACTTGAAGTGAATTGCTCACCTTTTGGTATTTCCACATTCTTGGTTCTGTTTAGTGGCAAAGCCCCCAAAGCCCTGACCCCATCACCAGACCTCTTATTTGGTTTTCTGGCCCGATCTGTGCCTTCTAATTCAAGGTTCCATTTCAACAGCCAAGAATCCTCCATTTAAAGAATCGAGGGGAAAAAAAGAGACAAGAGGAAAATAAAACTATAACCTTGATTTAAGGACCAAATTATATGGAAACGTGGAAATCAAAATCATCTTTGATATTATTCATTTCAGCTTTTCCAGGAATCATTTTGAATTGCCCTCCCCCTTGTTATCCTAGTAAACAATAGACCTTATTCTCCTTACCTCCACTCCTGACTTACCCCACTCTTATTACAAAGCCAGTAAACTTCACACACACACACACACACACACACACACACACACACACAAACACTCCAA
>NW_020171801.1:947444-961518 GCF_003031525.2 Neophocaena asiaeorientalis asiaeorientalis
CACACACACACACACACACACACACACACACACACACACACACAGTTGAGCATTCAGGAAATCAGTGCAGGTTTCCAAATATGAAAACACATACAAATATTTTTCCATTGTAAAATGATCCCATTCCTAAAGCAAGAGTATCGGGCCCCTGCTGTGAAATATGCTGATTTCCATATAGACCATAAAATGCAATATTTCAATAGTTTGTAACTAACGGAAATAAACTTGTCAATTGTGGTTTATAGCTAGAGGCTGCATTTCCAGAGAACAGCACTTCATAGCACAGGGTATATAGTGCATTCAGTAGGACTGAGGTTCTCTATAGGAGGCATCCATAAAACTGGAAGACACTGAGTCTGTTTTATGAGTGAACTGCTCTCTTTTTAGCTGCCTGACCCAAAGGCCAGGCATTGTTCATCAGACTTCGGCTGGAATAAATTCCCTTCTTGGGTAGGGTATAGGTTTAACACGGGGCAGGTCAGAGTTATAATAATTATTTTTACTTTTAGCTTCCAAATTATTATCAGCTTAGCCATTCCAGTCATTCTCGCGTATTTCACTGCGGTGTGCTTTTTAAGTCAGCTTCTAGGATTTTCCGTCTGGCAGGGCAATCCTCTAGGCAACTGAGAACATCCTGAGTGTAGACAGACTGCTGGTGGCTGGAGCTTGGTGGGAAGCAGCCCCAAGTCAGCCCTGCGGCAGCAGAGACACCCTCCCAACGCTTGTGAATGTCCTGGGCGAGCTCCTAACCCTCACTGCAGTAGAGAGAGACGGGAGTCTTGTAAATCAGAATCCCTTAATTACTGGGCCACTTTACTTGTTTGCCTCATCTCGGCCTCGTTTCCCTGGATAACAAAATGCAGCTCTTCCATTAGGGCCTGGATTGTTTATAAGGACTGCACGCCCAGGCACCAGGTCTGAAAAACACTGGTGCAGGAGTCCCTGAGTGCAAGCTGGGAAGCAGCCAGGCTCTGCAGGATCACCGACCTTCGCAGAACGGGAGCTTTTCTCGCTCAGCATATACTCCATTGACACACAGTGCTTTTTATGGTGTGTCCATCTAAATGGTGACATCCTACCTGCTCCGGCTGACTGCCCAGGAGGCCAGAGCATGGGACTGTAGGAGTTTCAAGATCTGGGCTTGAGCCTCTGCTCCATGACAGTGATGGTATTGGGGGAAAGCACTGACCTAGGATTCAGAGGGTGTGAGTTTAAATCATGGGGGAATTTATTTTTATTTCAGAGTATAGAGTTAGAGTCGCTTGAGGGAAATGAAGCAAAGTAATGAGCAGATTGTATACGCATACAGGTATATATGCAAACACTTGTCACAATTCAAATGTAAACAGCTATACTCTTTAGTAATTAAACTCAAGGTCGAAGTGCATTTGACTTTAACCCTTGATAATTTCTGGAGGAAAGAAGACCTGGCACGTGTTGTTTCCCTCAGCCTGCATGAGTCTGAGTTGTATTATAGTCTCGGAACAGGCCTCACCCAGGTCTTCTAAATCCAATGGAGTTTCAAGCCTCCTTCAAAAAAGGTCTCTCTCCCCAAAAAGAGAGTGGGGCATGGGCTGTCGAAGGTCAAATTGTATTTCTCATGCTGTGCAGTTGTATTTGTACAGTAATATCACGTTCGTTCTGCCTCTAAAGCACCCATTTATTTCAATTGGAAGATTCAGGGATTGAATGGACACCCCAGACATTGGGTTACCTTCTAGTTTCTTCATGAAGCCATTAAGGAACAATGGAGGACAAAACAGAAACTAAATCCAAAGAACTTGGATTTTCCTCATTGGGTCGGATGGCTTCATCTAGCTGGTCATGACATATTGTCAGTTACTTGTCAAGACAGTGGCTTTACCAAAATACATGACTCTGTTGGTCTTTTATGAGCTGTCCTGAATAGGGACAGATCAGATGCTTCCTGAGGAGCATTTTCAGACAGCAACCATGAGCGCAAAGGTTTCTGTCGAGTCAGTTCTTGACTTTAGCTAGTTTTGTGAGGACAGTTGAGAAAGTGTCAGTTCCAGATATGCGGTTCCTTTGTCATCCTCGGCTGTTTGCATTTAGACTCTGTCCGGCTGGAAATCATCCAGGCCCCCTTTGAATCAAGTAGCTCCTGTGTTTTAGGGCGTGCTGTTGAAAATTCCTGGATAATTTCCATAAAGGCTCAACATAAAGGCAGATGTAGCCGTAGGCTGTTCTTTCCTTGCCATAATACCAGTGCCCCCACTTACGGTATTAGGTACGGGTCTGAAAACATCACAGCCATGGACCCAGAGAGTTGACAAAAGGCCTGACAAAGAGACAGTCTAGTTGTGGCCAGTTTACCTGTGGGTGACAGGTAGGCATGCCACATGGACAAATGCTTGAATGTAGCACTAGTTAGGAGGAAAGGACACTATACTCTCGCAGGAATGGCGGACACCTGTGACAATATTCATTGTGCTGTTGGGTCGTGCGCAAGGCTAGGTGCCAGGTCCCATGCCAGGTGCTCTTATATACATCACCCCGTTATACTTAGCAGCCACCCTGGAGGGGCTCCAAATTATTCCCATTTTACAGATGAGAAAAGCAAAGCTAGAATATCGTCCCTCCTTATGAAGTATACACAGTCCAGTGGGAGGACAAATTGACTGTTTATCTCGAATAGACGTGTTGGCTATGAGTACACAGAAGGGCCGAGTCAGTTACACTGCTCTTCATGGGAAAGCTTGAATGCACAAAGCCCTCTCTTTTCCCACCGGGCTGTCCCTTCTCACGGTATCTGATGGGGTCGGGGCACAACCTTCAAATGGACTTGAAGAACTGAGGTTGATGGGAAGCCGTCCCACAAGAAATGATACCGCTCTGTTTTAGATGATTCAAAACCTGGTCAAAATTGCTTGATTTAACTGAAAGATCATTATCTCTAAACTTGTACTGATGTGGTATGAAGATTTCATTACCACGGGGAATAGAAAAAGTATGAGAATGTTTTCTGGTTTGCTATGACCAGTAACAAGCGTTACACCATTTCTTAGATGAATTTTGAAACAAATTTTTTTACCAGAAAACCCCAAGAAACGAAAAACACATTCATGAAAATCCTGACCATCTTTCTACCAAAATTTTCATCATTGAAAACGTTTGCTTTGAGAATCTGATTTGAGATTTGAGAAGGAACTCCCACCTCTAGCAATTTCACATACTCTTTCCTAAGTAGATGTCTTGGTCTGCTACACACTTTCCGTAGCAAAGTAACTGTGTAACGAGGCAGGGGAAAAAAATGGCTGTTATTTTCGTAATCAGATTAATTCTTAATCAGAATACGTGATTTGGTACTTGGAACTTAGAAATACTGCTAATCGGTTTGAGGCTTCCAAAAGCCAAATTAAACTCTCCCAATAAACTGGGAATCTTGGTGACTGTCACTGGTTGCAGCCATTCCGGCTTTCAAACTGAGATGTATGCCAACTCTTGCTTTTAACCTGTCTTGTATGCCCTGCGTCGTAGAGCTTGCCAACTTTTCCTAAGGACTTAATATATTTTTGGAAGTTCTCCACTGCATCAGGGACAGCCACCTGGGAGCAGAGAAAACAAAATTTGGCAGCCTGTTCAAGCTGTGAATTAAAGGTAATTCACAGTTTGAAATGAATCAGCATGAGGTCCTTAAGAAGAGTAATCAGACATCAAGAGGATTTTATTTTGAGGACTGTATATTGGCTAATGTGACAACAGGCAATATTGGCATTTGGAATGTTCGTGTCAAGAAGCACTGAAGCTGCCGGTGCTTGACAGGCACCAAGACTGAAAACTGGGCCTCCTTTGACGGGAGCTTTGGATTTCCACTTTCATTACAAAAGCTGCAAACATAGCGTCTGTGCTCAGGGAGCATAAATCTTGAAAGATCAGGTTCGATTTTTGCATCTTTGTTCATGGTCCCAAGATTTGTATGTTTCAGGTGGATTATGAGACACGTCTGTAATTAGAAACAAACATCTCTCTCTCTTTCTCTCAGGGAAAAGTCAAGTATCTCCTCTTTTCTACCCGATTTGCATCCATATTTATATTCATTCATTCACGATTTCATTCCTTTCAGCAAACTGGGTTGAGCCCCTACTGTGTCTAAGGCTCTGAGCGAGGCAGGGTGCCTCAGGGTGGAACACTGTACATCCTACCCTCAGGGAGCTCACAGGTTACTGAGGATTAGACTTGCACGGATAACGCCAATACCTCAACTAACTCATAACTGCGGAGTGCCTACGGCGTGCCAGGCGCTTTCCTTCTTTACAGGCCCAAAGGAGTCAGCCCTATTATATTCTACAGCAGCAGAAACCAAAACTCAGAGATACCGAGTGAGTCACCCAAAGGGCCACAGTAACAAAACCACAACCGGACAGACTCCAGAGCGCATGCTGTTAACCCACATTAAAGCCATCCCGTGGGCCGTCTGGAGAGGGCCCTCCCAATTTGAATTCAGTTGTCATCTTGCCCTGGTATCAGACCAAAGTAGACTGACCCCAGGGGAGGCCAAAACGGTCCCTTGATCAGGGAAAGGATTGGATCTGAACATTGTCATTGAGTCAGGCCTCTCATAACATAGCACACGCTGATGGGTGCTGATACGTACTCTATAGGCAGGCACTGGTCCAGCCTCAGCTCAGGGCCTGCAGCCAGATGGTGTCACCATGCCTGTAAGATGCTTCCTTTGGTGAGGTGCAAAGACCCAAGCCCGTAAGGGACTTTACCACCACTCAAAGTCCCCTTGAGGGTGATTTCGGTGGCCTGTGATGGGAACAACATCTGTCTCCAGAAATCTCCATTTGGCCATATTAAAGTAAAAAGAGAACTGGTATTACGGACTCTCAACCACTGCGCCACCAGGGAAGCCCCTTGGGTCTATTTTTATGACAGGTTTGTCCATTACTTTTCATGCTTACCAACGTGGAAATTGCTTTATATGATTGGAAAGTTGCTTTATTTTATTGATATATCCTCATGGCAGAATCATTTTTAAAAATTATTCCCAATGTTATCAACCAGTGGCCTTATTTCTAAGTTCTCCTCGAGATTTTGAACAGTAAATGGTACTGAAGCAAATAATGCGGGTGGAAGTTGCTGAAGTTCATAAGCAAGAGACCAAAGTAAAAATCATTCCAGCTGTATAATTGAACATAATGTCTTGATCTCACACACACACGTGCATGCACATCCTCTGTCTCCCAGAATATCAGACCCCTCTAATGCATCTGATCTAATGAGATGCACACTCTTTTTTCACTTACTAGATTCTAAAATGCTATGACCAGGGCTACTTTTCATGTGCCCAGCGATTGATAATCTTATAGCACTTTCACACAATGTATTAGCCTCATGTGAGGACCGCAGCAATCCTGTTAGATAGCCAGGTGCAAAGAAGCCAGGCTTGGGCGGGGTGGGGGGGGGAGATATTTACCAAAGTCCCCCAGCTAGGGAGTGGCGGAGCTGGGCCTGGAAGCGAGGACCCTGTACTTCCATCAGGACGTGCTGCCTTGTCCCCATGTACCCTAGATGGCTGCGGGGTCAGAACTCATCAATCAGAGCCCTGACATGTCTTCCAGGCCCAGATGAAGAAAATATAGCAGCAGTGCAGAAAGCCCCATGGATCATTCCTAGAAATTAAAAAGAAACAAACACCGCCCCCCAAAAAAAAACACCCCACCCAACTGAGCCTGGAGTAGATGAGAAGGAATATTCACCACGCTTCCGAGCTATTCATTCTGCTTTTCCATCCTATCAAGCATTTCACAAACAGCCGGATACTTTGCCCCAGTTACCTTATTGGGAACGTTCTGTTTAAATGGTCTGCTCTTGATACCTTCTCAGAGCTGCTAAAAGCCCTTCCATTTTGCTGATGAGTGGGGAGCAGCGTTGGTAGAACACGGAAGATGCTTGCACGATTACAGTAGTAAAGTCAGTTGAAAAATTTGACAAATGCCTTTCTTTGTGCTTCATCTGTCCACTGTAATATGAGGACCAGAAAAGGAAAAGGTCTCAAAGCTATTTGATTGACATCTTCAAATATGCTGCCTATACTGGGATGGAGCAGGGTGGGGTTGGAGTATGCCTTCTAAAACCCAAAGGAACAAAATTGTTTTTCTTTGCTACCCTGTGAGATCTTGGCATCCAAGTACAACCCGTAACACGCTACTTGGTCCTTGGCAAAGTTTCCAGGGTGCCTGAGAGAGCGTTGAGGGGGAAGAGGGCTTAGAAGGTCATGATTTACAGAGAAACCAACTTACAGTTCTGCCTCCACCATTGCCTAATTTCAGGAGTGACCTCATTGCTGCATAAGTTGCCCGCTTTTTAAAAATCCCAGATAGATAGCTCAATATTATCACTATGTGGGATATTTCTAGATTTTCAAGAGAAAAATCCAAAAAAGTACCTAATGCTTATAGTATCTAGAAATTGTCTAGTATATCTAGAAATTGAGAGGGTCATTCTATATTTCTCCAAAATCATTTTCATACATCATGTAGTACAGACAGAAGGGAAGCAAACTAACTGCATGTGAGCTATGTGTCTGGGTCATCACAGTCACCCCTTACAGGGGCCGTCTGTGGGCCAGGCACAGGGGCAAACATTTCACAAGCATTAACTGTTTCATCCTCATAGCATCTCTGAGGCGGGATGTCCTCATCATCGCCAGTCCCAGGATTGTCCTCTCAAAGGCTCAGAGAGGGCACCTGGCAAATACCCCAAACACCCACGGCCGGACAGCCAATGCCATTGATGACGCAGGAACCGGGCCTGCCTGGAGTTCCCTGCGCTGTGCCATTGCTCTGCTTTACGCATTCCCTCACCTGCCGTCCTCACAACCCCTCTGTAAGATGAAACTGACCTTATGGAGAAGGAAATTGCATCTCAGAGCCTTTCAATGAGTGGCTCAGAATTACACAGCCAGTTATGGAAGGAGACGGACTTTCACTCTAGGATTCTTGGATTACAAAACTTGAACTTTTCTTTCTGATACCTTATCTGCCACACCCCTATAAAATTTCAATTGGACAGTTATGAATTAAGTACAGAGACAGATAATACTCTTCTGGTTCTATGACATTTTCCATTTCCACACAGAGCGTTGTCTTCATTACGTTCAGGCTTGACTCAATTCTGGGAGCCAGGAGAGGGGAGGGACCTCAGCTGCCAGGTGGCTCAAATCCCAGCTCCCTCACTTCCTGCTGTGTGACTCGATGCAGTCACCTGGCGTTTTCTGAGCCTTTGTTTCAACAGATATAACATGGAGAAGCGCTATTGCTCAGACTCTGTCGTGAAATGCGCCACCATCGGATGGGCTCCTGAATGGGCTTTGACGTCCATCATTCGCATTGTTCTCTCCCCGTGTTAGCAGTGAGGAAAGTCGTGCTCAGATGGCTTAAGCGCGGGCCCCAGGCTCACACAGCTCACTCTTGCA
This sequence comes from Neophocaena asiaeorientalis asiaeorientalis, assembly GCF_003031525.2. NCBI lineage: Eukaryota > Metazoa > Chordata > Mammalia > Artiodactyla > Phocoenidae > Neophocaena > Neophocaena asiaeorientalis. Next base: position 954,886 of record NW_020171801.1, read on the forward strand.
AGGCTCAGTTCCACTTCTTGACTCCTAGTTAAGTGCTCTTTTTGCTAGTATCTGCCATGACTTCTCACAAGTGTTGTGTCGATGTGGTTTGAATCAAAGGATCAACTCCCAACGCCGAGATCAGTGGACTGAAAGCCAGCCACTAAGGAGGCCACTCCTCTCCTGCTTAGGTTAGATGTCCCCAGCATGCTTCTGGACGTTCCACCCTGTTGAGAAGAGTGAGTCCATTCTCCTACCCACCTACCCACCCACAAGGGATCATTATTTGATTCAGTGATAGTTTGAGCATTTGCAGAAGAACTTGAACAGTGAAAATAAATCGAATATGTTTTACAATCTCACTGTCTTAGAGAATGGAATTTGGGGGTTAGGTCCACCCTTTATCTTCATGCTTTTGGCGGGGGGAGCTGTCTCTCTTATTCTGAGGTTGAAGAGGACCTGAAGCCAGTGACCTGTCTTGACCTTTACAACGGGATTAAAATTCCAGGTTGCTGCTGTGGTAACCACACCTTGAAAATTAGATCCTGACACTCACTGAGAAATTTAAAAGTTCACCGCTGCCATGAACTTTGAAGAAACGTTGCTTACAATTTCAGTGACAGCCTCTTGATTAAAATAATCTGCCTTTCTGTCTGCTAGAAAGAGTTTGTGTGTGTGTGTGTGTGTGTGTGTGTGTGTGTGTTTTGGGGGGCCGTGGAGATTATATCTTGATGGATTTTTTAAACATAAAAAAATGGTTGTGGTTTGAAGCAAAGTGGTTTTCTGCATGAAATTTAAATCAACCTCAGCTCAATTTATAGTATTCAGAGAGAGCTGTGATATTCAGGGTGGCAGGAAGCCAAGAGACACAGAAAAGATGTAAAGACACTCAGAGAAGATACTTCTGGGGGTCCTTCCCAGAAAACCTCAGTGACCCATGGTCCAAATGGCAGCCACTTTGAAACCATAGATTGCTGGGCCCAGGTTCTGCGCAGGAGGGAAAATGCAGAGCAGGCACACGACAGGCTTGCAGATCAAGAGAGCAGGCAGTCACTGATTTGCCCAGTGGCATAAAGAGCTGGAAGTCATATTCATGCTCCTAAAGCCAAGGGCAATAGGAACCAAGCAACAGAGGGCATCTCACCTCTGAAAAAGATGAGGGATTGAGGCATTTGAAATTCCGGGGTTTCTCCATCCTTCCTTCCTTTTGTATTTCTCTCTCAAGACAGCAGTCCGTGGTGAGTCTGGCTTTATAATTAGTTGTGAGCTATGCCTGTGGTTCCAGGATTTTTAAAAATTTGGGCTTTTTTTTTTTTTTGACATGCTGCAACAGAATTGGAATGTGTGTTTCTTAGGCAACACATTAAAAAAATACCTCTGTAACTCTCTGAAAGGAGCAGTTTCACACCAGAAGTGATGATCTCACTCCGAGGAAGCTGGCAGACTCTTTCCCATGCAACAGAGAACAAATATTAAACCAGTTGGACAATACGAGGTAGTTATAGGAGGGAGGGATGCAGAGCAACAGAAACTGTCCGCCTGCAGAGGGCCAGCTCTGCCTGAAGACCTGAGGGGAGCTTGCCTCTCATATCACTTGAGGGTCTCTTGTCTGTGTGCCGAGGAGACTGGGATAGTGATGACCAAATTGTGATGTTCCTCCAAACCCAAGGAATGCTTGGGAAAGCCCAGCAAATACCACCAGTCTTCCACTCCAGAGGGTTCTGGAACCTCAGGTAGCACCTTTGGCTCTACTGACATAATAGGTTCACAAGTCTGTGCGCTCCTTAGGGAGAAGTGTGGTATGGATTCGCCTCAAACAAAAAACTAGTTGTTTCCTTAGCAACTGGTACAGGACCCGCTACAGAGTAGATAACCAGAAATTGTTAGCGAGTGAATGGTACATAGTAAAATAAGGATCCAGAAGGTGTGGGTTATTCTGAATTAATAATAATAACATTTTAAAAAGTGTTTATTTTGTTTATTTATTTTGGCTGCATTGGGTCTTCGTTGCTGCGTGCGGGCTTTTCTCTGGTTATGGCGAGCAGGGGCTACTCTTCGTTGTGGTGCGCAGGCTTCTCATTGTGGTGGCTTCTCTTCTTGTGGAACACGGGCTTCAGTAGTTGTGGCTCACGGGCTCTAGAGCACAGGCTCAGTAGTTGTGGCACACGAGCTTAGTGGCTCTGCGGCATGTGGGATCTTCCCAGACCAGGGTTCGAACCCGTGTCCCCGGCATTGGCAGGCGGTTTCTTAACCACTGCGCCACCAGGGAAGCCCAATAATAACATTTTTGAGATCTTTTATTCTTAGATTCCTCAATCCATATTGAAAAGATAGTATCATGAGAAGAAATAAAAATGCTTGAATGTGTGCACGTGCACGTGTGAGTAGTTTAGTCATGGAAAGCCATGTAATGTAGAGATTGAAGTGGACAGGCTCCAGGGCCACGTTGCCTGGGTTCAAATTCCACCTTCTCCATCTTTTAGTCACGGGACCTTGGCCAAGTTGCTTAACCTCTCTGTCACTCAGTTTCCTCATCTGTAAAATGGGCATGGTAATAGCACCTGCATGGTAGGACTAAATGATTGAAGTGCCTCTCGCGGTGCTTGATATACAGGAAGCTCTCAATACACGTTAACTGTTGCTCTTCATGACGCTTAGCGTTAGTACTGTCGTTATCACTCAGTGCTCTGAACCAGTGACATTTGCACTACAGTCCAATCTTCAGTCACTTGGGGAACCTTTCCCTCCCTTCCCTGACTTGTCCCAGAGGCTCCCAGTTGGAGGAAGACGTCTCCAGAACGCGCAAACCTGGACTACCTTCAATCTTTCCTCTGTTGACCCAGCTACCCCAGGACCCGAGGATAAAAATGAAGAATGGCAGATATGTCTTAAATGCATGCACTTCGGGTACTAGGCACTTTCTTCTTCTTGGGAGCTCATCACAGCATCTTATCACAGCCACACTTGTGCTTTTAATCCTGTGACTACTTTTAAAAAATCAAAGCTAGAGCTAATGAAGCCCAGGCACTATGCTGAGTGTTTTATGTCCACTGGCTGATTGAATATTCACAACCCGATGAGATGTCGGCACCACTCTTACACACTTTACACAAAAGAAACTGAGGTTCATGAATGGAAACTAAGTTCTTGCAGCCAGTAATGGTGGGCTCTGTGTCGGGCTGACTCTGGTAAGAGAGCCCTGAACCGCAGCCTTCCTGCCTACCCGTGAAATGGCCAATCCCGGAATCCACCCGGACTCCATTGTCTTGGGAAATGGCAACACCTCCTCAGAGATAACAGAGGACCAGAACTTGACCAAAGACAATTCTCTGCCCCTGATTCCCTGGATAGCCTCTCACCTTTGGTAAAATCATCACTGGGGTAATTTCGTAATTGTGGAGTCATAATTGTGGATTGCTTGGTTCGCATCTGTATGAATAACTATTTCCGAAATATTATAACAAGCACGTTGGCAGTTTTCTAATCAAGTAGCACAGAGTCCTTTTCTAAATTCCCATTTTTTTGCATGCATAGGGGATTTGTCTGGATAACAAAAAAACGTGAATAAAATTTCATGGACTAGACCCCGCCATTCTGTGAAACAAACACTCTGTTCCCTTGCCTGGGCAAATCATTCCTGATGCTGCAAACCTGCTTCTGTTTCCTTGGTCTAAAAAGACATTTCAGACTCTGCCTTTAATTATGATCAGGTTTGACTCTGAATCCCTTGAGAAATAAGCTTGTTTTTGCTGGGAGGGATGGTCAAATAACATTTAAATAGGTTTTAAAAATAAGAATGAAATCTCAGAAGACACACTATTGAGGAACATACTGTACATCAAAATATATCAGCACGTAGTTGTAACAGTGACTTAGTAAACACATTGCTGACTGAACTATGAAAAATAATCCACCGAGGTGCTATTTCCCTCACTCCTTAGCACTGGGTTAAGAAAGTATCACCATAAAGTAGATATGCACTGTGTAAAAATATTTGTGTGTGTGTTTTTTAAAAAATATCTCATTCAGGCCCGACAGACTAATCTTTCTTCTGGCCTTGCTAGGAAAAGTATACTATAAGGGATTTAGTTAAGTGGTATGTTAAGTGAAGGTCTAACACAGTTTTAGAAGATAACAACTCTGAGCAAAAAACTGTCTTTAGCAAATTGATTCTGAATGTGACATAAATTAAGTATAAAATACAGTCAAAGGAGGTTCAATGAAATCTTTCCAATCTGTCACCTAATTTAGAATCTGACACCACTTGTATTTTCTACTGGCACCTCTATTATTATAAGAACGTGAAACTGTAGGTAAAATAAATATATCAGTACAAGTAAATGAATTTCCATGTTCTGGAAAGTGATCTTGTCTCTGGATAGCCTGAATTATCCTGGTTAAGAGACCACCTCTGTGGAAGAACACGGCTCCCGGAGACCAGTCTTTTGTATAAAGTTTTATGTTAAATTCCTAGAAGCCCTGTTCCAAAACTATAGAATGTTAGGAGTTATTCCTAAGAATACATCCCTCTATTACTCTTGCTAAAACTTTTAGATCTAAACTAAACTAACTTGACTTGTAAAGTCATGGTTCAGTTTAGATCCGTTGTCTTTAATTCCATGTAAGAAAAAGTTTGATGAGCTATGATGAGACAGTTCGTTTTGCACACCAGAGCATGTCAAACCATGTCCAGTTTAAAGTCATCAGATAACTTCCCCCATTTGAACCTATGGTATAAAACTGTTTTCTTAGTTTAATTCCAATAATGTGACTGGTGCATGGCTACAAAGGTTTCAAAGCAGCGTTTCTCATAAATAGCATTTAAATAGCTCCTCCTTTGCAAAAGAAAGCAAGGGACAAAGCAGACGGATCATGATGGTCTCTCAGAATGAAAAAACCGAGAAGATGCACATCCACATGCCCACTCCTTCCCAGTGTAGTTTGGCCACATCATGGTTATCACTGAATGATTGGAACTCACAGTTCTACGTGGGAGAGAAGAAGAAAAGCCATATAGAGATGTTTTCCCACTTGAAGCAAACCTGTCACAAAAATTCTCTCATATATTTCCAAACAGATAAAAAGGTAATTTTTCACCCTTAAAAAAGAATCCTTCACTTTGAAAACGATTCACTGCAGATTTCCTCTAAATAGTAAGCTCGCGCCATGCATTCACAATGTGGTTTGATTTTCAAAACATCAATTTACATGCACTATCCAGAAACAGATCTATTGTGCAAAGTGATGCTTACTTGTATAGCATAAAAAGGTAAAAATATGTTTTAAAAACTGGGGTCCATGGTTTATAGAGTGTGTTCATCATTAATATTAATTACGTATAGCCCAGCAGCTTTCGCTAACACAAGCAGAGATGGAGATGCCACAGGCTGCCTCAGAGGTGGTTCCATAATGCTCATTCATAATTAGCAGAATGCCATATTTCAGCAGCAGTCAATCAAACACGGCCTTGTTCTTGTTCTCATGGGAGCCGAATCCATCAGTCCCTTCTTCCCCCTTCAGTTTGCCTGATTCACAGACACATTCCATGAGCTGAAAATCTAACAATAAATTAGGGAGAAAATTAGAGCCGTTTTCACAACTAACATTGGAAACGGAATGTAATCCTTGGAGTGCAGAATATTCACAGCCAAAGTGAAATGGACAGATCGGTAACTAGAGACGTGGTGTAGCGTCGCTCGGAACATGAATTCTCTAAAGAACCCTGGACGGAAGGGGAGAGGCAGCGTGTCCAGAGGAGTGCCTCCGGAGTGTGTTGCCCTGGAGTTTGGAGCCGTGTGGCTGCCAGTGTCTTGGTGCTCCGGACGGGTGTCAGACCTGTGCCTCTGAGGTGGGAGAGACGAGTTCAGGACATGGCCCATCAGAAACCTCCCGGCTCCACGTAATACTAAACAGTGAAAGCTCTCCCGGAGATCCCCATCTCAGCGCTAAGACCCAGCTCCACTCGTGAACAGCAGGCTACAGTGCTGGACACCCCATGCCAAACAACTAGCAAGACAGGAACACGACCCCACCCATTAGCAGAGAGGCTGCCTAAAATCATAATAACGTCACAGACACCCCAAAACACACACCAGATGCGGTCCTGCCCATCAGAAAGACAAGATCCAGCCTCATCCACCAGAACACAGGCACCAGTCCCCTCCACCAGGAAGACTCCACAACCCACTGAACCAACCTCACCCACTGGGGGCAGATACCAAAAACAACGGGAACTACGAACGTGCAGCCTGCCAAGAGGAGACCCCAAACACAGTAAGATAAGCAAAATGAGAAGACAGAAAAACACACAGCAGATGAAGGAGCAAGGTAAAAACCCACAAGACCAAACAAATGAGGAAATAGGCAGTCTACCTGAAAAAGAATTCAGAGTAATGATAGTAAAGATGACCCAAAATCTTGGAAGTAGACTGGAGAAAATAAAAGAACTGTTTAACAAGGAACTAGAAGAACTAAAGAGCAAATAAAGCAATGATGAACAACACAATAAACGAAACTAAAAATTCTCTAAGAAGGAATCAATAGCAGAATAGCTGAGACAGAAGGACGGATGAGTGACCTGGAAGATAAAATAGTGGAAATAACTACTGCAGAGCAGAATAAAAAAAAACAGAATGAAAGGAATTGAGGACAGTC
>NW_020171801.1:961530-962162 GCF_003031525.2 Neophocaena asiaeorientalis asiaeorientalis
GAAATAATCAAGCCCAGGAAGTGCAGAGAGCCTATACAGGATAAATCCAAAGAGAAACGCACCAAGAAACATGTTAATCAAACTAACAAAAATTAAATACAAAGAAAAAATATTAAGAGCAGCAAGGGAGTCTGTCATACAGAGTGAAGTAAGTCAGAAAGAGAAAGACAAATACCGTATGCTAATACATATATATGGAATTTAAGGAAAAAAATGTCATGAAGAACCTAGGAGTAAGACAGGAATAAAGACATCTTGGGTCACAAATCAAGCCTGGTAAATTGAAGAAAATTGAAATCATATCAAGTATCTTTTCCAACCACAATACTATGAGACTAGATATAAGTTACAGGAAGAAAAGACTAAAAAATACGAACACATGGAGGCTAAACAATACACTACTAAATAACCAAGAGATCAGTGAAGAAATCAAACGGGAAATCAACAAATACCTAGACACAAATGACAGTGAAAACACGATGACTCAAGACCTAGGGATGCAGCAAAATCAGTTCAAAGAGGGAAGTTTATAGCAATACAATCCTACCTCAAGAAACAAGAAGCATCTCAAATAAACAACCTAACCTTACACCTAAAGCAATTAGAGAAAGAAGAACAAAAAAACCCCAAAG
>NW_020171801.1:962232-962460 GCF_003031525.2 Neophocaena asiaeorientalis asiaeorientalis
TACTACAAGCAACTATATGTCAATAAAATGGACAACCTGGAAGAAATGGACAAATTCTTAGAAAAGCACAACCTTCTGAGACTGAACTAGGAAGAAATACAGACTACAAACAGACCAATCACAAGCACTAAAATTGAGACTGTGAATAAAAATCTTCCAACAAACAAAAGCCCAGGACCAGATGGCTTCACAGGCGAATTCAATCAAACATTTAGAGAAGAGCTAACA
>NW_020171801.1:962716-963348 GCF_003031525.2 Neophocaena asiaeorientalis asiaeorientalis
TATAAGTCACTGATGAAAGAAATTAAAGATGATACAAATAGATGGAGAGATACACCATGTTGTTGGATTGGAAAAATCAACATTTTGAAAATTACTGTACTACCCAAAACAACCTACAGATTCAATGCAATCCCTATCAAACTACCAATGGCATTTTTCGCAGAACTAGAACAAAAAATTTCACAATTTGTATGGATATACCAAATAGCCAAAGCAACCTTGAGAAAGAAAAACGGAGCTGGAGGAATCAGGCTCCTGGACTTCAGACTATACTACAAAGGTACAGTAATCAAGACAGTATGGTACTGGCACAAAAACAGAAAGATAGATCAATGGAACAGGATGGAAAGCCCAGAGATAAACCCACGCACATATGGTCACCTTATCTTTGATAAAGGAGGCAAGAATATACAATGGAGAAAAGACAGCCTCTTCAATAAGTGGTGCTGGGAACACTGGACATCTACATGTAAAAGAATGAAATTAGAGCCCTCTGTAACACCATACGCAGAAATAAACTCAAAATGGATTAAGGACCTAAATGTAAGGCCAGACACTATAAAACGCTTAGAGGAAAACATAGGCAGGACACTCTATGACATAAATCACAGCAAGATCCTTTTTGACCCACC
>NW_020171801.1:964331-1004129 GCF_003031525.2 Neophocaena asiaeorientalis asiaeorientalis
GCACTGTTGGTGGGAATGTAAATTGATACAGCCACCATGGAGAACAGTGTGGAGGTTCCTTAAAACATTAAAAATAGCGGTACCATATAACCCAGCAATCCCACTACTGAGCGTATACCCTGAGAAAACCGTAATTCGAGAAGAGTCATGTCCACAGTGTTCATTGCAGCACTGTTTACAATAGCCAGGACATGGAAGCAACCTACATGTCCATCATCGGATGAATGGATAAAGAAGATGTGGCACATATATACAATGGAATATTACTCAGCCATAAAAAGAAACGAAATTGAGTTATTTATAGTGAGGTGGATGGACCTAGAGTCTGTCATACAGAGTGAAGTAAGTCAGAGAGCAAAAAATAAATACCGTATGCTAACACATATATATGGAATCATAAAAAATGGTTCTGAAGGACCTAGGGGCAGGACAGGAATAAAGACGCTGACGTAGAGAATGGATTTGGGGACATGGGGAGGGGGAAGGGTAAGCTGGGACGAAGTGAGAGAGTGGCATGGACATATATACACTACCAAATGTAAAATAGATGGCTAATGGGAAGCAGCCACGTAGAACAGGGAGATCAGCTCGGTGCTTCGTGACCACCTAGAGGGGTGGGATAGGGAGCGTGGGAGGGAGACGTAAGAGGGAGGGGATATGGGGATATGTGTATATGTATAGCTGATTCACTTTGTTATAAACCAGAAACTAACACACCATTGTAAAGCAATTATACTACAATAAAGATGTTAAAAATACATAAAGAAGGAAAAAATAAAGAACCCTGGCAGCCAATGTGGAAATGTTACCTGGAATCATCATTTCAAATAGAGCAAAATGCCCCGAAAAGAGAGCCGGCCGGGGCTGAGCCGTGCAGCATCGTTTGAGATCTCTGCACCCAGGAACTCTAAGTGCATCTCAGATGAAGAAGACAGAGCTCCCTGCTGTCACTGGGGTGCTTTCAATAAGGTGCTGACAGCTTGGCTTTTTAAAGCAAAGGTGTTTAGTCTCTGTTGGAGAGAGGGTCAAACCATGCGGGAACATTTACAGCAATACAGAGATTGACGTACTGTGGATTCGCTAGTCCTCTGAGGTGATTTCTCTGGGAAACTCATCTCCCTCTGCATGAAACTAAGCAGCCTCTGAAACAAATGCAAGCCTTTGAAGCCGTCACCCAATCACTTGACCAAACACAGTTTTGAACTTCCGTATGGAATTCAGCTTGAACAGTTTTACCAGAGGTTTTTCTGAGCTGATTATACAGGATTAATCCTGGGTCTTTGATTTGTAGAGCACTAATTTCAGACTTATTTTCAGATGCAGTTGTCTCAGATAATTTCAAAGAACACATTGAACTTCTCCACTTTATAAAAAAAAAAAAAGATCCATTTCTGCATGCAATTGTGATCGCCCGGCAGGTCCGCGGGAGAGTCATGAATGTAACGCTGGGTGATTAATTTGAGAATTTTAGTATATTGACTCTCATCTTCTAATTGAAAATCCGGATTATTACTGTGGCTTTTTAAAAAATCTTATTAGTGTCAAACAACTTCCCTCGGAAGCTTTGGCTGTATGGTCTTATTTATGCCATGCAAATGATGTGAATATTTGAGGCAAATCATTTCAGAGGGAAAGAAAATAACCTCACTTTTCTGTCAATTATGTGGACGTGTAAGGCAAAATTATTTTAGATATGAAATGTCTACATTTCACCTTTCCTAAGTGCTTTAGCGTAAAATATTAGTATGAAAGGGTTACCATGGAATATTAGTTGTTATTCAGAAAAAAAGTGACTTTTATGATCCAGTATATTTGGGAACCAGTGGGTTAAAAAAAGCCTAACAAGTCTTTTCATTGTAGGAATTCTTTGAGCTTTTAATATGCTAATGTTCACTGCGTTTCTACTGGAGGGGTGTAGAATAGGAAGTGTTTCCCAAACTGACTTGGCCACAGAATATTTTTCCCGGAATAGAATAATTTGGGCTTGTGCCCATCTAGATAACGACATCATTACCGAGTTCTCTGTGCGTGTATATATATATATAGACACAGCTTCAGTATCTACCTGGAGTGGAGATGCTCACTCTCTTTTATCTTACCACCCTCACGCCCCTTTTCCTCTAGTTGCCCCGCCAGATCAGATAGTATGTTTTAAATCAAAAGTCCCTTTTAGGCAGCTTAGTGAAATTACAATTTGTATTCAGAAATCATGGAGGCTTTATTTTTGAATTCATGATATGGAGGGTGTTCTGAATTCTCACCACCTTGCTTCTGGAAGATTTCTTTTGTGAGAGCCTTTGGTCAGGTTTCTTTTCTTTCTCTCCAGACCACCTGCAGCTAGAAGTTGTCTCCTGGGTGGTTGACTCCAGTGACCCCCATCATCTTCCCTCACTGTGGGGAGAAAAGCTGTCTGAATAGAGAAAGAAACGCTGCAGACTCGCTGAGCATTCTTAGGAGATAATTTATTGCCATGTTTTATAAAACCAGGGACTGGGATGTGCTTAAGAGCTTTTTATTAGATATTGCCGAGAAAGATAATATGAAAATGCAGTAATGAAGTCACCTCTCAAATCTAAGAGTGTGAATTGTTCACTTCAAACTGTCTTCCCCAGCTGGCTGTCTTCTCTGGGCTGTCTTCCCTCCACCCTCTGTGGGAATGCGTTTTGGGAATGCAAACTTGCATAACCTTAGGTTGAGAAAAAACACAATTAAAAGGTAATTTATTTTTCAATTTGGGGAGGGAGGTTGCATCACACCAAAACCAGAGTCTAAAGGAAAGAATTTCCCATTTTGCCCTGGTTTTCTGTGTGCTGCTTGGCTCTAAAAGCACGAGTAACCCAGAGCTGATGTATTCCCTCCCAAACAGTCAAATCATATTTTCAGTGAGGCCAAGAATGTGTCCTTAAGTACTTCCTTGATAACAGATCTCTTATTATGAGGAACGTTTACCACGTAGTTAAACTGGGATTATAACCCCCTACACTGGTATTTCTGGTCTTCTGAGCTACACACTTAAAACGAGATGTTTCTGTGTACACAGTACTCCATTTAATTATCATTTTTAATTACTTTATTGACAGAAACATTAGTTTTGAACACATTTTACAAGAATGAATATAACATACAAGCAATTTATAATTTTCATTATGTCATCTCATTCACATTGTGTGAGGCTTGATGGTAGATAATTAGTTGATTGGATATGAAAGCACCCAAAATACTGATGGGTAGCAGAGATGAGCTCTGATTAGCTGGCTCTTTCCGCCTTCACCAATTATATATTGTTCTTTGTATTTATTCCTGATGGATCCTCAATAGTAGTAATATGCAGCTTGTAAAATTTGTCGAGAGAGATGGATCAGTGATAGTATTTTGGCATATATTATAACACCTACTTTATAATATGGAGGAACTCAAATATTGACATTTTTATTTCTGGGATGAAGTCTCTGCCTTTAGATTTTCTCACGCGTCCTTATCCCTAGTGATTTTACGCACGTGTGTCAGACGCATTTTTGTAAATATCGTGCTTCTCAGCAAAGTAGTAGGGTTAAATGAAGAAATTCAGCAACGGAAGAATGAGACACACACACACACACACTCAAGATAACAAGGATGAAAATATAAAATGCTGCGAGACGATGGTACAGTAGTACTGTTTGTAAGACCGTGCCCTCCTTGAGGTTGGAAGTGGCGGGGGGAAGACGATGGCAATCACACACCTAATCTCGTTAAACTCACTGTCCAAACGTCGGAGCTCTTCTTTGTATTATCCTGGTCACTGGACTAGGAAGTGGCCGTCTAACTGCCTTTAGTGTTTACAGAATCTGTGGACTGATTGCTTATCCACTGAGGTCGCGATCTCAGATTGAAACATCATCTGAGTAACACGTTACTTTTTCATGGGCATTCAAAGGCACACCAGTAAACTTCCAGTCCAGATTCACGGTTATTCTTTGAGGAAATACCAAGCGTAGACGCAGATGCCCAGCTTATCTTGTCAAGTTGTAAAGTTATCATTTTGTAGGGACGCTTCTTACTGCGAGTTGAGCCTTCTCACGCTATCCTTGTACCTGCTTTGTCTACAGGGAGAAAGGGGATAGGGTGGGAATGATGCTGGAAATCCAGGTGGCCATGTGAGAAGGATTGCATATTTTCAATTACAAAGAGAAGTAGAAATTCAGTTTTCTTCCAAGTCAGAAGATTCTTATGTTTGCCGTTTGCCATAAGATAAAATTCTGCCAGCAAATCATGCCCAGGGTGGATCTGGCCTTGGGGTAGAAGATCCTTATTTTGCTTTTCTTTCACTGAGACTGAGTTCCGATGAAAGCCAAGGCAGAAGCAAATTGAAAAGTATCAAACCAGGGCTCAGAGGTTCGCTGATGCTGCACTGTGTGTCCTTCGTTGAGGTCCAGTGCCCTCCGACCACGTCTTCATCATTTGGTGCATGGCGATGAGGGACGTTTAACTCCGAGAGGAGCAGGCAGAATACTGATCGAATGTCACTCTGCCAGTTGGCCTACCTTGAAAGGCCCGAGTGGATTGGATGGGTAACCGATATGGTTTTTCAAAAGGATGTCCAACTCCAACTGGTTGGGGATCCAGCTCAGCGACGTGAGTCTGTAACTTCTGATTTAGCAATGGAGAACTAGGCATCTCGTTGATGGGGTGTAGAGACAACGGGTGTTGCCTCTGGGGAGGTAAGCATTGCTATTTGAGGTGAAGCCCAGTGGTTTGACTTTCCCCCAAATTCCACCAATACAGCAGTCTGAATGTACTTCTTTTTCACGAACGTGCGTTCCAGTGTCCTAGAAACAGGTATAGATGGACGCAGATTAATTTGGAATCGTGCAGCAAATTGCTGCTGGGAGGTATATTTCAGAATTACTTCCTAGCTCAGGCTAATGGCGAGAATCAAGTAAGACATAAAAATAGGTTTACATAGATTGTTTCATAAATCAGATAAAGCTTTATGTTACCGACCGTTGGAACTGGACACGTTTTGCAAGCAACATAAGGGCTGTTCATGTAATACTTTCATTATTTCCAGCAACAGTAAAACAAAATAGAAACAAGTCCATCGAATTTCGCCACCATTAACTATCATTAAGTGTAATTTTTCCTGACAAGCTCTCTCATCTGATGATGAGTGTAACATTGGAAAGAGTCGCCTGAAAAATTGCATAAACGCTAATGAAATATGCCCTTGTATTTTAAGTGTGCCCAGTTCAGACATTTAAAATAGAGCAATTTATAATGTGTTAGCAGCCAGAACTCCATCTTGTTTTAAATAAATTTATTTTTCTACTTCTTGTGAGACTCTAACTCTGAGAAGACTCATGACATTTCACTGCACTAGGCGGGTTACAAATTGAATAATGTGAAATAACATTATTAGAGAACTGAAGAAAATGATATGGCAATAATGCGTTTTACAGTAAAATTTGATAGTCCTCTAAAGATCAATGAGTACACGCGTTTGTTTACTTTGAAGTGAAAGGACAAAGGCTTCATAATAGAATCCAGAAAAACACCAGAATTAAAGGAATCTTTGCCAGATGAAATGAACAGCTTTCCCAGTCTGCGGTGAATTCAGAAAATATACCATGTTCTTTGCAGTAGGAAGAAATAGCCTAGGTACTGTCCGTGATAACGTGTCATTATAAAGCTACCCTGCAATGAATGAAAGTCCTCTCGTGGCCACACAGAATAAAACAAGCTGCAAGTCACAAGGGTCCTGTCCTGTCCCAAACATTGATTGAAAGGGCACTTTATAAAGGGAGAAAGAAACAGCGGGGCACCTTCATTTGCATGACCAAACGCTAATGATGGAGGCGCCTTTATGGACACACTGTGTACACAGAATAGGTTCAATTAAAAAGAAGCTATTTTACACTGGCCTTTACCCCACCAGGATTAAAAAAAAAAAAAAAGACAAAACAAAGACCATTTATCTAGGTAACAATACATTGCTTTTAAAAAAATGAGGCAAAAAAAAAAAAAAAATGAGGCAGACTATAGGGTAAGCCAGAAACATGGGTCTCCCGTGGTTTTATCTTTGCCACTTCTCTTCTTGACCAGGGCATCTCACACCTCACGAAGACTCATCTTTGTCAAAATAAGGTAAACATGAATGACAGTGAGAGTGTACAAGAATATAGTAGCTGACCCTGACTAAGAGGAACAGGATTCGGAACTTCTTACGAGTTTAAAATCAAGCTGCGTTAGCAGGGACCAAAATGAATCGCTGTCTGATATTTTGGGGCTTGATAAAATGAGTTGGGGGTTTGAGTTCAATGCCTATGGACAGATGTTCCACAGACAAAAAAATGAGGCTCTTAATTGGCACTAATTAGCACCCTTGTTGGCAGGGAAGGATTGACAAGGTTATTTCTATGGCACCCCCCGCTGACTCCCAGAGCTGTTCTTTCCAGGACAAGGGGAGGGCAATGTAGGTAAACTTATGTTCTTAGCCTTCAAGGAGTATTTGTGCCCCTAAACAAAGAGAGGCTTCACATTTCTAAGCTGTCAACTTAGTAAGATTCTTTGCCTAGGATATACATTAGCTTTTATTTTTAATTAAATAAAGTGTAATTAGTAGAAAAACAATACGATAGAGTGACAGGCACTTTTTTGTTAGTTTGTTTGTCCCTGCTTAGAGAAGCAGAAGCAAAAAGAAAAAAAGGAAAAAAAAAAAGAGGCTGTATTAAGGATGAGAAAAAAAATCTGAGCACATTCTAGATGTTCACACTAGTATAGAACATAGAAGATGTTTTGTACTGGCACAGACCTCTGTGATGTGCTGTGTGAGACATCTTTTCAATGCTCTGTTTCTAATCACTTGCATCTGTAAAATGGGAAGTACCACCAGCCTTGTAAGAGGGCTGAAGTATCGCGAGAACGACTCTCCACTGGCGGAGAGTCAGTGTGGGATGAAAGAGCCTGTGACTGTGTTCGAATAAATATTAAGCGAAGCTCTGTGGAAAGATGCTTTACGTTTCTGCAAATGCTCCTCGCTGTATAATTGCAAGCTTGGGAATTATGCAAAAGTAGGTATTTTTGCATGTATTCAATTTAGTGCTAATAAGGAACTCAAAGAATGGATTCAAGCCGTTTTTAGTAACACGACAGATTTTTCGTATGCTTGTAGCACGATGGCCTTTCCTGAGAACGTGTGGTAAGGGAGGAACCTTGAAGAAAGTGGGGATGAGCGGGGGAAGACAGCCGAGCAAGGAGCCTGGCTTCAGCCCGAACCCACGGGGAGTTCTTCGTCCCTTAGTCATTGGATGGGGGATTCCCATCCAAGAGCCAGGTGGCTCTGTCTGCCAAGGGCAGTTCTCTGGGGAAGAGCCCAACTGGGGAAGACCCACAGCGGCTAGAGGCACCAGCCTGGTGACAGGAATGTGGGAAGGCTCGAGCCTCAGGCTGGCAGAGCCAGGTAGCCTTCTCCCCAAGCAGGGCCTTTCGGTTACTGAGCAACTTTCAGGAGAGCCAGATTGTATCAGCAGAACGAAGTCCATCCCCGACTAACACAATTAAAATAGCCTTTCATGATCAGCCAAGTCTGCACATAGATGAGCCCAAGAGTATTTTCTTTCATGTGAACAGTCCTGTTTCAAGTACCAGCCGGCGACCCGGAGGTTATGTGGGGTTCTGATGTGTTCGCGTGCTATAGAAACGGAGGAACTGGCAGTTCTGCAGACGATCTCTGCTCTTTCATCCTGGCCTGTGCCTCGTGTGGCACACCCTGTAGTGCCTCAGGGTGGCACACGAACACCTGACCGTCCCAGCCGGAAGGCACTCCGGATGCTGTATAATTACCCCTTGTTCCCCAGGCAAAGCCCTAGAGCCAGGGGCCTCGACTCCTCCCCCGCCCTGTGCCCCTCAAGGCATCTCCTTTCTCACCAAACACCTACCCTGAGTGGAGAAGTAGGTGCCATCAGGCCCAAGCGATGCTCCCAGGTTCCTCTCACTTTCTCACGAGGAACACCGGGCAGCCCTTCCTGCTCAGCCCCTGCCACACCCTTTAAAACAACCTCGTCCAGAGGCCCCAGGCCCCACTTCCCTCAAGGCCACACCACCCTACAGATCCCAGACATCCCAGCACTGATTTCCCGAGACTGTGGCCTCCGTTGCCCTCAAAGGATCTTAATCAGCAGAACGACATGGCCAGAGTCATGCTGTAGAAAGATCGCTGTGGCCCAGACGAGAGGTGCTGAAGGCTTGCAACAAGGTAGCGATCGAGAAGAGTAGACACACCAGAAAAGGATGGTCTGTGGTCCCATCGGGAGGAGTGAGTGATTGATAAGATATGTGAGCTGAGGGATAGAGTAGAAATTTTTAAGTGACTGCCAGCTTTCTTGCTTGGAAATGTGGGAGGATGGTGACACTTATGGAGAAAGGCAAAAACGAAGCATGAGGATGAACTGTTGATCCATGCGACAACACGGGTGAACCTCGGAAACTTTGTGCTAAATGAAAGAGACCAGACACAAAAGTCCACCTATCGTGTGATCCCATTTATATGTATTGTCCAGGCTAGGTAAATCCGTAGAGGCAGAGCGCAGGTTAGAGGTTGCCTAGAGGCAACCTGGAGGGAGGGATGGAGGGGCTGCGAGGGAATGGGGGTGATAGGAAAAGGGTACGGGATTTCCTTTGGGAGTGTTCAAAATATCCCGGAACAAGATAATGGCGGTGGCCGCACAACATGGTGAATGTACTAAAATGCACTGAGTAGTACATTTAAAAAGGGTAAATTTTATGTTGCGTGTATTTTACCACAATAATAGATGGGTGGGCGGGTAGGTGAAACAAACTGAATGAATGAATGAATGAATACTTAAATGAAACAAACCAGGGGGAGGAGCAGGCTAGAGACGATGGGTTCAGTTTCAGCTTTCTTGGACTCAAGGCGTTTGCGGGCCACGGTGGTGGAACTGTCCAGCAGAGAGCTGGATTTGTGAGTCCGGAGCTCAGGAAAATGTCCGGGCTGAAGACGGAAATGTGAGATGCAGGGCAGTGGATGACGTTCCCCGGCAAGAGCAGAAAAGCAGGCAGCTCAGGAGGAAGAGTGCCACTGCAGGGGGGCGGGCACAGGAGGGGAAGGCGGGCGGGGTGGCCGGCTCGGAGCAGCCCAAGCAGCCCCGTGTCTGCAGCCCCCTGATCGCTCACTCCTGGCTGGGAAACAATAAGCCCCATTGCCGGTTGTGCCTCCGGCATCAGTGATTATCTTGCATTCTGTTCTGGGCTTTTCATTTATGTCATATACCCTCTGGCATTTGACCTCTTGTGCTGTGTGACTCACCTCTTGTTCTGAGGTCTTCTGCCAAGTGTGTGCCAAAAGGGTGACATTTTAAGCTCTCTAGGGGACAAAAATCATGGCGTAGGAATGCTTTCAGTTCTAAACTACCACTCATCTAAAGAGTTTGAATCTGCCCTCAGATGGCACTGTCAGAAGTCACTGAAAGCAAAATTCAGCCTTACAACTGGCAAGAATAGAAGCGAAATCAGTGCGGCTTACCGAGCCAAATAACAATTAATACTCTTACTTCGGTAGAAGACGACCTCCTAAACAGGGTGAAGAGTTACCTGGAGTTTGGTTAAATTTTAGCTTTGGAGATGCTCTGTCAACTCAAGAGGCTCAGATGACCCAAGTTTCACTTATTTTCCACTTGAGAAAATTGGTCACTGGGACTTCCCTCCCTTCCCCACTCACCTTGGTTGCTACTTTCTCTTGGCAAACATGTTTGTGTCACGCCCGCCCAACTGCTTCTTTCCCCATGTCATTAGACGGTGAGGCGAGTACATGCAGAGACAGCTATTTGGGGTATGAATGCATTGCCCCCAATGCACATATTTGGGGGCCCTGGGAACTGGGGTATAATCCTGTATTCGTTTGCTGGGGCTGCCGTAACAAAGTCACACAGACTGGGGGGCTGCAACCACAGAAATGCATCGTCCCCCTGTTCTGGAGGCTAGAAGCCCCAGATCAACGTGTGGGTAGAGTTGGTTCCTTCTGAGGGCTATGAGGGAAGGATACGTTCCAGGCCTCTCTCCTGGGCTTGTAGACAGCCGTCTTATCCTTATATCTCTTCACATCACCTTCCATCTACAGGTATCTCTGTGTCCAAATTTCCTCTTCTTGTAAGGACACCAGTCATGTCGGATGAGGGTCCACCTTCATGACCTCACTTTAATTTGATTACTTCTGTAAAGACCCTGTCTCCAAACAAGGTCACATTCAGCGGTACTGGTGGTTAGGACTTCAACATATGAACTTGGGGTGGGGGGAACCCAGTTCAACGCATAACCAGCCTGTTTCCTGAATTTGCCTTTTGTGAATGGCAGCAGTTCTCACGACCTTCGTTAAATGGGCTCCTTCAGATGGCAGGACGTAGTGATGGGCTGCTGGGTTCTGTCCCATCCCAGCCAGTGGGAAGCCCCGGGAGCGTGAACTCTGCCCCCCCCCCACCACCACCGCAGGAAAGCCACCTCTGGGCTCCCTTCTCTTCCACCCTCTCAGAATGACACGGGTTTAGGGAGCTGACTCAGGCCGCATCTGCAAGCAGTAATTTCCAGATAACATTGTTACTGCAATTACCAAGTTAAGAAAAGGCTGCTCAGCGCGCTACTTGGGCAATATAGAAAGTAATGGACAAAACAAACAGATTTACTTTTTCCTGTGGAGACAGGGCCTTCAGAGGAAGCAGCCCTCGCCTTCTTAGCCAGTGATCTGGACCACTGGTTTTGCCAGCGTCCTGAACCAAACCCAGCCCCTGACTGGCCTGTTTCCCTGTGGCTGTTCCATCTTTGGCTCTGCGGCGGGAGTCTGTCAAGAGAACCCACTGGAGACCCAGAGGCAGATGAAGCTGTTGTCCCACATTCTCTCTCCACTAAATCACAGTTTTCTTTCCAGGGAAGGTGGCTGTTGTGAGGCTGTCAGAGTGAGGCAAGTGAAATGGGCCCGAGTGAAGGCGCCTACTAACAGTAGCAGCTATCTCTGTCAGAGGCAAGCTCTGCAGCCAGTGACAAGGCAATCTGGCCCTGATAGGTGGGCGATTAAAAAGGCAAAAGGCAAGAAGAATGAGAGGGGAGAACCCCTATTACCTCGTGGTCCCCAAACCGAGGGGGCAGCCAAAGACTCCACATATGGACAGAGCCCCCGCTTAGGGTGGCAGACGAGGGGGCGGGGCATCTTCCCCGAAGCAGCCCTGGATGTTTTCCTTGGCCAGGTCCGGGGTTGCAAGAGTTGGGGGTGATGCAAGAGGATGGCGGAGATGGCAGCAGGGTCTGGGTCGGGTTCAAGGTCTGGGTCAAGTTCTGAAAGTCGATGGTTGGAAACAGAGGGTTACTGGTGGGGGGTGGGGGGGTGGGTGTGTGTGGGTGGGTGTGATGTGCCGGGGACTCCCTCTGCGTGAACAGGAGCCATGTGGACATATTTTACAGATGGGAAGTTAGACCATAGACAAGCGGAAGAGGATTAGAGGCAAATTATCTCTCAGCTCAAGGGAGCCCCGGGTTAAATCGGCTTTGTGATCTAACATTTGCATGAGTGTAGGAGCCGCACCACCAGCGCTGGGCCCTGTTAGGAGCCCGGCTACCTAATCCCACATGTCAGCATCTGGAAAACGCATTAGGTATCAGAGCCCCGGACCTGGAGAGGCCTCAACAGAGGAGAAACCGCCACAGTCCTGGGCAGACTGCACATAAGCCCAGCAAGAACTAACACCTTTTCCCCACCTCGAAATACGGAAAAGGAGTTTCACAGCCCCATTTTCCCTGTACTTAACGAATTGCTGTGTACAATGATTAGTTGAGGACCGAGTCTGCATCCTCACCTCGCTAGAATGTGAGCCTCCCGCCGTCGGTCCTGATGTCCGCTCAGATCAACTCATCCACATTGTCAGGCCACATTATACACGTGCCGGCCCATGGCTTTATTGAGGGGGGCAGGTGATTTGTCCTGTTGAGAGGGACCTCTGTGCAGATGGATTCCTTTCGTTCCTAGCCTCAGGTTTGGAAATTCTGAAGTCAAAGAGGGATAGAGCATGTTTGCTAAAGGTTTCTGGGCTTGGTCCCCGCCCCATCCAGACAGCTGTCTCTTTAATGTAATGCTTTGTCTCTCCTGGAAAACACAAAGCCCTTTTCCCCGGTGAAGCTTCTGCTGGCTGTTTCAATTGCAGTTTTAACACAGGAAAAATGGAAGGAGAAAGGGATTATGTGGGGGAAAAATAGCCCTTTTTCTCATGGCGGTTTTCTCCATAGATGCGAGTAGAAATGCATCTAAGACCTCCCATCAATCTCCATCAAGCAGGGCAGTGAGTGGAGTGGTTAGGGACGTGGGCTTTGGCCCCAGGCAGGTGCTGGGGGCTGTCATCCCAGCTCTCCATCCCCCCACTTGCCCAGCCGTGTGACTTTTAAAAAATAATAGCTTTATTGAGATTCAGGTACCATACAATTCACATTTTAGTGCACAGTTCAGTGGTTTGTGGTGGTCACAGACTTGTGCAGCCATCACCACTCTCTAATTCCAGGACGTGTTCATCACCCCAAAAAGAACCCTCGTGCCATGAACAGTCATTCCTCACTCCCCCTCCCCCCAGCCCTGGGCAACTAGTAATCTACTTTCTCTCTCTACGGATTTGCCTGTTATGTACATTTCATATAAATGGACTCATTCAATATGTGGTCTTTTGTGTCTGGCTTCTTCTTTCACTCAGCACAGTGTTTTCAAGGTTCCTCCATGTCGTAGCCTGTACCAGTACTTTGTTCCTTTTTATGGCTGAATAGTATTCCATTCTCTGGCCAGACCACCTCCTGTTTGTCCATTCATCACTTTATGGGCATTTCGGTTGTTTTCACTTTATGTCTGTTTCCGGATGGCTAATGATGTTGAGCATCTTTGCATCTGTATGTTGGCCATTTGTATATCTTCCCTGGAGAAACGTCTGTTCAGATCCTTTGCCCATTCTTTAATTGCGTTACCTGTCATTTTATGGTTTAGTGTCCTGGCTTCCTTATATATTCTGGTTACTAGACTCTTACCAGGTATATGACCCACAACTATTTTCTCCCATTCTGTGGAGACTTTTCTTAACTTTTCTGAGTTTCCTTGCCTAAAAACGGAAAATACAAGTGCAGCCTCCCAGATTTCTTGGACAGAGTCAATGAAGTGATCCATGGGCACACGTGGCAAAGTGAATGTCTGGCACACTCTGAGCTTACCTGAGTAAGTCTTGTGATCACCAGCTACGGTCGGCCAACTTAGATTCATCGTGAAACAGAGGCAAGGTGGGAGCCCTGGGGGCATCAGTTCACATCTGATGGATGTAAACTGGGTGATATTCAAAGAGCTTTGAATTGACTAACATGTTATTCCTCGAATGATTGGAGCTGTTTTATTTCGGTTGATTGTACTTTTGTTCTGAATACACTTTAAAGTTTTAGAAATTGGCTGATAACTCCCGGCCGGTATTAAGATCTGCCACTCTCCATGTATCTACATGTATACCTCTCTGTTTGTCTCTCTATCTAGACAGCTAGTTACCCGTCTGTCACGCATGCAAGTCTGTGAATAACAGGATAGAAATAGCCTAGTGTTGAGGCGAGTATTCAGAATTGGTGCTTTCTTACCTAAAGCCACATCATGAAAGAACAGATCTCCAATTTCTTAAGATGTTTACCTACTATACGGAAAACCTACTGATGGCTCTCTGTTGCAGCTGAAACTGCTTTCTTCAGCGAGAGAGCTAGTGATTTCATCTGCAGGAATTCTCTTAATGCTGCTTCTGAACGCATTGGTATAAGAACCAGGATCCAATTTATCCTGATACCGGGAATAATAGAAGTGGTAACGTTTATTAAGCACTCACAACCTTTTCACATTACTCTTCACAAAATCCGTGCAAAGTAGGTATCAGGGGCCTTGTTTTCGAGACCAAATTATGGAGGCTCAGAGAGGTCAATCAGTTTGCCTACATTTGCACAGCTAGTCAATGCAAGAGCCTGGTCTGGACCCCTAGTCCGTGCAACTCCCAAATCTTTGCTCTCGCCTTTATGTAGTGTCACCCTCTTAGGAGATTAGATTTACCAGTGTTCTTAATCATTAGGCACCTGGGTTATTTCTGTGTTTCAGAATCAGAAGGTCAGTCCCTCCTAAATCCATTGATAAGTGGTAGTACATAATGATTTGGATCTGTATGCCACTCAGTTATCTTGAAAATCTTCCCATCTCAGAAACTCAGCTCTTCTTATGGAGACAGTGGCAGTGCTAAGATGATGGCCTTACACGGATTCATCAGGGTCCCAGTGTTAAGAAACACCCACGCTGTGTTGGTGAGCCACAGAGAATTCATTTGCACCAAGTTGAAGTTTGGAGAGAGATGGCCAAAATGATTCAACATGGCTGGCTTTCCGCATCAATGTGATTATGCCATGTGCTGTAATTTATAGTGTAAACAAGTTTTCTGCAAAAGCTAAATATATCATGCAACTAATTTAACATGCACAGAAGGACCGTTAAATTATTTCAGTCCCATTACTCAAAATGTTCAGAAAATTCCTCTGTATTAGAGCCAGTGCAGGATTGGCTCTGCAGCCAAGTGCATCAACATAAATGTTGAATTCCTGGGGGAAATGCTTGCCTCATACTGTTACTTAGAGAAATATATGCCCAGACATTGTGGAGCCCCTTCTAAAACAATTCTCATTTTGTTAAAACAATAGGATCAAATTTTCGGTCGTGTTACCCAGCATCTCTGCATTTATGAAGCTTGTAGGCAGATACAAATGCCAATAAAATGGGGATGTGTTTTTAAATGATTAATACTTTATGGAATGTGGAAGTGGAAACTGAGGGTTTTCATGTGACTTTCTAATTTTGTCTTTACCTACATGGAAAGAATTCCTCGTGGAAGCCATATGTGATGCCTCAAAACGGTTTAAATTGGAGCCATTATCAGAACAAATGGTGTCATTGGATGATATTAGTCTGTTTGTGTTCCTTCTGCCTACCCAGTGAATCAACATTAATACAGATTTTTAGAAACACTTGAAACAGTCATCTGCAATCCCATTTTTGTTTTAAAATACATGTTTAAAAATTGATTAAACCTTTTAACCTACTAAAACGTAACTTTAGATTGACAGTTTCCATTATACAGTCCTTATCCAGAAAGGAGGTATCCTTCTCTACCTAGTTTTGAAAGCTCTGAATCAGGAATAGGTATGAAATTTCATCTGGTGTGTGTTTGGCATCTATTGAGATGATCATATGTTTTTTATCATTTTATTTGTTGATGACATGATGTAGCATACAAATAGACATCTTGATATCAAACTGTTTATGCACTCCTGGAATCTGGTAGGTTAACATTTTATGATCTGCAGTTCAGTTGTATTTTATGTAGATTTGAATTTTACAGATTTGAAAAAGTGGATATAATAATATTAATAGACTCTCTTTGTACTCAAAAAATTGATCTGCTTCTACCTCTGACATGCAAAAGCTATTTGTGGCTGGGGTACAGTTCTTTTCCTTCCTGCAACTTTTGCTTTAATGTGAGAACACACTTCTCTAATTTTACTTGTTTCCGAATAAAAGTGGCGTCTGATGTGTTCAGGATAATCCAGGCTGAACTATCTTGGTCCAAGAATCACAATAAATGATAAAGATGGGGGTGATTCCTATGTGTTAGGGTTATCTCATTTAATAGTTAGAGCAATCCTATACGGTGATGCTGTTAGGATCCCCCTTTCACCAAGGGAGTCACGGAAGTTAAACGGATTTGATCCAAGGTGACACAGCTAGTGGGGGTTTGAACCTGGGCCTCTCTGACTACAGAGCAGCCTCAGGCTCTACAACGAGCCCTGCCCTGTGCTGAGAAGCCACGTGCAACTCAGCTGGCTGTGCAAAGAGGCAAGTCACTGGCCTCCAAGGATTCTGAACACTGGCTAGTTCTTGAAGGTGTGTGTCCTCGGACTGGAGCTATGGCTAGCTCAGCCCACATTCATCACTCCTAGCGGAGAAGCAAGTGCAATAGCTATTGTTCTGCTTCTGGTAATGAAGCTTCTTCCTAGCCTTTGTTAGAACTTCAACGTAGGCAGCACGTTTGACGTGAAACCTTAGTAAATGAGTGTGTTCAGCATGGTCCCAGATCTGAAAAGCAGGTCCCCTAAGGAGTAGTGAGCCACTGACTAGGATGTCTGGCAGTGTAGAGAAACAGCTCTGCTGTGGCGCTGTGGACACCCCGCAGGTATTCCAATAGGCCACGTAGGACGAGGCTTGAGCCACAGATAATCTGAGTGTTGGCAGAACACCTAGCGATCGTCCCAGGACGGGAGGGCACAAGAAGATCTTGAGGGTGTACTCCAAGGCCGTCTCCCACTCACCCCCCATCTCCTCTGGGGGCCTGTGATGACACAATTACCTCCCAGGTTTTGATGAGGTATGGAACATTCTGTCCCACTCCCTCGCCTATGAACCCTCTTAATGGAAGTCTAGAGTGGGCTCCTCAATCACAGAATATCGTACAGCTCGCTCTGCCGTCATCGGGTCCCACTGGTTTTAATGGTGTCCTTTTTGCTGTGTGGGACAAGGACCGCGGAGCTGGCGCACCTTCCTTACTTTCGTTATGTAAGTACTCAACTGCCTGACTCGAAGAGCGACTGGCTGGATCTTTACCAGTCAAATCACTCAGGCCTCACCCTGTCTTGTATGTGTGTGCATGACAGGTGCTCACCTATGCTCACCTGATGGGATGCTCACGGGGGCCCTGGGCTCCATGTGCCCCAAGAAAGTCCAGCTGTAGGATTTTATAGGGTTGAAACACTGTCAGTATGGGTTATAAGACAGTCTGCCTCCTTTTACCCTAAACAAAAGTGTGTGTGTGTGTGTATGTGTGTGTTGGGAGAGGGGTGTCCTTTAGATGAAACAGAAAGAGCTGAGCCTATAAACCAGGTGGGATTTTCATAAACAACTGGGCAACATTGCTGTCAAGATTTTAGATGGGCCTAAATTGTCAGGTTTGACTATTGTGCTTAAACAATGTGAAAGAAAATGTGAATTCTTTATGCGTCGGCCTCCAGGAAATCCCATCTGCTGTGTCAATTCAGGTAAACATCCCTTCTCGACAGCCTTTCTCTAGAAAGGGGTTTGAGAAACAGTTTAATGCACTCCAAGCTAAAGTGCTGTGTTATCAGCGGCTGAGGATTTGCAGTGCCTCGGATATAACTAAGAATTGGTCCCAGCTCCCATCGAGTTTAATGGAAGACACAGGGGCTGTCAGCAGGCACGGGTTGTAGGGTGCTTAATAGCAACTTAATATTTCAGTTGTTTTGAAGAGTTTCCTTAGATGGAGATTAATGGACCAGCTTGATAAAGGAGTTCTTTACTTAATCCTTTACCAATTAGGAGCTGATGTGGAGAGACAAGTAATGAAGTACCCGGTGTGATTGGGAGGTACTTTGGGAGGAACCACAGGGGTTTCTAGTCTCTAATCAGCCGTGGTCGCAGAACTTGCGAGATGTGTCTCCAGAAAGAAAGGTTGAGTACGAGAGACGCTCCTTCTGCCCTGGTAGCCAAGGTCCTAGGGTAGGTAGCCAAGCCGTGGGACAAGGAGGGGACGCTAATCAAGAGAGAGGGCCAGCCCAGTGTGAGGGAGTGTGTGTGTGCTTGGGAGATGGGCAGAGTTCGTGACATACGTTCAGTGCCCTCAGAGTGGCTGGAAAGACAGTGGACGAGAGGATCGTCCGTCAGTGTCCCAATTCCATTGATTCTAATGCCAGCATGTCTGTAGAACCTGGTCCCTTCTCTCCCCCAACCTGACTGTCAGTGCCCTGTTCCCTGGACTACGACAATGGTGGTCCAACAGGTATCCGTGCTACCTCCTTCTTCTCGTCGATCTAGGTTCTTTGCTCTCAGAGATCTCTGCCTCTGGCCCTCCACGTCCCTCCTCTGCTTAAAAACTGTGGTCCTTTCCCCTCCCCGTCATTCTTTAGAGCAAAGGCAAGGTCCGGTCTCACCCCAGCTACCTCCTTAGACTCAGGCCTGTTCGCTAGTGCCGACATGTAGTATATTCCAGCCAGACCAAGCACCCCACTCTTCCCCAAACCTCAGTTCTCTTGGTTCCTCTGCTTGTTCTCCCCAGGCTGCTCTTTCCTTCCTTCCCTGGCAGTTCGTTCTGCCTTGGAGGCATTACTCGAAGGCCACTGCTTCTGGGTAGCCTTCACCGGACTCTCCGGGTAGACTTCGACGTTCCTTCTTTGAGTCCCTTCTTACGTGCCTCTGACATTGAACGTACAACATTACATTGTTATTGTTTGTTTATCAGGTCTTTGTGCTTCTTAAAGTGCGAGTTTATTAGGGGAAGGGACCATGTCATCCACATAGTTGCCACCCCAGGGCCAAGCACAGTCATGGCAAGTGACTGAGTGTTTACCAACCATCTTACATACATAATCTCATCTAATCCTCATACCAACCTTCTGGAATAGGTACTATTATTGTTTCCATGGTACAGATTAGGAAACTGAAGCTATGGTAGGTAACTTGCCCCAGTCCACACTCAGTATGTCTTAGAGCTGGGGCTTAAATTCAGCACAGCTCATCTCCAAAAACTGTGAAACATTGTCTCACCCGCAAATACCAGGCCCAGTAAATGGTCTTGAATGAATCCCTATTACTCCGCATGGATGACTTTCCATATCACCTAATATGACTCAAAGGAAATTCATTCAAGATGACACGTACAGTGCTACTGAAGAGTTGCACCATCTACTATCACGATGCATCCTCGGGATAGTTTTTAAAACGAAAGATTCTCTCGTCCCCTTTGGAATTATCCCAGCAGCTGTTTTCAGGTCCAGGTTGCTTCACTGGTTTATGATCTTCTCCAGGGAAATCCACTCTTAGATGTTTTTACACACACCCCTAAAAAATGATACAATAGTGTTTTGGTGTATGTAACATTCTTGAAAGCCAACTGAATTCTATTAGGCAGTTTGTCATTTGCATGATAACTTGAGTCCCCACATTCAGAGAAAATTACATAACCCAGAGAAATATACCAAGAAAATGAAAATCAAATTCAAAAGAATGCCCATGGAGCAGGACACTGGTATTGTGCTGAATTGATCAATTCTAAGGAAGTCCAAGGATGAAGAGGTGGCAGTCTGATACAAGTCAATAGTCGTATACATCAAGGCTCACATTACTAGCTTTGGCTTATGTATGCGATGTAGATATAAATCCATGTATACCACACGTGCAGCTAGAAACAGGATGTTTACTCTTTTATCTCCTGCTGTTGCCTTGTCTGTACTCAGGACTCGAGCCAAACAGACTATTCGGCATTCCCCGAATCTCTGAGATAGATATTCTTTTTATTCCTGTTGCACAGAGGAATAAACTGAGGTTCAGAGAGGTTAAGTAACTCGCGTCCTCTAACTAAATCCTGTGAATATCCGTGGAGCCGTAATTACCTCCAACAAATAAGACTTGACCAGATGATCGTTTTTACACTACGTTCATCTAATCCCTGGGGTACCCCAGAGGTCGCCCAACCTGGCTGTGAGCAAAGCGCCGTGGCTTTAATCTTTAAGCATGGGTTTCTTAGAAGATTTCACCTGGCAGGGGAGGATTCGTGTGTGTAGGAAAGTTTGAAAACCATTGGTTTACAGCAGGCGTCAGCAAACTTTTTTACGTAAAGGCTCAGATAGTAAATATTTCGGGCTTTTGGGGCCTTATGTCCTCTGTTACGGCTACTGAACTCGGCCATTGCGGCACAAGAGCACAGGTGATATGTACGTGAATGGGTGTGGTATGTTCCAATTTGACTTTGTTAACGGATAAGGAAATTTGAATGCCATATAATTTTCATATCTCATGAAATATTCTTCTTTTGATTTTTTCTCAACCCTTTAAAAATGTGAAAACCAATCATCTTAACTCACAGGCGGTACAAGAACAGAGGGAAGGCTAGTTTGGACTGAAGGCCTCAGTTTGCCAAAACCTGGACTAGGTGGGCCCTAAGGGAACTCTCAGTTCTCTCGTTCAGGAACCACAGTAAGCACATGAGATGCCCACTTTCTGAAACCCTGAGAACGCCGTCAGCTACAGGTATCTTCTGGTCTCCTTCTCTGGTCTGCCTGCCCATGGCAGGGTGCATGATCTAGTTTGGACCCAGGCTGTGGGCCCACTGGGAGACACCAGGCTAGAGGTCCCACCTGATAGATCTTGGAGATTTATCTCCGTAGAATATAGTCTGGATCCTCCAACTATTTGTCACTGCCTCAGCCCTCAGACTCAGAATTTCCAGGATCCCCAGTGGGGTGCTCACGGAATCTGACTTTTAAGTTAAAACCTTGAGAAAATTAAATGCAGCTTCTCCCGAGAAAAGAGCCTGAGCCCCTTCACGTCAGGGAAACAGAATGAATACTTTGAAAAATATCACAGCCTCTTCCTCGTCACCTGCCTTACTACCCACAAATGATTCGGTGCTGCAGAGACTACGAAGCGCTAGGTAGGGAAATACAGAATTCCGTGAGTAATTCTAATCAGGTCGTGTTTCATTCCTCCCAGCCTACTTTATGAAGAGGAAGTGTCCTTTAAGGAGTCAACAGGACTAAGATACTATTCTAGAAAAGGGCCCACGGTAAGAGGCTACCTGACAAGAAGGCTCAGGTCTTCAGGCATCCCCCAGACTCTCTGGGATGCCCAGCCCACCTCAGCTGTGTTTTTCATTGGGAGCCAAAGGCAACAACAAAACACTTGATTGCTATCAGCTCTGAATACTTATGGGGACAATGGTAATTTAAGCTAGTCCTCTGAAAGCCCCAAAATAGTTGGGACAAAAGCTATGGTTCTCAATTTTTGAGAGCCTAGAACCTGACCGGAAAAGCCTCCTTCCCTCCCCTGCACGATGGAAATAGCAGCACTGGCTCTACCTCCCATCCCCATTCCACGTCCAGTCTCCCAGTGTGGCTTATAGAGAACAGGGCTCAGGCTACTAGATGGAAGCTACAAGACAGCACAGGGCAACTCCTAACTGGCAGAACTCAAAACGATTAAAGCTACTGAAGAGTAGAAACGAATGCCTAAAAGCATCAGACAAAGGCTGTGGCCGTACTTTAGGGATGTAGTAGGTATCTGCACCTGGTGACGGGTGAGACAAGTAGCACTCTAGGCACTTCCAACGGTAAGAGCCGTAGTCCATCTGCGCATCAGCCCCCAACATGGCAGCTACTTCCACTGACACCTGGAAGCTGGAATCCAGCCCATAATAAGTAATGCGCCTGATGGGCTGTCTGCCCAGAGGGGCACCATTTTGAAATTCACAGAAAGGCACTGTGTAGGCTTACAAGCCCGGAGAACCACTCAGGGTTCGGAAGGTTGCTTCTGAGCAAGGATTCCGTATCAACTAACAGCCTCCGAAGCCCAGTCTTACATACAAAGGTTAAAGTCACGTGTGTCTTGGAACAGCCTCCTGAGGGTGGCAGGCCCAAAGACAGTGCCCAAGGTGAGCACAGCGTCCAGTGGGGGCCCTCCTTGGCCCCTTTCTCTGAATCCGCAGGTCGTTGCACAGTATAAGGGGCAGGACGTCAGAGCCACTCTTTTTTTTTTTTTTTTAAACTCTCGCTTGAAACTGTCTGGGTGTTTCCTCTTGCAACTGGCCTTCAGATATCCAGGGGATCTTAGGCACTCCGGGAGGATCTCAGGAAACCCCAAATAGCCATGATGTGTTTAGAACATTCTAGAGAATAAGTCCAAGCCCAGAAACTTTCCAAACTCCTTAAGGATCTCTGAACCTCTCCTCACCTGGTCAGGGGCTTCCAATGATGCCTGCTAGCTGGTGCCTCTGCCAGTCTTTGAGTCACCACCAGAGCTTTGTAAAAAAATTGTTCCAAACTCTACAGCACCATCGCTCAGGTAATAATAGCAACAATAGCAATAATAACCAAGATGAAAGCAATAGCTACCTGTATTGACTCCTAGGCAATTTGTATAAACTTTCTTTTTCTAATCCTTCCCAAAATTCTCCAAAGTAGGTATTATTGTTACTGATTTTAACATGTGAGAAAATTGAGATTCAAAGAGTTTTATTAACTAGTTCAAGAGAGCAAACCCATTAGAAAATCCAGTATTTGAACTCAGGTCTGTCTGGCTCTCCAGCCCTTGCTCTGAGGCTCACGCTGCCACAACTAAAGTCTTCATTTCCATAGAACCTTCCGGAATAATGTTTTTAGCTCTCTATTTTTTCCTCTTCAAAATCACCCGAGCTTTCCGCTCTGTGAAGGAGCAATGTTTCTGGAGAGCAGATGTTACAGTTATAAGTAACATGGGGCCTGTCACACCGTAGTGTCCTAGGATGTCCCAGTGCCAAGAGCCCTCTGAGGCCACCAGGATCAGCTCGAGGCCCAGAGCATTAGGAACAGAGAAGACCCTGAACATGGTTCTCCTTTCTCCTCCAAGCCCTCCCCAGTCTTCTTTTTGTTCATTCCATCTCATCTGCCCCAACTTTCAGTATTGGAGCTTTTCTAGGACCAGGACTTTGTTTTGTCGACACAGTTTTTATGGACTACTTTACTTCTTGATACTCAAGAAATGATAAGTCATAGTAAAAATAAAAACAGAGTTTTCACACAAAGGCAGACCTCGTGAACCACTAGATCCGGAACAAACATCTGAAGTCACTGAGGAGGGCTGCTTTGTTCTGTTTTCATCCAATTGAAAAGTGGAAGAACAGTCGTTGTTGTTGTTGACGACCACACGCGTAGGCAGACGTTCACGTCAGCATGGTCTGTTCACATCTGGGGCTGTCCGGTGTGTGCTGAATCTATGGAATTATAACCTCATGAAAAGAGATTACCATTTTTCTGCTGAGACCACCTCAACTGCGATGGGCATGAATGGTGCTGCTATGATAATTAAATCCCAAATCTTTCATAATCCTCCACTTTCCCTAGAGGAATGTTCAGCATTAGCTATGGATGGAAACGCAAACAAGTCCATGTAGATTCAATAATAAAGCTTAATAGGTCAGGGAAGGGGTGGAATGAAATGAATGCTTAACACCTCCAGAGAGAGCGCATTAGTTTGCCTTCTCAGTGACTTCCTTGATTTGTGTTTGCCGGGACTTGAATCTGTGCATCAGACTGTCCTTTATTAACAACCAGATCCGTACCAGGCTTCTTGCACGGGAGATGTTTAATGTCAATCACCGTACAGATTGCCTGCCTATTCCCAGAGCTGTACATTGGAGGGTCTTTCATTTCCGTATTAAGATCTTACAGAGCTGATTGGAGAGTCAAATAAGTGCTGAGTTCCGGTCTCCACGCTCTGGTTCTAACTGACGGAGGGTAGCCTGAAGACCCTGAGCCCCTTCGTGGATCCAGCCTTGAGACACTGACACGTTTGCCGAGTCACCACGGCTTACCTTCAGGTTGCTTGGCAAACTAAAATGAGAGGAACAAAATCTCACTAAGAGTTGACTTGTGATTACTTGCTAACAGTATCAATGCTGTACATTATTTTCTGACTGTGGTGATGTTTCTAAACTAATAAATGGTACCCTGCATTATTTTGCGTTTTCGTAAAGCATTTCACATGCATTAATTCATGTTATGCTCACCACCACCACCGTGTGAAAAAGTTTAATTATTATCCCCTTTAACGGATGGGGGACACAGATGAGGTGCAGAGACAGCAAATGACTTACCCAAGGTATCAGAGTTTATGATTCGCCCGCAGTTGAACCCAAACATCTTGATCCCAGGTCAATATGTTTTGTTTCATTTTGTGGGGCTTTTGTTGTTGCTGTTGATTTTATTTCATATTCTGTCCTTTGTAAGTTACATCCTCTAGGAATACATTATATACTCTCAAGTTCTGGCTGGAGATGGTCTGGGTTCCATGTTTGCCACCGTGATTTCCGAGCTGTGTGACCATGAACAAGTTCCCTGACCTCCCTAGGCCTCAGCGTTTCCATCTGGAAAATGGGACTAATCATTATCATTACTATGGGAACTTCCTTCGTAAGGTCCAAATCACAAATTACATGCTGCTGGTCAAATACTTAGCACCTTCCCTGACACAGAAATGGATCCTCTAAAGGGTAAGAATCATTTATCATTTATTTTGCTGAACACTTAGGTGTAAATTAACACTGTATTCACACACACACACATACACACGTACACACACAGAAGATGAAGCCCAGCATAGGTTGTTTTTAAACGTTTGAGTTCTAAGCTTGTGAGAATGATACTGTCTTCATGTAGCACAATGTACTGTAAAGAATTATTTGTTCAGAGTTATAAGCCTGCAACTGTGAAAGCAATGCCAAGATACATTTTGTCTCCTCTAAGATCTTCCAAACATCCATTAGTCTCTTGAAGGACAGTCATAAATCCTGCAAATTTCGTTTATCTGAAACCAACTCTAACAACTGTCCTTCCCACCAATCATCCTTTATATCCGTCTTCGGGTTTCAGACCTCGGTGAACACATCCTGGTCTTATGTGGCTGAGCATGAAAGTGGAGGAGCTGGGCTTTCTTTGGAGAGTTTCTGGAACCCACTCCGACCTGAATCTCTTTCTAACATTTGGACATAACCTCTGACATAACACGCTCCCCTATTTATCAAATTAGAAGCTGCCTTTCGCTTTCCAGCTTCCCTTCGGGAAATAACACGTAGGTGGGAATCAGGAGGTGGGAGTTTTAGGACGGGCTCTAGCACTAAGTAGCTGTGTGACCTTGAGCAAAGCACTTGGCCTCTCGGAACCTTTCTTTGCTTGTCTGCAAAATGAGGCTGGTGGACTGTATCGTTTCTGGGAAGACGCTGTGCAGAAGGCAGAGGTAGATAAGGTACCGCGCCTGTGCACGTGGGAACTGGGGGCTGGGGGCGGTGCTCGGGGGACAGCTGGAGCTGCCATCAGCCGGAGCTGGGGTGGGGAGAGGGAAGAGGGATTCTTCCTCAAAAGCTTTTGTGGCGGAGGTGGGATCTGACTGAGCCGTGGAGAAAAAAATAGGACTTCCAGAGTTGAAGAAGGGACTTCTAGCCTGGGAGCTGAGCCTGGCGCAGAGTCTGGAAGCAAGAAAGAGCAAAGCGTGCTCGGAAACTAGTAATCAGTCCAGAGAGGCTGGGGATGAGGTCTAAACCTGCGTTTAAGAAATAAAAAAATATTAACGCCAGTTGGTCTTTGAAAGGAGTGTAACTGGAATTTTAAGGTAATAAGTCACTCTTCCTGCTGTAGCTTAGACTTGGAGCTGGAGAGCGGGTGGCACTGGAATTAATATCCCCATAGAAACGGAAGGCTCTGTGTGCTCGATAAACAATTTTGAAAGTGCTATAGTTCATCACCCAAATTCAGACCACTCGTATTTTTCAGGTACCTTGCCTTAGGAGAGAAAGATTTCTTATCCACGTCATGGGCTTACGTCTCTGGGATCAAATTTTACGGGAAGAGATGGGTCATATATCAAAAGGTTAATGACTAGCCATTTCTCGCCCAGCTATTTTGTGGCCACCGAGCTTCCACTGTGCAGAGGACACGGAAAGGCAGTGGAGATTCACCGGGCCATTTGCCTCCGCCATCCGGAGAGGCCCCGCAGACTTTGACGACAGCCTCTAGAGCTAGGGGCTGCCGTCATGCCCCTATTCTTTCATGGGAGACTTGGAGCATCTTTTCCTGTAGAGATCCACCGGCACGTTCCACCTCCACAGTGATTGATCTGTACGTTTATTACACTTTCAGTAGTAAAAATATATAGACTCCAGTCATCTCTGGAGATGCTGAAATAGTGCTTTTTTCCCCCCCTTGATTTAGGGGAAGGTAGAGAGGCAGGATGTGTGCAGATTCTGACAGAAATATAAGAGCTCAAATATCTAATTAGCTGAAAGAATCTTGGTTCCCTCTGCACCTCTGACAGAATTGCAGCTGTCAGATTGGAGCTCCAATATTTTATCCTCGTCGCAAGATGTATCTGAGGATGATTTAGAAAAGACGCTTTTTAACGTCAGTGCCACTCGGCTTTTTTTGTAGGATGCTTGAAGACGACCTTAAGCTGAGCAGCGATGAAGATGACCTTGAACCCGTGAAGACCTTGACCACTCAGTGCACTGCCACTGAGCTCTACCAGGTAGGACCAGTTTAGGGCTCGGTTTGGGACCCACGGGGAGGGAGCTAGAGGACCTGGAATGGTTTTGCCCTCCAGAAGCCTACCCGCTTCATCTGTGAACTTTGGAGAGAGGGAGAGAAGCAAGGGCAGGCATAGTGCCCTGGAACAGGTCGAATCAGCTCACACTTTCACATCTTTCCCTCTCCTGGACTAAGTGTGGTCTTGAGTGCGGTGTAACTTTCCCGTAGTGACTCCACCACGAGGCCTAGCGCCCACACTCATTCATTCATTCCTTGCGGTATAAACGTGACTGCTCCGTTCACCTTTCCCAGGGGTGCCACTTCAGGACACAGCTGACCGTCAGTGCCCAGCAGCTTGCGGCTCACATGAGCCTTCAGGCGAAAGGCATTTGGCAAAAACTTGCCGCCGCCCTGTTTTCTTCCATTCTGCGTCACGAGTATTTACAGTAGTGACCACCAGATTAGATGGCAAGAATGTGTGTGTTCAGCGTTTCCAATGAGGCTGCACCCCTTGATTTGAAAAAGCCAAGTATCATGTATGAGTCGTGAGAATGGTAGTGCAGTGTGTGATATCAGTGATGCCGATGTGTTTTCTCTGGGACAGAAAACTGTCTCGCGTGTGGGGTCCTCCTGGGTGTGCTGAGAGCCTCAAATAAGGAACACAGAAGGATCGCCTTTTCTTAAAGCCAATACCTGACCATGTTCTTTCTGCCGTGAAATCTAAGTTATAGAACTGAAACCAGGGTGTTTCAAGGAATGCTCACGCACTAGTGTTTCAAGATAGTTAACAAATACAGAATTCCATATTCACTAAATATTTTCCGAGGAGCCTGCAAAGAAAAAAGCTTAGGGAAGACTCTTCAAGGCTTATCTACTCCATTTTCATCTGCAGTTTTTGACCGCACGAGAACTCCTACCATAACGCGTAATTTTAAAATTGAGTACTTCTTCAATGTTATGTAGCCAAAACTTCCCTCTCCCTTACTTTCTCCGCTTTATTCTGCTTGCATTTTGGATAATATGTAAAAATTGCATCTTTGCAGCTTTGGTGCTTTATCAAGAACAAACACGGTCGTCTCCCAGGGGGCTTGTGGTACGTTTACTGAATGCAAGCAATCCCTTTCCCACCTGGGTCATGGACTCCGGAGCAAATGTAAAATGCACACTTAAATTCCCGTGTCTGCCATTCCTGCTTTCTGCATTTAATATGCCAGTGACCAGAACATTATAATGGGACTTCCCTGGTGGCGCAGTGGTTGAGAGTCCGCCTGCCGATGCAGGGGACGCGGGTTCGTGCCCCGGTCCGGGAGGATCCCACGTGCCGCGGAGCGGCTGGGCCCGTGAGCCGTGGCCGCTGAGCCTGCGCGTCCGGAGCCTGTGCTCCGCAACGGGAGAACATTATAATGGTAAATAACCCCTCCCCCCGAGTCCTAGGTCATTGATTTTGACAGATGCAAGATGACATTTTAATGAAAATGCTTCAGGCAAGTCATCAACAGTAAGTGAAGGTAGAGTTTGCGTGTTGACGTCTTCTCTATGTGATTATACAAGTGCAGTCTCCTTTTTTGGCTTCTCGAGTTGTTATTTTCTGTATTTACCTGAAGAAGTGGCATCAGGTCAGTTGGCCTGAATCATCTGGGGTTTTAGGATGTATGCGGTGACCGTGTCAATGCCGAGGCCCTCAGGTAATCCCGGTCGGTGAGTGGGAAGCTCTCTGTGGCCCGCGGCCCTTAGCCTGCCACGCCTTCCCCACAGAGCTTCTCATTTGAAGGGGAGGTTGAACTGGGATATCTGAGGTAAGGCAAAATGACAGCTTACTTCCCCCTAGCTGGGTCCAGGAAGCAAGAAGCGGGAGCAAGGTTATAAACATTCGCAAATGAGCCCTCGAGTTCCAGGACTAGTTACAAAGCCCGAAGCCTGAAGGCCGGGAGAGGACGCTTTTGCAGTAGCACGGGCCACAGTGACAGCAAGTTTTGCTGAGTCCTGGCTTTCTGAAGCCCAGTATTCTTTTTCAAATATGTGTGGATTGACACCATTTTCCTTTTTTTGTCGTGGTGGTAAAATCCACATAACATAAAATTCACCCTTTTAAAGTCTACAATTCAGTGGCATTCAGTCCATTCACAAGGTTGTGGATCCAACACCAGTTCCAGAAGATTTTCCTCACCCCAAAAGGAAATCGTGCATTAAGCAGTTACTCCCCAGCCCTCGACAACCACTAATTTACTTTCTGTCTCTACGGATTTGCCTGTTTCGTTTGAATGAAATCGTACAACATCGTGACCTTTTGTGTCTGGCTTCTTTCACTTGGCATCATGTTTTCTAGGTGCATCCATGTTGTAGCCTGGATCAGTGCTCCATTCCTTTTTTGTGGCTAAATACTATTCCATCATATGGATATATACTGCCTTTTGTTCATCCATTCATCAGTTGATGGACATTTGGGTCCACCTTTTGGCTTTGCAAATAGAGTTCCTGTGAGCCTTTGTGGATACAGTATATATTTTTGTTGAACACCTGTTTTCAGTTCTTTTGAGTTGAATCTTTTAGTTTTTTTCAGTTCCTTTGACTCTTCGCCCTAGAAGTGGAATTGTTGAGTCCTATGGTAATTTATGTTTAACTTATTGAGGAACCGCCAAAATCGTTTTCTTTTCAGGTGAGATGACATGGTGCCACATAGGTCATATGGTACTATTCTCTCATCTTGTAATTGGGGCCATCACATCTCCGGCCACATCTATTTGTGGCAGGATGATTGGAGGGAAAAGCATCCGAACAAATGCATTGGTACGATAAATGATGTGTCCAAGGGACCAGACCACACCATTGGTTTGAGCCGTCATTATACTCAGAAACGTTCTCAGAACCTGGTAGCTACATTCAGACACATGTGGTTCGATAAAAAAGCCATTAGCTTTCTGGAGACACCCTCAGATCATCTCATGCATAATCATTGCACCCAAATTGCCCAGATTTGGTGAGTACACACCAATCTTTTCCCCAAAGCTCTTAAGACCTAATGCTATGGTTTACGACATAAAGAATCCCAAGAGAATGCATTGCAAATGCACGTATGAAAATGAAACACGGGGTTGAGATGTGTCCGTTTCTAATTTGACATTTCAGTCCCAAGTCTCTCGTAAGCAGAACACTCTCCCCGCTCCCTGCCCCACCACGAGCACCCCCGACGGCAGTATTGGCCGTGCTGAGCGGGTCCTGTGCACAGACACCAATAGAACAATTAGGATGTGTTTAAATGCTAAGTATTACTCCTGCAAACGGGAAGATACAGCAGGAAGCCTGAAGGGGAGAAGCGTAATATACAAATTAAAGATGCCAAATTGTCGGCCATAGAGACTCGGGGATGGAAAATATATTTTTAACAAGATATTTTACCTTCTGGTGATTCTTTAAAGTCAGAGATGCTCAGTCACATACGCCCATAGTTTCAGTGGAAAAGCCATGGTGATTGTACCCTGAAAATATTTGTTCAGAGTTTGCGTGCTCTCTCCACATTCCCCATTGCATTTTGCTCCCTCGGTTGGGACTATTTGGGAAGCAGCTGTGTCCATGTGGCTTGGACATCAGTAGTGTGGCGCCATGGAGGAGAGTGAGCGAGAGAGCATAGGCGTGTAGTCGAATGGGTTTGAATCCTGGCTCTGTCACTTGCTGGTTGACCTTGGGCTAAAGACCTAAGTATCTGTAAAACGGAGGTTAACAGAGGTAGCAATAGCACCTACTTCACTGGGTCCTAACATGTATTAGCTGTGCACCTATAGCCATGAGGAGCTGTAAGTGTGGTCGTTGAGTGCATATGGCTTTTGCAAACGTATGGCCACCAAAGGGGGTGGGGAGGGATAAATTAGGAGTTTGGGATTAGCAGATAAACACTACTGTGTATAAAACAGATAAGCAACAAGGACCTTCTGTATAGCACAGGGAGCTCTACTCAATGTCTTGTAATAACCTATCATGGAAAAGAATCTAGGAACCAATATATGTAAGTATAATTGAATCACTTTGCTGTACACCTGAAACTAATACAAACTGTAAATTAACTATACTTCAGATTTTTTTAACGGTTTAAAAAGAGCATGGTTTTTGGACTAGAAAAGCCTGGGCTTCAATCCCAGCTCTGTCACGTAATAGTTGCGTGACATCGGGCAAGTCACCTAACATCTCAAAGTCTCAGATCTCTCGCCAGTACACTAGAATAAAGCGCTGTCGCCTAACGCATTGGAGTACTGTGAGGACGAGATGAAGATCGTGTATAGGAAAATGCTTTGAAAGCCACAAACGCTACGCAGATCGGAGGTTGTTCTTCCTTATGGCCCTTTTAAACATTAACTGGAAGCCCCCTCTTTGGGGTCCATTGGTAAATAGATCTTGCCCTTCATTTTGGCCTTGGTGCCCAGAGGGATCTGCTAGGAACTGGCTTGACTGTCCTAACTGCACCCAAAAGACATCCATTGGGTATGAATGACGTTTCCTCCCCTCTGAGCTCTGACAAGTTTTAACCTAGACATCCCAGGAAGAAAGGCCAGGTTGCCAATGACACTGCACCAAGTCCTCCAGGAAAATTATGTGTCTCTGAAAAAGAGTTTTTCCTCAAAGGACTGACATGGGTGGAGAGCTGAGTCATACCTTCGGATCGCAGTTCTTATTTCTCTTTCTGAGTTCTCACTGTGCCCTGGAGAAAGGCTATAACGGTCTGCTGTGACACTCTACTCTCACCTTGGTTTTCTCTCAGGAACTTCCCCTGAATGGGAAATTAATAATTACTTAAAGTTGACATCGGACATTGGAATGTTCCAGAACAGTGTTTGAATTGGATGCAGTGTTTTGAACTTAGTCTGCGTGAACATACGAGTTGCAGTATGTTCTGTTTTGTTTTTGAAGTCAGCTATCAGTAACAGGGTTGGATGTACAGCAGAGTGATTCAGTTATACACACACACACACACACACACTCACACACATATTCCTTTTTGTAAATGAACTATATTTCAATAAAAATTTAAAACAATAGCATGGTTGGGATATGGGGGTGCTCCATGATGTCCATTAGCCAGCTGACTGCGTTTTCCTTCTCAGCTGCCACTCTTGGCATCATAAATATGAAACCCAACCCTGGCCTTCTCCGTACAACAGTTATTGAATTGCCATTTTCAACCCAGTCATGCACGGCAGGCAGCGATGCTGTGATGAGTCCCCTGGGGTCTGGCCTGAGCACAGCACGATCCAGTAGGACGGGCTTCCTGCATGTGCATCGGTGTGGGGTTCTCTGCACACCCTCGCCCCTCATAACCACTGAACCTGCAGTTTTCCTTTTGGTCCATTTTTCTTCTTATGTTTCTTGGGATTGAAAGAACTCCTGAAAATGAGGGGTTAAACCTGGAATCAATTTTCATTTACAGCTGAGAAGCAGTTATTGATGCTGTGTTTTCAGTCCAGTGAAAGATCTAAAGATACAGACCTGGTGCTTCTCTTTCAATATGAGTAGCCGAACCAGTCACAAATGTTTTTTTAACAACGAAATTGTATTGACAGGTTTATTAAAATTGCCATCTTTGAAGTTTTAACCTATCCACAATTTGACCTATTCCAAAGGCTTCTAGAATGTGTGGTGGCCCAACTCCAGAGCCCCCTCCAGTACATATTCATAGAGCCAGGTAAACATCTCCTTGATGTTTCCTTGCATGTTATCCTGATGTTTGATTTACGCAGCTTGAAGCATGTAATGTCTGTTATACTCTGGCAGCAGGACGGTCTGTGATGCCTGGGTTTTGAAGCTGGGTTAGATCCGGACACGGCTCTCCCATGCCCTGATCGTCTCGGACTGGCATTAGCAGCATCAGACTTTAGCATTACAAAGGCCATAAAAGAAATAGGTATTGTTAGAAACGACCTTTAGGGAATTCTGATATTAATACCATCTTACGATTAATATGAATGAAACTGAAACCTTCGGTGACTTCATTTAGCCCAGTTAGAAATTCCGAAAACGGGCACTATGGCTGGAAATGCTCAATTAGTGACCAGGCTCAGCTAAAGGACTCTATATAGATAAAGCTTGGAGTGGTGTGTGGGTGCTTTAAAAACAGAGCGGGACAATTTCAGTTTGCTTCGAGCACAAAGACATTCTAATGAGTTGTGTCTGGACACATTATCGTAAGTAGCTCCGATGTACCCAATTTTATTTAAGCCAATCTTCTTTCTTTTTCTGCCAAGGGATTGCCCTTAGAAATGTGGTACTTAATTCAAAGCATGTTACTGGAGACGTGTGGACTTTTCTTTTTTTTTTTTGGACTTTTCAACTAGATGCTAGTAGCAGAGCTGCCCCTCAAGCCTGTGAACATTTACAGAAAAATATTGTCTTCGAGCTTTTAATCCAGGTTCTTGATTCGGGTTTTGTACTTGATTCATTTTTGTTTATTTGTTTTTGTTCTTATTGTGGGACCGGCTCACTGGCTAGGTTGTTATCTGATAATTGCATATGAAATGAATTACATGGTAGCAGAAAATCTGAACATGCTGGCAGCTTTGGGATGTGTTCCTTGTACCTGGGATGCATACTGAACTTTCCAAACCTAGTGGCTAAGTGAAATTCAAGCCCACTTTTCTGTTTAAAGTTTGCTAATGAAAAGGGGGGCAATACATTTTACTGCTGCTCTCAGCTGGCCCCTGATGCGCTACAGTGAATTCATTCGTTGTGACGACAGATACTCTTCCCTGCTATAACGCTTCCTATTTTTTAGCCACAGTTCTTCTCTCATCGCGCTGAACAAGTTGTTACCTCCCCAAGGTTTCTCTACATTTCCATTTACTTTGTTATCAGCAGAAAGGCTGGGGAAGGCCTCTTCCGTAATGATATCAATATAGCACCCACAGCAAGAGAGGTCAGCCCGTCAGGGCTGTAGAAACAGCAGATGGATTAGGATGAAACCGGGTGCGAAATAACTTTGATAGAGTCTTTTAATGTAAACAGTTTATCTGCCATTGCCTTTCATAGAAATGCCCCACAAAATGTGATGGCGTTTGGGCTGTGAAGGCTGCAGAAGGTAGCAGAATAAAATCCGTATGGATATTTTAATTTATTCATTAAAGACAGGAAAGTAAATAGGATAACATATAAGGTTAATAGAATAACATTGGCCTTCAGAGTCCCAAGATTGTGTTTTCCATTTGGCTGTATTAGCATAGAGACTAGATTAATAAGAAATTGCTTAGGGCTTGTATGATGTGATTTTTAATATGCTCCAGGCAAGTCTGTGACTGTTTAGAAACCTGCTTGCTGAATTTTTTCATTGTAATTAGGTCTTCTTTTAGTGCCAAATATTTTGACTCGTAATCTCCGTAGATTGCCTTTTTATTGTAATCTTCGTAAAATGCTTTGAGCACACAGATGCAGAGGAGCACAGCGTTTGCACACGTGTCATGTCCGTCACTGCTGATGACCGGATACTGACTAACAGCCACTACCACTTAGGAAGCGTCCATCTATGAGCATTTCCATCGCAAACCCAATGGCTGTTCTGCTTAGCGTAACACTTTCTCACCATGGCCTTAAATCACAGGTTGGCGAGGATGTGCTGCTTGCCCCAAGGTCCAAGTGGAAACAAAAATGTGTACAATTTGTTCTTTGAGAAACGATAACTCTCCAGTAGGACAGGGGTGACCACAGCCTTTTGTCTACAGAGAGCGCACGGCACATATCCGGCGCTGTGCAGAGGGTGGTAGGGGGAGTAGCAGCCACCTCTGGGAAGCTGGGAATCATTAAGTCAATTGGAATCAAAGTGCTGGAAAGAACAGGTATCACCGTGTTACCCTTGTCGCTACCTCTGGGCTGCAGGAAATGGCTGGACAGCATCCTTCCTCTCGCCACTCCCATCCCCACTCTGTCTTTGGTCCAAGCTTGCTCTTTTCCTTAAGCCCCTTCATTGCCCCAGTTTGGGTCCCAAATCCATGGCTGCAGCCTGGAGGTTCTGTCTTAGTCATCAGCTAACAACCCCCAGGCAGTGTACCACGTGTACCTAAGTTTATTGGAGGTGTCCACGTTTTGAGTTCAATCAGGGTTCTAGCATCTGTTAGAGCAGTACGAATGTCTCCAGTAATAAAACTCTTTGCCAAACTGAAAATGTAAGATTTTGAAATTTAGATGCTGGCTTGGAAAAATGTTCTGGGGCTTTGGTTTAGGGCCTAGGAATGCTTTATTCTGTTCCCCAAATGTCTGCCATCTGCTGGAAAATCTATCAGGTAGGCTGCAAACACCCAAGGATCTTGTCACGAATGGAAAGCAGAATCTGTCTTCTTCTTAAGCAGATGTATTTACTTATTTCTGTTGATTTAGCAAGAGCAAAGAGCAGAAGCATTGTAAGCACACAGAACAGGTATCCAAATTTGAGATTAGCTAGCAATCCTAGGTTAAAGGTTCAAAATTCAAGTGGGTGGGCAGATAAAAGCAGCAGACCTTTCCAAAACATATGGCATGGCATAACGCACGTATCATGAAGTATCTCACAGGAGTCTTCGGAACATTAGATATAAACATTTATAAACTTGCTAATAGATCTTATTTCTTGCTAATGGAGGTTGACTGCACAATGGGGTTCCATATTTATCCCTGAATCGTATATGTATATATATTATGTGTGTGTGTGTGTGTGTGTGTGTGTGTGTATATGCTGAAATACTTGTGTGTGTATTAAAACATAGACTACCAGACCTTAAAATGACCACAGAGAGTCTTTACTCCAGCTGCCTAATTTTGCCAACAAGGGCACTGAGGCACAGAGAAGTCAGTTGTATTGTGAAATAACAGAGAATATACACATTGGTCTCTGGCCCTGGTTCCCAGCACAGAGCTCCTAAATCCCTCGTAATTTCCTCAGTAATAAAAGCAGTAGGCGCCTCTTTTGTTCTAGTATTTGGTCTTTGACCCTGGTTCCTGACCCAGGGTCCTAAATCCCCTGGAATTTCCTGGGTGACAGGAGTGTCTTTTGTCCTAATGAGGTGACTCTTGGTGGGCTCCTGGATGCGGGCCGGCTGGTCACCAGAAAGACCAAGCCATGAGTGGAAGCTTGGCATTCCCAAGCCCACCCTCCCATTCTTTACGGAGCATGTATGGGGTTCGTGGAGCTTCCAGGGGGGCTGTTGGAACCTCTGATATATAAGCCGATTGATCAGAAGCATAGGTGACAACTTGGGCTTGAGA
Organism: Neophocaena asiaeorientalis asiaeorientalis; assembly: GCF_003031525.2. NCBI lineage: Eukaryota > Metazoa > Chordata > Mammalia > Artiodactyla > Phocoenidae > Neophocaena > Neophocaena asiaeorientalis. The sequence goes on from NW_020171801.1 coordinate 999,681, forward strand.
CTGGCATCTGAAGTGGGCGGAGGCAGTTCTGTGGGACTGAGCCCTTAACCAGTGGGATGTGATGCTCTCTCCAGGTGGACAGTGTCAGAATTGAGTTAAATGGCAGGCACCTAGCTGGCGTTGCAGAAATTTGCTTGGTGTGGGAAGACCCCACACACATCTGGTGTCAGACTGTTGTGAGTATAGTCATAGTGTGAGAATAAAGGAGAAACGAGGGTGGAAGGATTACTGGGTTTTCTGATACAGATTGATGATAAAAATGCATGTAGCATCCTTGGCCAGAGTATAATATGCTCTAAAGGGATGGAAAGCCTGAACACACTAGTATGCTGTTACTGAAGGTACGTCATCAGTAGTCACTCCCATGTAGGTTTTGGCATACTTAGATTATTGGGTACCTACTATGCACTAAGAATACTCTTCCCGTTTTCCTCGTTGCACATAGTAGAGAGAGAGCCTCTATTAGGTCTTTATCATCTCCCAGCAAAGGACACGTGTCATCTTGTGAGGGGTGCCTCCCTAGTACCAGAGGCAAGAAGGCTCGGATTGGCTGGGGGAAAGAAAATTGAATTTTCAAATCCACAAGCCCCAGGGGAACAGAATAACTGAGTGCCACTTACCTTGGCCCTTCTAATGGGCAGAATAACTAAGCCAGTGCTGAGCTGCTCTGCCTCGTGTCTCCATATTTACTCCACTTAGAGAATGATTAGTGTCGACAGGTGATTCTTAGGAGTGAAAGGTGCTTCTCCACCAAAGACAGTTCATTTTCATTAAGTTACAGTATATCAAAGCCTTGGTTATAAACAAAATCACCAGTTGACAAATGCATCTTGCTAAAGGGTTCTGTATCCAGCAAAAGAGTCAGCCTAGAGGGAGCAAGCCTTAATGGAACGCAGGCACTTCTGAGTCCTGTTATCACAGCATCTCGGGGCCAGACACTCAGAAAACTCCTACACGTGCGGGGACAAGTAGGACCCCCTATGAGGCCCGTATTCAACTGGCCTTGGTAGGGTCTTGAGCGGCAGGTTGGGTGAAGTTGATCAGGAATTCAATGAGCCTGGGGAAGCTATGGGGGATTCATGATCAAAGGGAGCATAAAATGGGGTAACACTAGAGAGACCAGCGGCCCAAAGGAGAGGCAGTGGCTGTGGTCCCAGTGAGAAGTAGTAAGTCTCCAGCAAGACCATAGCTGCAGGAAGGGTGAGGAGGGGGCACAGCCTTCTGCCGGAAAGCACGATGGAAATGGACCGTCTGGACCGCTCCGTACTCCCTCCTCGTTGGGGCGTGAATTCGAGCCTCGTGGGTAGTTGCAGGATGGATCCAGATGCACACGGTCCTGGAGCCCAGCTTTTCCTCCAGAGGCCTCTTCTCTTCTCTTCTCTTCTCTTCTCTTCTCTTCTCTTCTCTTCTCTTCTCTTCTCTTCTCTTCTCTTCTCTTCTCCTCTCCTCTCCTCTCCTCTCCTCTCCTCTCCTCTCCTCTCCTCTCCTCATAGCACCTGCTCTCAGCTGCCTAAACTATTCCCCTTAAGCCAAGGCAATAATGACTAATAACAGCTTCTTATGCAGCAGATCTCAGTGAGATCTGAACTTTAGTGTGATCCAGGCTCATGGCCCAAGTTGCAGCAGTGATGGGGGACTTCCAACGCCGGCGCTCTCTCATCCCCGGAGCAGTGCTCAGGCCTCTCAGACTCTACAATCAGCCCCGATTCTTTAACCCAGCCCATGTTTATTAAGTGACTATCAGGTGCCGGACACCTGGAACAAATTTCCTCCAGTCTCTGCCTGTCAAAATTTTAGTCCTGCCCCCATGGTGTCTAGCACACGCCTACATCACGTATGCATCGAAAACGATGAATTAAATTAAAATCGGAGAAACCCAATACTCTAAAGCTAGGGAAGGTGTTTTTGCTTCTTTCAGGTTCAAGATTCAAATACAGGATGTTTCCGTGTTCCCTCCTGGGCACTCATCCACCAGAGGGTTAAACATAGTGGGAAGTGTCTTCCTAGAGATTGTCAGAAATTCAGGCAGGCATCCAGGTGTTGCAAAATGCTGAGTGACATTTTCTCCTGTGAAGCTGCAATCCTGGGTGTGCGTGCGTGCTGCCAGCCGATACCTCCGCCCGTAGGATATAAGCCTCTTGATGTTTTACTCATTCCAGTGAAATCTATTTAAATGCTGTAATTAAGCAACTCATTTTTATATTTGTGCAAGTGCTCTCAGGATATGTCTCTTTAATTGATTTAACCAATTCTGTGGTATTGATTTTCGACCATCTGAATACCCTAATGATGAGTTCGTTTGTTAGTAGAGGAGTTTCTCTTCTGAACTTAGCAATCAATGCAGTTTACCAGTACCCGCCACTAAATGAAGGTATGGCTGTGTCTCGCAGAGTTGCCCCATGAAAAATTAAAGGTAAAACATAGAAATACAAAAACCAGTGCAATCGATTGCTCTTCTGTCTTCTTTCCATAATGCGTAGTATCCAGTTATTTGAAACTATCTGAATGATTGACTTTTCACTTTTTATCAAGAAATGTATTATATACATGCAGTTTGGGTGTGTCTGCTAGTAGAACGCCAGGAAGAAAAAAACGGGAAATGTAAAAGGCATGCAAAACAGTGATAATAGAATCGCATTTTATGCTTGACCGACAGTATGATTATTGATTACGGAGGAAAGCAGTCCCTGACTACGTAGCCTTGTAAAACGAGTCCATGGCTCCAATCTCTCTAGGCCTCCTAAGTGCTCACTTTGATGGTCTCAACAGACCAACATGTTGCACTGAGTTTGTTTTCTGTCAGTCTCAGGGGGGTGTAGCGTCATAAGTCTGGAAATAAATGTTCAGGGCATGCTTCTTAAAAGCCCCAAAATATTCTCCAGATATTTTTATGAATATAGTATACTCGTCTATTGGACTAAAGTAACAGTTCATGATATGTAATCACTGGGGCAGAATTACCTTGCCGAAGAATTTTGTAAAAGTTCAATCAGTACATAGAAGATGACTAGCAAGTTTCCGCTTTATCTGTAGCATTTTCTCCCTAAAGAAATAGGATGTTCTGTCTGCCCTGGAGGATGGGGCTCAATAGAGAGCCACTTTCCTCCCTTCCTTCCTTCCTCCCTTCCTTCCTTCCTTCTTTCTATTTTTCCACAATGACTACATTTGATGGTTCATGTAATTTTACTGTGGCCCTTGAGTCACTTCAGCTTTGGTGCAGCCAAAGGATTCTCCATGTAACAGAAAGACAAGGTCCTTCTTCTTTTTAGGAAGCTAGATTTAATGAGTGAGCCACTCTAAGCGTGTCCTTAGCCACATCATCCCTCCTGAGGAAATAAATTTGCTGCTTAGCAGGATACCAAGAAGAATACAATGCCGGTAACGAGACAAGAATTGGCTCGTAAACACCCCTTGGAACGAGATGAGTGTCTTCTCCCTGGGAATATAATTTCTCAAGCTGCCATATCATGGAGGAGGTTCACTGAGGGTAGCATCCTCAGGGCTTCCCAACCTCAGGGGCAAATGTTGATGAAAAAGCAAAGAGCCCTGCGGATGGAGTGGGTGTGAGAGGAGGGATGGCTGACGAAGAAGTCTCTGCGAAAAGAACGATGCTTCCTAGGCTTCCTTGCAGGAGGAGAGAGTGTGAGGGGCAGTGGCGTGCGGACTTGCGCCTCCACAGTCTCGGGTGTCCTGACCTCTCTACCACCAACACCAGTCCCAAGAAGGTTCAGGACAGAGGCCTGTGTGAGGGTAGAGGGCCCTCTCTCCTGCCGGGCTAGGCCTGGCAGGATCTAAACACATCAGAGTCTTCATCGAGTAGGACTTTACAGTCAGAAGCATTCTGTTCACCCCAGAACTGCTTCTGATATGGAGAGAGGAACTGAATGGCTTCTGTAATCCTCGTTGGAATAACTGCATAGATTTGATACTACAGCCTGGTCACTGGTCAGAAAGCCCATCGACTCTCTGGCTATAAAAATGTATAAATGCACCATAAGTCCCGGTTACCAAAGGGGAAAAGGGGTGGGGGAGGGATAAATTAGGAGTTTGGGATTAACAGGTACACACTACTATATATAAAACAGGTAACCAACGAGGACCTACTGTATAGCACAGGGAACTATATTCAATATCCCATAATAAACTGTAATGGAAAATTTTGAAAATAATATGTATCTGAACCACTTTGCTGTACACCTCAAACTAACACAGCATTCTAAATCAGCTGTAGTCCAGTAAAAATAAAAACGTATGCGCTGTCGCCTACGCGGAGTGCGGCCGCATTCAAGATGCACTCTTTTGCTTAGCATGCTGCGGTTTCTTGAGCACTGTCATCGATGTCGGCTACTCACAACCACCCTTGATGTAGACAGGGCAGGAGTGATGGTCCGCATTTTTAAAATGAGGAAACTGAGGCTCACAGGCGTTGGCCGCATCGCTAACGTCACG
>NW_020171801.1:1004443-1020826 GCF_003031525.2 Neophocaena asiaeorientalis asiaeorientalis
GGAGTATGTTTTTTAACACCTTAATTTATTTTATCATCCCGTCTTTTTAAATATTTATTTATTTATTTATTTTTGGCTGCGTTGCGTCTTCGTTGCAGTGCGTGGGCTTCTCATCATCCTATCTTATGTTGGAACTTCCTTGATGGCAAGATAAGTATCGTGTTAGGGAAACGTGGCACGAAATAAGTAGAATATAGGTTTTCAAAAGCATATAGACATTACAAATTAAAGCAGCATAAGTGTTAACTATCTAGCCTCCATTTTCCAATCAGTTTAAATTACTTTAATGTATGTTTTTAAACTCAAAATTAGCTGTAATCCCAATATGTAACCCTCTTAATGCTTGGTGGATCACACTATCATTTTATTTTGAGTTCCCTCCTTTTGCAGGGTATATCACATTCTTGAACATGTATCTGGAACTTGTATAAAAGGAAAAGAGGAATTTTCTCCTTGTATATTTTCTAGACTCGTTCTTTTACCTTAAAGCCATATATATTTTGCATGCAAATAATTCACTTAACTTTTCTTCAAAGTCTCTTAATAATTCCTTATAGCGTGCTTAAAACAAAGTCAGGACTTCCCTGGTGGCGCAGCGGTTGCGAGTCCGCCTGCCGATGCAGGGGACACTGGTTCGTGCCCCGGTCTGGGAGGATCTCACATGCCGCGGAGCGGCTGGGCCCGTGAGCCATGGCCGCTGAGCCTGCGCGTCCGGAGCCTGTGCTCCGCAACGGGAGAGGCCACAGCAGTGAGAGGCCCGCGTACCGCAAAAAAAAAAAAAAAAAAAATACAGTGAAAGTGGAGATCGCAAATGGTGAGCCGTTTCTCATGGCTGGCGGACACCCCCTGCAACCATTTCATTTGGAGATGAGTGCACAGGAGGGTGACCTGAGAGCATCTCACTAAAGCTCTGGGGACTCTGGAATGATCCTGGGTTAATCTCCAAAGAAAACCTCTCAGCCTATTTTCCATCACTATCCAAGCAACCCAGAAAAAATTAATTTGAATGAAGTTATTTTCCTATAGTACTGTATAAAAAGACATATGTTTCTAAGAAACTGGCCTTGAACGTGATTATGTGCCTCCTGATTAGAGAAAAATAACCGGGTCTAAGTGACAGTCCCGACACACAGAGAAGACTTTTCAGAAAACATGTTGCTGAATCAAAGCTAGGTTAAGCAATGTCACTTTGATTTCTCTCCTCCCCGTCTTCTGCCAGTGGCACGCTCAGCCCATCACATCTAGCTCGCTTTCAGAGGAAACCACTGGAACACCATGTCCATTACTTTGTGATAATCTAAGTCTTCTTTAAGAACAGATTTGTTTGGATTTTAAGGGATTGGGAAAAGCAGATTCACGTGATTTCCACTATGGCCTGTCTTCAGCCCGCTGCCATATCCTATTCCACCCTCCAGGACTGGGGGAGAAAAGGTGGTAGAAAAGACCAGCGTGGGCGTGCAGACTGGCTGTGCTTCTGTAGTGAAGGTCAAGGTCTCTCCCCGACTCCTTGCCGGCATCTGGCTCTTCCTTTCAGCATCCTTTAAGGGACTGCTCAGGCATTCATACCCTAAACACCTGTGAGAGATGACTGGGCCAGCCAGACGCATAGTCCTCGTTTTCTCATTTTCACCTGTTACCTCATTCCATCTCTTTCTCACCATACTTGCCAAAATTCGACCTCAGCCACAGATGGTGAGAAAATGATTTTTGCCTACCGAGCCAAAGAAAGTGCCCAAATATTAACGGGTATTTATCTAGAAACAGAACCTGAGACTTAATGGAAGAGAAGGACTTGGATTTCCAACACTAATGTCTAAACTGGGGAAGTATTTCATTGATTTCAAACAAATTGCTTCCAAGTGCACTGAGTTGTTATGCACAGAAAGGTTCAGTATGCTTATGCCTTGGTCATTCAGGATGTCAAGTCCAGTGTTAGATTATAAATAGTCTCTGTTACAAGTGGTTGCCTCTGCCTTCTAATTTATAGCAGGATTCTCTTCATCTCTCAGCCCTCACCCACCTCCAGGATTCACAGATATACAGGTCTCCAAATGGATACCTTTTAAAAGAGTCTGAAGAGCCCTGAGGTTGGCAAACCGCTGCTTCAACGCTCCCCGTACTGAATGTTATTTCTACAGCCTGAAAGAGTTTGGCGGGGTACAAGTTTGGTTCTGATGACATAATTATGCTACAGAAGTATGAAAAAAAAATCCTCACTATAACCCTCCAGGTGCTTAAACAGTTTGATAGACTGTAGCCATTCTGCCATCAGCGCCCCCAGCTGTGTTGCTTAGCAACATTTTAATTCCAGAAGAATCGAAGGAGATGCAATCCCTGTGGAGAGGGAAACAGAAATAAGAGGGCTGTTGACAGATGATCTGAGTTGTTTCTTCTAATATACTGTGAAGATCACTAGCTCTTTTCATGAATGATAAATGGACTGTACACAGATCAATGGGTTCAGCAATAAACTGGGACCAGGCTCCATATCTAAGGCACACAGGCCAAGAGGCCCAGAGATTTCCTCATTTCGATGATTTGGTGTGTGCTTTCTTAAAGGTTCCACGGGAGGAAATTGATCCAAGCCATCGGTCAGCCCTTGCCCTTTTGTGGTATCTGCTAATGAAAATGATTTTAGAAATGGATACTTTGGCCTTTCTATCACCGGGCAGGTGCAGCCAGGGGGCAGGAGCAATGCAGGGTAAACGGCTTCCCACCAGAGATCTAAAAATCCCCAGCTGTGCCCATGACCATTCCCTCTGTGTCTGCCTCCACACCCTGTCATAAGCCAAGCAGGTGCACACGGAGGAGGGAGATGAGATATTTCTGAAATATTGAGAATGGCCAATTATATGAATACTTAACTTATCTCTAAGCCAATCACAATGAGTTCCTTTAGTGTAAGGGATTTAAAATCTAATTGGTTGGTATTATCTGGAGGTAGGAAAATATTACATATTCACATAATTAGAGGGAAAGACTTTTCTGAATCGCAGACATATAAACATACAGACAGATACAGAGAGCTTATAGTTTTAATTCTAAAAGTTCAGACGTAAGTCAGGCATATACAAAGTTCACACGTCCATTTTAAAGACCTGGTCTCTTCTCAGTGGATATACATTCTCAATTTATTTGAGCTCAAAATACACTCACAAAAAGGAACAGTAAACCAGATTCTCTGCCTTCTTTCACCCAACGGAGACAAGGTCTCAATAAATCATCAGTCCCTTTCTAGTGATCAACAGATGGTCAGCCCAAATAGAAAGGAGAACCATACAGGAAACTTAGGGGAGTCATGAGGAAGGATGGAGTTGAGTCTTATCTCAGAATGTGGATGGCAGTGTGGTCCTTTGAAATTAGCCATTTTCCAGAACGTGAAAGGATGGAGTGGGAATGGGGGAGTTCTCAATGATCGCTGTTTTCCACAAGCACAGGGCTCAGGTTAAAAAAAAAAAAAATTGGAGGAAAAGTGGAGAGAGGAGGATGGAGTTATGAACCTAAGGGCCCACTCTCACAGGCACTGCTGAATTTCCCAGGCAGCCCTGGCAGTGCCTGCCTGTGTCTGAAAGCTGCACTTGGACCGGTAACCATGCTCCCCGAGAGAGGAAAATTGCTTTCTGGGTCTCCGGTCTGCTTATCTCCAGCAGCCTGCCTTGGTTAGCTCCTCATGTTTCTGAAGAGCATTTTATATTGCTTATTGTTTTGGTAACTAGTTGCAAAGATTATGCCTGCTAATGTTGTCTAATGGCATTTTTTTCTTCTGTTCACAGGCTGTTGAAAAGGCAAAATCTAAGAATAATCCTGTAAAGTAAGTTATTTTTTTTATTAGTTGGAAGTGTTCATTTGAATGTACTCCAGGCATGTGAAAAAAGAAGGTCATAAAAGAGACCTTGATTTTGAGTTCATCTCTATTCATGACAATTTAAAAACAAAAACAAAAACAAAACAAGCAGAAAAAAAAAAACCCTCCAATGAGCAGGGACCAGCTTTTTTATTTTTCCTGTGGTCCTGATGAGGAAGTGCTCCAAGTTATGCCCAGTTTACATAAATTAATATGTGCTGTCCATGAATAGCTGCCAAATACTATTATAATCATATTCAATGCAGAGTACTTCAAGCCTTTGGGTTTTGCACATGCTAAAAAGATTACATTTTTAATTGCAAACCTTGGACCTATGACAGAGACGTAAATGGCTGAAAATATGCCAAGTGATTTCCAGCCACGTGGGGAGGTTTGGCACCTCAGCATCAAGGCCTCGCTACTCTGTTAATGAAAAGCTCATAAAAATATATTTAACTGAAGGTTTTTCTAGCTAACAGAGAGCTATTTCCAAGGCATTTTATGAGACACTCTTAAATTATAAACAAGCCGCACAGCGCTCTTTTAAATATAGCACATCTTAGACAGCCTGTCTCTTCCAGAAGGGAGACTTTCAAATTAAAGATGGCTGTCTTGTCATTTGGGTTTGTGACATCTGATTGCAGTGTTATGATGCATACCAGTTCCACCAGCCATGTGGCCTAGGGAAGATCTGCTCTATTTGCCGGGTTACTACAGGTCTGGTAATATCACATCTCTAGGAACTATGTGTTAACTTATGTCAGCCGACTTCCATTAGAGTGGATAACAAATGCAGAAATGGGGAGTGCATTGATTTGTTTTTAATCTGTATCTTTTAATATAAAGTGTGTCTCCTGTAGATGGCACATAGTCAAATCTTGTTTTCCGCCCCCCCCTTCTTACAGTCTCTGCCTTTTGACTGGATTGTTAAATCCATTCACATTTAATGTTATTATTGATAGAGTTGGATATATATGGTTAGTTATACAGTTATCTAGTTGGGACTGCATTGATTTTTAATAGTTTCTGGGAGAATGGTTCAGCTAATGCCAGTGACAAGAAGGCTGCTTGTGTTTTATAAAATAATTAACTTTTCCAAGTCACCAGGGTAGTAGTGTTTAGCACACCATTAAATCCAAGTTCCAATTCATTTTTCCAAAAGGTTTTGTGTACTTTGTTTCTAAATTTAATTTTCTTAGGCCATGGAATATTCCTTATCAGCCTCCTGTAGCCTCTGGAGGGCTATCTGTGGTCTGGAGATGTATTATGCTATAGTCGTCCTATGGGAGCATGTTTAGTAGCTGAATTTTGGTCTGGTTGTTTGGTTGCGGTTGAAATCTTCTCTGCAGCCTGATTTCTTTTCTGTCTTTGCCCGGAAGGCTTCTCTGCTGCCAGCCCATGGCAGGCAAGCTCCATGGATTAGAGGATGGTGCTAATGAGGCCAAGGCCAGGTCTTGAGTCCCTGGGTGGGCCATTAGTGATCTTCTTTCCCGTAGTCTGACCGCGCCCCTCCCTCCAGTCCACCCGCGGGCAGATGCGTGCCCTGGGTCACAAGAGATGGGGCAGAGGCTGGCGGAGTGTAAATCTGGCCCTCAGTGGGACAGACATCTCCAAGTTCAAGCCCTCTCGATAGGAAGTGAGTCCCAACCTCCACCTTTGCGTGCACAAGACAGCCTGTTGGCAGTGTGCGGGGCTTCGTTAAATTGTACTGATGGCCTGGAAGTGGGACCGGTTTTCTGTCTGCTCCTTGTGAGAATTCGACCCTACAGATAATTATATTTTTTAAGAGCTCTGGCTAATTCACAGTACAGACTGTATCGAATGTCTAGCACTTTAAGGAATGTTGTAACGAGAAAACAGAAAAACTAGAAGAGCCAAAGGGTTACTGATAGAATGTGGAACAATATTTTACTCTTTAATATATTTGAAGATCTGTCCAGTAACAAACCTAAGTCACAACCAACTGGGAGGTGTTGAGAATTGTCTTCCAATTAAATAAGATACCTCTGTCAGCGTGAGTTTGAGTGTCCTGTTGCATTTGGTACCTAATACCTGATGCCTAACTCAGTTGCCCAGCCACAGCCATCTGGGTACTTTAAGAAGACAGCCTTCTTCAAGACCTCAGCTCAGGGACAGGAATTTTAGAGCACGGCTCAGTTAAACTGCCTGACAGCAGAGCAGAAGCGAAGTTTTGAAAAGTTTTATGTACAGCGGTCCTCTTTCCGTTTCTGATGTCTGCCAGAGAAGTTCAGTTACACACAGTGCACTGCGATCCCGAGTCAGCGTTTGTTACGTGTTTTCTGAATGAATGCACAAGTCAACAAATCGGACACATCCCAGAAAACGCTCCTTTCAGGAACCTGGCCTGGAGGCTTAATAAGACTGGTACCTACCCTAGTAGAGTGTCGGGGCCAAAGGGTTCGTGTGTTGTAACTGACCAAGGCACCCATTCTCTTCTTCTGGTTCATGCCACGTGTAAAATGTTCCTACATCGCTCTGGTTCATACTAACTGCTTTGCCTCTGACCAGTTATTGGCTTGATCTTGTATATGAGTATTAACATGTGATTGTTTGGGCGTACAACGAAAAGCGTGTACAGCCTTGCTGGAATAGTAGAGGTCTGGAGGCATCATTTACAACTCAAGTATGAACACAAATTGGCGAAGATGATCATTATGTGTGATTGGATGTCATCCTCTGGTGCAGAGTTTGGCAAATGGTTGGGGAAAAAAGTCAAAAGAAGACTATTACATGACATGTGAAAATTATACGAAATTCAAATTTCAGTGTCCGTAAAAGAAGTTTTATTGGCACACAGCTACACTCGTTTGTTTCAGTATCGCCTGTGGCTCCTTCTGTGCTACAGTGGCAGAGTTGAGACTGTACAAACCACTAAACCAAAAATATTTACTATCTGGCCCCTTACAGAAAAAGTTTGCTGACCCCTGCTCTGGTTGGTCAGGTAGGAAAAGGTGCAGATGTAAACTTTCCCATGACAGTGAAGGTTAAACTATGAGCCCTTTCTCTTTTTGTCCTCCAAAACACTGAATAGGTATTTACTGAGCCCTTTATCTTGTGTTCAGGACTTTCTGGGGCTGAGGTATCACCTAATCCTTACTCGGACCACAGAGACCATTCCGAATTCAGGATCATTGAAAATCGTTATGGATATGAGGTCCATTGACGGAGCAGTGATGCCTCAGAAACCCGTGAACACATAACTAGAGCATGTTGGTAGTCTTCCAAGTTGTGTGTGGATGGATGTATTGCAAATGGCATATACACTTTCTAAAATTCTGTTACTTCCCAAGATCTAACTAAGGCTAATTAAGCTTTCAATTCAAGTGAGGGTAAACGATTCACAATGTTATGTACTTTGGATATTTTCTTCTCTAAAGGTTCGCCTTCCCCCTCCCTATTTCTCAACCACTTGTTTAATTTATTTTTAATACCTTCATGGTTGTAAGCTTCTTTCATCACCGTAGGGAGATGGTGGTACACATTGATTACACTCCATACAAAGGAGAAATTAAATATACGCTTAGTGAATGTAAGCACATAATGTACCTGGATACACTAACGATTTTACCTTGAAACATTCAATATTACCTCTGAGGATAAGAATCAAAATTGTGCCTCTTTAATGTGTCAGAGAGACTCTCGCTTGTATATGAACGTTCTGTGGCATCAAGGCCTGAGAGATGTACAGATTTCTTTTACCATATGTGACTTATCACATACATTTTTTTAAAAAAACACATTTCTGTTATTAAGACATATGTGATAGTACACTTCTGCAAATGTGAATTGCTTTTGGCTAAAAGCCATGCACTAATAAGTTGAGTTGAATCTAACCGAGGTTGACATCTGTTATCGAAAGGGTGGGCAGCAAGCAGTTACCAAGCATAGAATTCTTCCTCGCGTTTACACGTTAAGCAACGTGGTGGTTGTCTTTCACAAATCGGGATCCGAATCCGCTCTGCTTAGATTACAGCTTTATTTAGGCACTGATCCGTCTTGTAGATATGGTGGTTTCATTATTGAAAATGACAAATAGCCACAAAGATTTTCCTGACCACGACGTTTGTGCATTATTCATCCAATGAATATTTATTGAGGATCTCCAGCATTCCAGGAACTGTGATAGATGCTGAGGGAATTAAAAATAAATCTGACACGGGTCTTACCCTCGAGGAGTTTAGAGTCCAGGAGGAGAGATCAAATCGGTTTGTAAAGAACTAAATACAAGATAGAGAGACATACGTTTGTTAAGTGGGGACAGATAAGGTACAAGGGAAGCTCTCGGGATGGAAAGTGCTTCTAGTACTATCGGAGAAGATGGGGGAGAGGGAGAGGAGGAAGAGACGTTAGGACCAGGACTTCAGAGGCTGCTGGCTTGAGACACTGGTGCTGAGGTAGCAGACCGTGAAAGCACCGGCTGGAAACTGAGGCTCGGAAGAAATGGTGGCCTAGGGCCCTCGGAGCTTATCCACATAAAAGAAGTGAGCTTGGTAGAGTCGGATAACATTGAAGACCTCTACCTTGTTACTGTGAGTCGTCAGTTAGTCCACTAGTTATTAAACGTAAACAAAGAGCCCATGGACCTGGGGTCTAGTCCTGAACCTAACACTAGCTTGTGGTGTGAAATCGGATATGTTCCTTCCTTGCTACACACCTCAGCTAGATTATTTATATGGTTCTTCCACCTCTTAAACGTAAACCAAAGCTTCAAATTCTGTTTTATAATGATGCTTCTTTGAGGAAATACTTGATGTTAAAGTTTGATGTAGATGCGTACCAGCCCATACGTTATAAACATTGCATATATGATGTATGCGTTTATACACACACATGCACACACAGTGCCTTTTCCCATAATTTCTGCCTCGTGCATTCATGAAATGGGGGACACGCCACATCACTAAAGTTTTAAAGAAATACGTTAGATAGATTAGCATGGCTCCAGGGATGTTGGGTTGAGCCTTTTAGATGACCCCTGTGACCAAAGGTGATTTGTGGTTGGAGTCCGTATCTCTTTGGTGCTTTTGGACACATGCGCGTCACAGACACGCAGCGCATCCCTGCAATCTCCATGTCCTCTCAGAACGATAAGGCCATGGATTCTGTACTGTGTTCTGCCGAGTCTTGTGGGACTGTCTCCTTTTGGAACAAAAGGCTCCAGCACCACGGAGCTTCGGCAGACACTGTGCCAGCCCTTTCCTGGAGCACCCTGCGAATAATGCAGGCTCAGAGAGGTCCTGTAGAAAGAGACCAACTTACCTTTGTCCTACCCAAGGTTTCCCAAATGTGTTGGACCAGAGGGCACCTTTATCCAGCACAGTGGTTCATGGGATACAGAATCGGATGCTCCGCTCTATGCAAAATAAAAGGACCACGTGGAGGCCTGGCCTCCGTAGGTGGTTTGAGAAACCTAGGACCTATTAATTGGTGTCCAGTCTCTAACAAGAGTATTCGAGGTGAGCAGATGATTGAAAAAGTCCACCACGGGAAGGAAAGAAATCCCCCATGTCTGAAATGATAGACTGTCTCCTGTATCTTTTACTGTGTCACACTGTCGATGATTTTTATCAGTTGTGGGTGTCCTGAGGAGCAGTTCTCAATGAGGGGAGGGGACGTTTAGGGTTAGGTCCCTCTGAATGAGATCCCTGAAGCCAGCAGTCATCCGTGTGCTCTCTACGATGTCAGCTAAAGCATAGTCACCCTCTAATCGGCTCTGGCCATTTTAAAGGTAGTTAAAGGAAAGATAACAATAAAACCTCTTTTTAAACAGCTACGTAAAATAAAATGTGCTCTCTATGTCGTCCAGATAGCTATAATTGGAGGCAGAAGGTCCTAGCAGTCATATTCGTAGCTAATGAAACTTGCCCAGATTTCTGGACACCCTCCTTTTCCTTGGTGATTGGAGTAGCATCATCTAGGGAATCTCGGAGGAGACAACTGAGACCTAGAGAGTGGACTGCCCAGAACCCTGAGATTCCAGCAACTCTTTCCACTTTGAACCTGCTGCCATGTTCTCCTCACCTCTTAGGACACACATGGTCACTTTCAGTGCCTATAAATTTGTTGTTGGCTTTAAAAGTCTTATTATCTAACCTTGGTGACAGTTTGGTTCCTGAGAATATGACAACGAATGCTTCAAAAAGTAATGAATCCACACAGTTGCAGGCACTTTAACAATTAGGCCAACTTCGATTATCTTAACTTTATAAGGAAGAGTTTCTTCAAAACTTCCAGCATGTTGGTGTCTCATTATCACCACTCATCTTTCTAAAGGCTTGATGAGAACCTTTCTTCTTTAGGTGGTCAATTAACACTAAGAACCATGATGATAAAATGGAAATAGAAAGCACTCAGTTATTGGTGGAGCAGAGCGGCCTCAAGCAAGCCAGCAAAGGTGCAATTAAACCATTTTAAAGGAAATTCAGCCACATTTTAAGCAACATTTTGAAAACACCTCTTTTTATCCTGTACTTCATTCAGTCGCGTGTTACTTTCTAACTCTGTTCTTCGTATTAGCATCTGCTGCTTAAACAAAAATGGACGACTTTGTTTAATCCATGCACACAAGTGAACTGAGTTTTTGATATATGAGTTACACCTAGAATTTTATTTTAACATTACCATTCAGCGATCTTTCAGAAAACTGTTGAAAACTCAGAATCACATGGCTGATCTGCTCGAAATTCCCAGAAGTCATGTCATGTGTTCTTTTAACCAACATGATTTGTGCACCTACTGTGTGCCAGGCTCCATTGAAAGGCAGAGGAGTTAGGGAAAGCTTCTGCCCTGAAAGTTGGCACGCTCTGGGAGGAAACGGACACATCACGCCCTACGGACTCTGTGATTGAAGCGTACGCAGCATCTTCTGTGGCTGGGATGCAGGATCGAGCAGCTGCTTGGAGGGGGCTCTCCCTAGCTCAGCAGGGGCCCCAGTGAACAGTGGGGATGAAGCCATTCAAAAGAGAACAACACTTTCAAAAGGCACGACGAGAGGACAGCCACGTGCGTGTTGTGAGCAATATCTGGGAGGTCGAGGCAGCTAAGGAGAAGAGGCGTTTTTCACAGGAGCAGGAAATACCAAGCTTACTGGAAGCGACACACCACCAAAGACTCGGGCCTAAACAGGATTCTTTTGTTCCAGAAAGTTAAAGGTGCGACGTAGGGATGGATTATAAGGCACCCTCTAAAAAAGGTCTGTGGGGAAATAGACATCAAATCCTTTCTGATTACCTCTGGCTAATCCTTCTCTGTGGACTTTTATGTAACTCTCGCTCCTGCAGGGCGCCTCTGAGCCTCCAGCTGTCCCCTTGTGGCTTTACCAACCCTTGATCGTTTCTTACATTTGAAAAATTTTAATTTTCATACTACCCTTGATCGTTTCTTACATTTGAAAATTTTTAATTTTCATACTACAGTACCTTTCACGTTATTCAAACATCTAGGCTACGCTAAGATACTATTTTCGGTAGGCATGACACATAACACTGTTATTCTAGCTTCGTTTTCTGAATTCGTTCCACAGACATACAGATTCTTTCTGAATGTATTTTTATCATCCACAAAGGTAAGCACAGTAGGGCTATTTTTATTTCTGGAGAAATGATGCATGGCCCCCCTGGTAACTATGCACGGGGCTCCAAACGCTAAATCCATCCTCCATCTACTGCAGACCATGTTCAAAGTCAGAAGCCTGGGGTCATAAGTTATTTCACTGACCACTAGTTTAGGGAGACTGAGAACAGGAGACTTTGGCCAGGGACTGAAATAGGAAACAAATAGTTTCTGCTTTATTAAAGCTTTTGCCTAAACCAACAGCAGTTATCTGGAGAGTCAACATTAAAAAAAAAAAAAAGGTAAATCATTCTTCCACAGGAAAATGTTTCCATTTGTAGAATTTGTAGCATGGCGGTAGATCATGTGTCGTTATAATCCAGTTTTTACATGCACACACATTTGTATACTCTGTGCATCCATCTACCCTCATGCTCCGAGGTAATTTAAATCCAAGATAGAATTGTTGCCGATGACGTTGCAGATCTTTTCCTCAGTATCCATTTCCCTGTCCTAGCCACACTCTAATTTTTAAAAAAAAACCGCCCCTCTTTTTTTTTTTTTTTTTTTTTTTTTTTTTGCGGTACGCGGGCCTCTCACTGTTGTGGCCTCTCCCGTTGTGGAGCACAGGCTCCGGACGCGCAGGCTCAGCGGCCATGGCTCACAGGCCCAGCCGCTCCGCGGCATGTGGGCTCTTCCCAGACCGGGGCACGAACCCGTGTCCCCCGCATCGGCAGGCGGACTCTCAACCACTGCGCCACCAGGGAAGCCCAACACACCCTAATATTTTGACTGCTTTCCTTCTTCTCTTAACCCCCACGTTCCCACAAGCGGGGTCCACGTAGTTAGGGAAAATATTTCAGAAAACTCTGGATTTTTGCTTATTTTGTTAGCAGCTTCAGGAAGTGAATGGCTGTCTAACTCCATGGCAGCCCTGTGAGTTACTGGCAGGGCAAGCCCGGGGCAGCCAAGAGGCTCATCCACACCCACTGGTGTCCGCGTTATCAAGCCCTATAAGTGGGAGTGGCCAGGAATCTGCTAATAATAGCATCTCCGTGGAGAAGCACACTTTATTCATTTCTCTACCACCAGCTGGAGATGTGTATTACTACCCACATTGGCTAAGTGAAAGGTTAACTGGCCTCAAATCATGATACCAGGGTTTACTAAGCAAATTCGACAAGCTGGTAAACTTGCTTTGGAGATCTGCGTAGACGTGTATATACTCTCTCTACACACGTATATGCATTCATATATAATTTAAACCCCACCTACTTCCAAAACTAGATTTGATGTGATTGAAACAAGACTGTAGAGGAGGATGTTTAAAAGAAGCAGGAGACCCTACTATTTCCTAGCACTACAGAAACGTCTGTTTTCACATGTGATGCAACTAGAAAATGCTATGTGTTTTTAAATCTACCCAAATGAGGGCTGCCCTGCAATAACGGAGCTGAGCATTGCCGGCCCAGAGGCTTTTGGGAGATCCTCTTGGGAAGTTCCATCACGCATGTGTGAGGTTCTTCTGCTGGTCCTTAGTGATGGGTGGTAGACCTTTGAATTGGGGTTTAACTTTTGAAAACTAACTAGTCCAGGACAGTGAGTGATTTAGAGTCATGGATGTTGAAAAAGTGGGTAATCAAGACAATCAATGTAATGTTGTTTCAAAATATTAGTGATTTTCTCTTGTGGATAGTGAATGCCCTGAGGAGGAAATTTACAAAGGCTTTGTAAGACAAGCGCAGGAGCGTTGGACACCCACCCTGTGCAAAATAGCAGCCTTTCCCGCATATACACTCCCCGTCCCCTTTATTCTTCCTCTTTAGCAATTGTTAGCATACCCTATCTATCCATCTGTCTGTCTCTCTGTCAGATCGATCTCTTTAGCTATCATCTATCTAAGGTTTGAAGCATCACCTTCCATGAGAATGTCAGGTCCATATGAGGGAGAACTTTGTTATTCACTGCTATAACCTCAGTACCTCAGACAGTCCCTGGCATACAGTAGGAGCTCAGTATGTGTTGAATGAATGAGTGCAGGTGTCTAAGGACATGACTTTGAAGTTCCACTCTCATAGTTCAGCATGAATATGAGTTTAATCTTAGAGGAAGCCTGATTTTGCACTCTCCTTGTTAGCCCTCACCTGAGTTATAACTTTTCCTAGAAAGGAACCAAGCTTTCCTTTAAAGGAGTCAAGATTCCATATGGGCTTAACTCTGAGGCATTTTTAAATGACCTGTCCTGTCTATATAGAGCTACAATTTTCTGTCTCAGTTGATGCCTCCGGTCTATAGCCGCCTTCCCACTCAGGATATGGTCCTGCTCTTGATTTTGAAGGGAAGATGCGGTGGGGGGAGCGGGGAAGATGTCAGCGTCCCTGTGGGTGGGGCTTAGGCGTGGGCAGTTGCATTTGATGTCATTAAGCATTCTCAAGAATGACAGAAGGCACATTTTTGTCACTCTAGGACAAGGAAACAGAGCATTCAGTTAACAGGTGACAACACGTGGTAGTTCCTATTTTTTGGAAAGGCCATCTTGATGCTCAGAAACTAGCAGGATAGGACACACAGCAGCCGATGCCGAAACATGCACACTCGCCCTCTTCCTCAGCGCTGGGGAGTCCGAGAAGCTCCTGATCTCCGGTTCCTCCTCCCCCCATACTTCACCGTCACAGCACGAAGAAGCCTTTGGTCAGTGTCCGCATTGACCAGTAGCCCCGGCTCTCTCTTTAAGGGAGCCGGTCTTTAAGCCACAAGGCTTCAGGCAGTAACTGTGCAGCAGTAAAACGAACCACACCTCCTTTCATCTCATGTTATTTTCATGAATATGTAAGTAATTAAATCCTTTGGTCACATCTCAGTAGACGGAGTTTAAAAAACAAATTTCTCACTGGGTATCGATGTGTCTGAAAGAAACTAAAAAACAAGACCGTGTTTCAGGAAATAACACTGCTTCAGGGTTCATTTTGCCTCATACAGCATTTCCTAGAATTGAATTGCCTGATCTCCTCCCTCGGGGATTGCTCTTATGCTTGCAAAAATCGAGGCTGATTTCATTGGAAAATCATCTCTGGATGAGGAACGTACTCCAGAGGAACCTGTGCATGGGATGAACAGGTTTCCGGTGCCCATGGCACGTTATCCAGGCCGATGCTGTGTGAGTTCCCAATCTTTCTGTTCATTCAGCCAGCACATTCATTAGCGATCCTTCAGGCAGGGTGAAAGAACAAGACAGATTAGGGAAATTTACTTTGAATTGTTTGGGGGACTTATTGACTAACAGGTCAGTAATCAAATTCTAGCTTTTAACATACTCATTAAATATTTTACTCGTCATGGCAGGACTCCCTGTAGTTTGTACTTCAAACGCTGATCATAAAACAATTTGGCACAAAGATCTAGGACGTTGAAGCTCTTGGATGGATGACAGGGCAGAATTATGGAGGGAGAATGGTGACACTGAGTAGTGAAGCTCT
This sequence comes from Neophocaena asiaeorientalis asiaeorientalis, assembly GCF_003031525.2. Taxonomy (NCBI): domain Eukaryota; kingdom Metazoa; phylum Chordata; class Mammalia; order Artiodactyla; family Phocoenidae; genus Neophocaena; species Neophocaena asiaeorientalis. The sequence goes on from NW_020171801.1 coordinate 1,019,336, forward strand.
CATACTACCTTTGCAGGCAGAGCTCATCCATCAGTCATTGCCTGCTTGTTGACTTTTTTAATTATGGAAAGAATCCAGAGTTATCTTGACAGCACAGCTAAACAGGAGACCCCAATTCAGAAATGTACCCCAGCTCCCAAACTCCACCAAGTGCAAACTGAGAATACTGTAGACAGAATACATTGAGCCTCCAGGACAGAGGAAGGGAAGGAGAAAACTGATGTAGAAGCCACACATCAGGGGGCTCTGGTAACCTTGGGGTGACATTGACTCTGGAGACTGAAGAAAAGGTACTCAAAAGCTTATTTGCTTCATGGTTATGGGAGAGTTGGCGGGGACGGACGGAAAGACAGAAAGGATAGTTTTATGAACAAGAGTGGGAGACAGAGCAGAGTGGACCCTCATCAAAGTATATACTGCATCTTAGCCCTTGAACTTCTTAGGCAAAACCTACACTAGGAAGGAGAGAGACGATTCCCCTGTTGTGTTGCTGTTAAAAGTCTCTCTGCTTACGGCCACTCATCAGAGCACAAGAAAACTTGATCAGAGGTGATGGGCTCGATGCCTACCTCTAGGTTTAAAATAATTCAGACGTTAAGTGTAAAAGCCAAAATGTCGGCCCGTGCTGACTGGTTGGGACCCTTCTTTTATGAATTTTGTGCCCAGATTATTACTATCATTACTTTAACCGAGAGAGGGAAAGTAAAACAATTCCCAGGATCCAGCAATCCCGCAAAGCTCTTTAACTACTGATGTACCTGACAGAAGGCTTAATACTTGCGTTTCCAGCAATCAAGAAGCAGCCCTATGCAATAGCCCCGGAGCTCAGTTCCCAGTGGGCATAACGGAGCTGACTGGATATATTGAGTTCTTTGTGTCATTCAAAGAAAGCAGAATCTCATACACATCGGTGTTAGCTTCCTCTCACCTCATTTCCATTTTCAATAACCAGTGTCATCACATGTAACAGTTTCTTCATAATGAAACTTCATGCCGAATTGGATTTGTCTTTCAAGTGAAAGCACATGGTGAAGCCTTCCGAAATCTGATCCTTGAAAGAATTTTTACTGCTACAGAAATCTTCAGTATACCTCAGATTCCCCAAAAGAAGAATAAGGAAGCAAATGAATAGTAAAAACAAAATTGCTATGTTTGAAAAAAAAAGTTATATTTCTTCTTTCGCTATTTGAGAGGCCTGGGGAAAGAAGTGCTCTGGTTGATCAAAATAATTTGGTTAATGGAACTACCACGTGTAGAGAGAATGATTTTCAAGGAGTTACAAGAGTGTCTGATCCAGAGACCATCCCACACATAATCTAATCCTTCGTCGATGATTTAGGAAGACCATGCAAAATGATCACAGTGAACAGTTCTCATTGTGCCATTTGCACGGGAATCCGGGTTGCTCAAAAGTTCTCGGTGTTTACTGTTGGTAGGAATGTAAACTGGTGAGCCACTCTGGAGAACAGTATGGAGGTTCCTTAAAAAACT
>NW_020171802.1:0-69260 GCF_003031525.2 Neophocaena asiaeorientalis asiaeorientalis
AGCTAGAACAAGCAAAACATCGTAATCACACTTGCTGTGATTAAAAAATGAAAATTAAACTTAAAAAAAGGAAGAAGAAGTAGTGGGATATAAAGTTAAGGGGCTTTATCCTGGCACATTCCATTCTAATTTACAACCTAGAACACGACTTCTATTAAGGCTCTGTTGCCCTAATAACCGGATTTGTTAAAGGAGAACTGTGCCTCTTTGTGGCCGTTTCACACAGCAGCAGCTCTAAACCCAGCGATAATGCTTGCTTGATATTCAAAGTAATTCCAGGCCTGTAAGTGACACCTGCCCTCTCAACAAATCCGTGGTTACTAAATCGAGCAAAAATCTCAAAAGACGTGCATATTTCAAAACGACAATTTAAAGAGGCATATTTTACGCACATTTTGTATTCTCTTTCTTTTTCTCTCTTTTTTTTTGTTTTAAAAAAAAGGGCAAGGAAAAATGCTCAACATCAGGAATTAATAAAGCCATGCAAATCCAGCCTACACAAACGTTCACCTCACAGCCGTCAGAATGATCACCAGCAAAAAAGTCTACAACTTATAAATGGTGAAGGGGCTTTAGAGAACTGTGTACCCTCTAGCTGCTGGTGGGATGTAACCAGGTAAGAGACAGTACTGAAAACAGAATGGAGGTGTGTTTAAAGGTAAAGATTGAGCTACCATGTGATATGGTAGGATCACTGATGGGCCTATCACCTGAGTAGACCAGAATCAAAGAGACACAGGCTGGCAATCCTGCACTGCAGCAACATGTACCATAGCCAAGACCTGGAAGAAACCAAAATGTCCATCAACAGAAAAATGCACCAAGAAGAAGTGGTCCGTGTACACAATGGAATATTAGCCATGGAAAAGCATGGAACAGTGCCACTGGCACCACCATAGAAGGATCTAGAGATAATCACCCAACTTGAAGTAGAAAGAAACCAAAAGACAGATATCCTATGACATCAATTATAGGTGTTACCTAAAAATTGATATCCATGAAATACTTTCCAAGAGAAGGACACTCATAGATTGAGAAAACCAAATTATGTTTAAGCAAATGTTAAGGTGTAAGGAAGGTAAGAATTAGGATATGGGGATTAACAGACATGTACTAATACATATGAAACATATAATCACCAAATACCTATGGAATACCAAGAGAGGTGTACTCAACATTCTGTAATAACATACATGGGAAAGGATCCAAAGATGAATAGATCGATACATACATAAAATGAACCAGATTCTGTACACCTAGAACACACACAATATTTTTATCAAATTTACTCTGATACTAAATAAAAATTAAATTTAAAAAACAAACAAGGAGTAAGGAGATATAAGCTCTTGGGGGTTTGCCCTGGCACATTCCACCCTAATTGGCAGCCTACTAACAGGATTTCCAGGAAGGCTCTGTTGCTCAAAAACCCAGAGTTGGAAATGCTGCCATCTTGTGGCCGTTTGCGGCAAGAGCGGCTTTAAACCCACTGCTAATGGTCACTTAACATTCACAGACTCAGGGCTGTAAAGGACACCTGCCCTCAAAAAATGTCCTGAGCTAGGGAATGATCAAAAATATTCAAGACATGCAAATGTTTAAAGGAGATAGTATGAAGAGATAAGTTTGCACACTCTTCTTCAAAAGAAAGGAAAATGGATAAAAGCTCAACATCAGGACTTATTAGACTCATGCAAATCTAATCTACAAAAAGGTTTCAACTCACACACGTCAACTACCATCAGCAAAAAGTCTACAAACAATACATGCTGAAAGGGTTTTAGAGAACTGTGTACTCTCTAGCTGCTGGTGAGATGTAAAGTGGTTACAGCCAATAATGAGAACAGAAAGGACCTCAATTAAAAGTAAAAACTGGGGCTTCCCTGGTGGTGCAGTGGTTGAGAATCCGCCTTCCGATGCAGGGGACACGGGTTCGTGCCCCAGTCCGGGAAGATCCCACATGCCGCAGAGTGGCTAGGCCCGTGAGGCATGGCCACTGAGCGTGTGCGTCCGGAGCCTGTGCTCCGCAACGGGAAAGGCCGCAACAGTGAGAGGCCATCGTACCACAAAAAAAAGAAGAAAAGAAATGTAAAACCGAGCCACCATTCCATCCAGCAGGACCAATGTTGGGCCTCTCACCTGAGAAGACCAGAATCGAGAAGACAGAGGCTGCAACAGCTGCACTGCAGCCACTTTCACAATACCCAAGATACGGAAGCAACCAAAATGTCCATCAAGAGATGAATTGATAAAGAAAAAGTGGTCCATGTACACAATGGAATATTAACCTTGGGAAACAATGAAACACTGCTCTTTGAGACACCATAGATGAACCTACAGATAATCACAGAACGTGAGGTAAGTCGGAAAGCAAAATACATATCCTATGATATCACTTATAGGCATTATCTAACAACTGACACAAATGAACATATTTCCAGAGAAAGACACTCACAGACTTAGAAAACAAATTATGCTTATCTAAAAGGAAAGATAGAGGGAATGGATAAATTAAGACCAGGTTTACCATACGTGTACAAATGCGTATTAAATACATATGTCAAAAAGACCGGCCATATAGAAACGGAGGTCTATGGGACACTCTTCAATAATTTACATGGGGGTTGGGTTGGAAGATGGCGGAAGAGTAAGACGTGGAGATCGCTTTCCTCACGTGGAACAACTCCTACAGAACACCTACCGAAGGCTGGCAGAAGACCTCAGAGCTCCCAAAAGGCAAGAAACTCCCCACGTACCTGGGTAGGGCAATCTAAATAATCACCCTCCAACTGTTGTTCTAGACCCTGACTGTGTTGTTTTGAAATTGGCCTGTAGTTCCAACAACAAGTTTGGCAAGCCATTGATGCTGAACTAGATCTTTCTTCAGGTTTGGGGGTGAAACCATAAACTTCATTGGTTTTGAGCTCTTACTACCTAGAGGTGGAACAAGTATTCCAAACGATTGATGATCTTCAGCCTGATCTAGACCTATGTCTTTAGCCTTACTTTTGTGTCCAGAAGGCAGAAACAAGGGCTAATTCTGATCCCAGTCTAGAACTGGAACTGCCTCTGGGAGCTTTTGCACTGGAACTGCCTCTGGGAACTTTTGATATTGCGTTTGCTTGTTATTCAGATACTGATGTGGAACAGCAAACTGATCTGGCCCTGTAGGCATCTCTCCAACCGAATCCGTGTCCAGGTATGGAACCTCAGTCTCAGGCAACTCCTGATGAGGTGGGGCAAACATCTGGACTGGAGACAAGGACATCAAGTAATTAAAGACCCCGGCTTCTGCCAGGGGTGTAAGGGCATGGGGCAATTTGGGAGAGGTTCTGAGACATGTGAATACAAAACCTCGGTCAGACGTGTGGGGTTGGGGGTCACCTGCACGGGGCCCATGGCCCACGCCGGAGGCTGAACTGCCTGGACTAGAAACCAGAGTCCTTGCCATGTGAGGAAGAGCCATGGGGCGCAGCCACGACACAGAGGCGCAGCCGCGACATAACATGCGGTGGCTCCCAGGCCCAGCAACCCAGGCCAGTGAGGAGCCGGAGCCTCATCCTCCTTCAGAGCCAAACCTAACTGCTCTGCCAGCACCGGGACACGAGGGCTCACGTTAGCAACCGCGGGCCCCGGCCCCGCCTAACGTCCCACCTGTTATTTATGACATCTTTAGTTGCGCCACAGTTATTAGGCTCGTGCGGAGATCCAATCCGCGCCACCAGAGTGGGCCTTTTTCCCAGAGTCCCCATGGCGCAAGCCACCCTTCCCCTTGCAAAGGCAAAAATTACATCTTGCTGGGCCCTCTTCCCAACCCCTCCCTGCCCTCCCTGGCCCCAAACAATGAGGCGGGATTTGGGCTGCAGACCCGAGTGGCCCCAAACTCCAGCAGCCCAGGGGTGGAGGGGGGCTGGGAAGGATGCAGACCTTCCCGTGGAAACCAAAGGACCTGGCATTCTGGGAAATTCAAAAGTGCTAGTCCGGTTCTGGCAATCTGAGCTCTTCCTCCACAAAGCTGAAGTCTGAGAGACATTCTTCCTCCCTTTGGCCACATGGCTGACAAGAAAAGTAGCTGACCTGCAAAATGAGCACCAGTTAGGGTGGTGGGAGGGGAACACACCTTACAATTATGCGAAAATGTTGCCATTTCCTCCAAACTCTCAATATTCACGTCTCATTATTCATACACCACTCTGTTATTAGGGGTCACCACTGAATCAGTGATGACTCCAGAACTTCTGTAGGAGGGGTTTGGGGCAGGTGAGCAATTCATTCTGGGAAAGAGTCTAAAACCAAGTGAATGGCCCTTTACGTTACCATGGGAAGACTTCCCCCATCCCAACTTGTCCCAACAGAGCCATTAATCTAGAAAAAACTACAGTGTCACTTTTCAAAGGTCTACCCTGTGTGCACATATGGAGAATACACTTAGAATGTTAAAGTCAGCATGTTAAGTAATGTTCTTGAAATACTGTAACTAGCACCCAGTTTGCTTTCTTCACAGTCCTTTTTATAATCTATTTAATTTTAGTCCTTTTTAATTGTCTGCTACACCTTTAACACCTAAACTCCAAGAGAGAAGGAGCTTCATCCTATTTCCAGTGCCTAGCACATAATGGTTTCTAAAGGGAACTGATTCCAAGATTGGCCTCATTTAGGAGTGGATCTGTTGTTATAATCAGATTTCCAAAATCTTTAGTATCAATACGGAATCCTTTCCTCTCACATTTCACAGGAAGATAGACTTCTTAAAGCCCAAACATGGATACGTTTGAAGTGTCCTTGACTGATTAAAATTGAACTGAAATAATTATTTTGTAGAGGAAAAACTTTCAAAATTTTTTCATTTTTCAGAACATAACCACCTTTTCTTTCTCTACTTTCTTCCCTTCAAAACAAACTTTGCAATATTGGGGTGAGTTAAATAATCAGAAATCTAGCCCCAAATTAAGCTCTCAATGGCATGAAACACATTTTTTGCTCCTTTTAAAGAAAAATCCTATATGCAGTACATTAATTTTTTCTTTTAGAAATTACGTTGACAACTTAATCCCTAATTCGAGGTATCCATATAACTGGTTTACAGAAAGGTTCTTTGGCAAAAAGATTTAACACAAGATATATAAGAAATCTGGGTAATACAACTTACTTGAAAGGCATGAATAGTTTTTAAACAGTGTAGCATAATCACACTTAAGACCATAGTTAGTTTGTTCCCAAATCCATGCAATTCTAATTGAGGGGAGTTCTAAAGGGCCTGTGTCTTCTCCTGTGTCTACAACCATAGACGTACACTGATGACCCTCGATCCTGCTCTCCAAACTTCAAATAACGGGCCAGAGACAAGGCTCGGAACTTGGAAAAGTCCTAGAAATTCCCTGCCTCAAAACCAGTTTCAGAGTTTCACCTTTTCCTAAGGAAGACAGAACTGAGTAGATATGCTGAAGTCTTCCAAATCCTGCTGGTTGTTTCAAATTATGGCTACACTGGCTGTGTACCCCTTGAGCTTTTACCTACACATACTTGAATTAAATCCTATAGTTCCTCTTCGGTTCTAGCATCTGTGACCTCTTCACAGGGTCTATATGCCACAGCTGTTTTACCACTTTCTGTAAAAAAGTTAACAAGGATCAATTCAGAAGTTTTCTTGTTCTAAAACTTCCTGTATACAACGGTAGCACCGAATAATTAGACATTCTTTTGACTTCTAAAAGCAGAAAATAAGAGCATTTTCCTAGAAGTTCCCTCATCTGACACTTCAGTTTTTATCATAATTATTTGTGAAAACATATATAAGAAGTATCAATTTTGGTTCAAAAATTTTATGAACTTAGAAATAAGAACTAAGGAATAAGGACATAGAAATTAAAAGCTGTGGAAACAAAAATGTTCAATCACAATACAATTAAATAGGAAGGCATTAGGTGGGAGTCAAAGTGAGTTCAAACCTGGGATAGATACCACTGGACTATAATAGATACTTCCTATTAGAAGCAAGGCAAGTGCCTACTCCTTGAGACCAAAATTCTACCAGACACAATGAACATAGCTTTAGAGACAGAGACAGAGAGAGAGAGCATTTGAACACTCTACTGGCAGAAACTGGCCCATATACATTCTAGACAATACAGCTTTCCTCAAGGCAAGCTAGGGCCACCAGGCTTTTTGGTCTAAGGAGTTTTGGGTACATATAAGGAGTACCTTGCCATATTAGGCACAAACAACCCAGTCATTTAGTTTGGTTCTTAAAGGTTGTTACCCAGAGTTGACAGCTGATGGAGATTCTGCCTGATGACCAGGGAAATCACACTTCACTGGAAGGATTGCCCAGGCTGGAAAGCCAAGACCAATCCAGGGTCAACTCTTACAAGCAAATAAGGTCTCTGACAACTTAGCTATGATTCCTCAGTCTCTAAGCCTGCAGGGCTGTCAAGCAGGGGAGCGGTTCTCTTCCGGGAATCTACTAATCATAAAGTTTCGTTTGGGCACAGCCTGTGCCATTCTCACCGCTGTATAACTCGATAGGGAACAAAAACAATCCTATTCAATCATATGACCACTTTCAAGGTTTACAAAAACGTAGCCGATTATTATATAAGAATCATATTCACCCAATACATCAGAAATGAAAACTGAAATTAAACTGATTCCGAAAACATAATCTAATAAACTCTTCAACAAGAAAACAGCAGTAATATTAATAGTCAATATATTTTGTCTGCTTACTATGTTTCCGGCATAGCTCTAAGCTTTTTCGATTCATCATCCCATTTACTCTTACAATATCCCCCATATGGTGGTAAGCTGAATTACTAACCCTATTTGCAGATAAAGAAATTGCAGCTTAGAGATATTAAATACCTACAAATGTCTCTGGCTACAAAAATCTAAAATTGCAACAACAACAAAATCTAAGAGACAATGTTAGGACTCAAACACAGGTGTCCAAGGCTTATAATCACTACACTATTCTGTATGAGAAGCAAGCAATTGAGGAAGAACTGGATCGAACACTTTCTGTATGAACTGGGGCAAGTGATTCTACATCTAAACACTGGGGACAATAATATGTGCTGTCACAAAAATCTAAAATTGCAACAACAACAAAATCTAAGAGACAATGTTAGGACTCAAACACAGGTGTCCAAGGCTTATAATCACTACACTATTCTGTATGAGAAGCAAGCAATTGAGGAAGAACTGGATCGAACACTTTCTGTATGAACTGGGGCAAGTGATTCTACATCTAAACACTGGGGACAATAATATGTGCTGTCATATTTCTCATAAATGCCGCAAAGAACAAATGTAAGACTGCTGCTGTGAAAGCATCTGGTGAATGAAAGAATATGTAATGTTTTAGATAACCATTATTTTCATCCAATTAACTTTTCACATAAGTTTATTTGCTCACTAAAACTGAAGTACTTCAAGGACAATCAAAAAGGTCTTACCTAAAACCACATTCAGCAATTTCTGGAATGCATCTGTCATAGCCTTCTGAATAGCAAGCTTCTGGGTTACCTTCCTTCCCATAAGGAATGATAATGACCCTAAATCCAACCAAAACAGATGAATTTAAAATGCCTATATGAATAACTGATTTCCAGGTTATATGTTTAAAACTAAAAATGCATCTGTGATTCTTAGATCATTACCTTAGTGATTAAGGGCAGGCACAACACTGGGGTACGGGTGAATGTCTCCGTTGCAGGTATACCCTGGCATGGCATATTTTTACTGCTCAGATCTATTCTGGAAGTTCCTAAAATACTACACGGGAAATGTAAACCAAAAGCGTGGCACAAATCTCATATTACTCACAGATTTCAAATGGACAAGCTGAGGCTACACTGCTACAGACCCTGCTCTCCCGTGCGTAAAGCGCTGGATTCATACAGTGAGATAGATTTGGTTGTAGTGCAGATGATCTGGACTCTACTCAACCATCACCCACTCAGGTGGATGGTGGAGCCTCCTCCACCCCATTCGCTAACAGTCCTGCCTCTGACTTAAAACCCTAAGCCCAAGTGCCATGGATTCTAGGAAAAAACTCAGTACCAATCGGAATCCCCTTTCTAGGGATCTACATTTACCTATTCTGCTCAGGCCCTTTTATAGGAGGCAAAGGACTGAACATTTACACAAGAGTTTATTTCAATCTGTAGACAATGATTTTCTTAGGATAACTGAAGGACAGAAGACATCTGTATTTGAAGGACTATTTTAGCACAAAAATAATTATTAACCAAAAAAAAAAAATTCCTAACTAATTTTCCTTCCTCCTAAGATTCTTAACAGGCAGTCAGTTCTAAAATTCTAAAGGTTAAGGTGCTGTCAGGTATTGCCTAAGACAAAAACCTATATTGTCGAGCAGAACCATTCTGCCCAGGGCTTTAGTTGCTTAGAAAAGGTGATGATGTATCTGAAAAGTTGAGTTTCAGAAAGAAAGGAAAAAAGAGAAATCCCACTCCCTCACCTCCCCACACACACACATACTGGAAAGCAGACCTTCCTCCAACTTATCCAAAGGTTCCTCAGCCATGCCAGTTCCAGGACTCCTGCACTCGTGGGAGGGCAACACCACCTCTAAAGCACGGAAGAACTTCAGGCTTTGCTTCTGAAGTGGTGTCACAATATCTGTATTTTCCCTTTTTTCAAGGTTAGAAAGATCCTGAAGCTGTTAGGATTTTGAATTAAAGGCTAGACTTCAACATATTCTGTTGTTAGAAATAAAAACTAAACTCCAGCAATCCCAGGTAATAGTCTAGGTATGCTATCCCTTCAAAATCAACTGAGACTTGCAAATGAATGACTAGATATGGACAAGTATTATTTTTTCTGATATACCATACAAATACTGGAGAAAATTATGGACACCACCATCCAAGTCATTGAGATTATCACTAATTCTAGGTGGCAGGCCAATGCCCAGATACTTTCATGTGGAAGTCTCTCACATCTCCTCCCCATAGCCCTGTTCTGTTTTGCTCTCTAAAGTCTAGGAGTTCAATGTTGAAAGGAGTCTGGTTAGTCAAAGAAAATCTACAGAGTTTACCTTGATGATCCTTTTTGACCACCCACGGAAACCAAAGTTGTAATTTGCCAATTCTTGGCATCTGGAGCTCTTTAGGGTAAGCGTATTATGTTGAACCGCCTTAGGTCTGATGCCGAGATGAACCTAAAGACATAAAAGACCAAAAAATATCACAACCCTACATAGAGACTCATTTTGGAAATACCTGAGATTCATCAATACCAATTTTACAGAGTGGTTGTGAAGATTAAGTAGGAAATTTTTAGCAATGGGTTCACAGTGATCCCTAAATAAATGTTATTTAGTATTTTTAAGTCAGTACTTTTCTGCATCATTTCCAGGACCCCTGATTAACCGGAAGGTTCCCTGACCTCTGGTGGTGAAACTGATGATGAAAGAACAAAAGAAGCCCGGCAGAAGCCTATTATGGGGATGGGGGTAGGCAAAGGAAGTGAACTGTTTTACTCGTCTCATCCTGTAGCTCCTGCTTGAGAATATGACCTGAAGAGGAGACAAGATGGACCTGCCACTGAATTAACACCTTAATCTGTAGCACCCCCTCCCCAAGTTACTAACCCCTCTTAGAAGAGGGAATACATACACCTCTATGAATGTTAATAAAGCAACCAAAAGAATTAGAGGTTCATCTGCATTAACAGGTTTCTTTGAGAGTGCAAATATATCCATTCTTAACTCTCTAAAGAACTTACATATTACTGTGGAGTTTTTATATCACTAGTTCTTTCTTAAAGGTCCATTTCCATTTGGAACAGGGTGTAGTATATAAATATAGTCATAAAAATTCAAATAATACAAATAAAGTCAAAGCATTGTTAATTCTTTATTGATTTGTTTGTGCATCTTCCTCTGTCACTAGTGTATGAGCTCCTTAAGTGCTTGAAGGAACCATATATTATTCTTTCCTTGTTACCAGAAACAAGCATAGATCTTGGCATACAATAGAGGAGTGATGGTCTGTTGACTGAGTGAAGGAATGAGTACATAAGAAAATGAAATTACTTTCTCCAACTGAAGCTGCCTGCAGGGAAGGAGAAATGAAGACTAATGTTTAAATGTTGAGGGTCCCATGGGAGGCTATGTCCTGTGCGGTGAGTCACAATGGATCTGTCCTGGACAATTAGGAAGCTTCAGAAGGGCTCTGAGCCACTGGGTAGTAGAGACCGTTGACATCTGGGATAAGCTTGCCACAGTTCTTGCTGGCAAACCTTTCCCTTCATGCTACTGAGAAAAACTCAGATACATTAGGCCTTTCCTTCATTTTATTTTAAGATGTTATTCTCTTTTCTGTATTTATAAAAAACACAGGGAAAAAAGATAGGAAGATTCCTGCCAATGAATAAGAGAACACATAATTGGAACTTCCGTGCTGGTGCAGTGGTTAAGATTCCGTTATCCCAATGCAGGGGGCCCAGGTTCAATCCCCGGTCAGGGAACTAGGTCTCACATGCATGCTGCAACTAAGAGTTCGCACGTCACATTTAAGAAGCCTGCAAGCCTCAAATAAAGGAGTCTGCCTGCTGCAAATGGGGAGCCCACATGCCACAACTGGGGAGCCCTTGAGCCGCAACTAAGGAGCCCGCCTGCTGCAACTGAGACCCGGTGCAACCAAATAAATAAATAAATAAATAAAATTGAAAAAGAACCCATAAGTAAAGTAGGGAAAAATTTCGGGCTTGTGGGTAGTAAACTAAGGCTCTGCATTAAATAAAGAAATCTAATACGAATGCCCTTTCCTCTCAACTCTATTGTGACTTGGAGAACATTTTCTTCATTACGCCATCAGTGACGGGCTTTATGCTGTGAAAATCTCACAACCTATGCTTATGGAATGGTCTTAATGTCCAATATAAGAAAAGAACTCATTACTCACAACCAATACCAAGTAACTGTTTCATAATCTTTCCAGGACCATCTGTAATATCTGAGTGCTACGTGAAATGGTCGCAGGGTCCGCAAATTAAAGAATGTCTGACACAAAATCCTTTCAATCCCAGGGACTACAGCCAGGATTGAAGAGGGTGTTAAACAGGGTACAGAAGTGGGAGGTAGTGTACCTGGAGTCACATCTGAGGAGAGTTCTCAGATTCAATAAAGGTGAAATCAGTGAGTAAAGAAATATGGGTGAGAAGAGGCAGAGAGCATTTTCCTAGAAGTTCCCTCATCTGACACTTCAGTTTTTATCATAATTATTTGTGAAAACATATATAAGAAGTATCAATTTTGGTTCAAAAATTTTATGAACTTAGAAATAAGAACTAAGGAATAAGGACATAGAAATTAAAAGCTGTGGAAACAAAAATGTTCAATCACAATACAATTAAATAGGAAGGCATTAGGTGGGAGTCAAAGTGAGTTCAAACCTGGGATAGATACCACTGGACTATAATAGATACTTCCTATTAGAAGCAAGGCAAGTGCCTACTCCTTGAGACCAAAATTCTACCAGACACAATGAACATAGCTTTAGAGACAGAGACAGAGAGAGAGAGCATTTGAACACTCTACTGGCAGAAACTGGCCCATGTACATTCTAGACAATACAGCTTTCCTCAAGGCAAGCTAGGGCCACCAGGCTTTTTGGTCTAAGGAGTTTTGGGTACATATAAGGAGTACCTTGCCATATTAGGCACAAACAACCCAGTCATTTAGTTTGGTTCTTAAAGGTTGTTACCCAGAGTTGACAGCTGATGGAGATTCTGCCTGATGACCAGGGAAATCACACTTCACTGGAAGGATTGCCCAGGCTGGAAAGCCAAGACCAATCCAGGGTCAACTCTTACAAGCAAATAAGGTCTCTGACAACTTAGCTATGATTCCTCAGTCTCTAAGCCTGCAGGGCTGTCAAGCAGGGGAGCAGTTCTCTTCCGGGAATCTACTAATCATAAAGTTTCGTTTGGGCACAGCCTGTGCCATTCTCACCGCTGTATAACTCGATAGGGAACAAAAACAATCCTATTCAATCATATGACCACTTTCAAGGTTTACAAAAACGTAGCCGATTATTATATAAGAATCATATTCACCCAATACATCAGAAATGAAAACTGAAATTAAACTGATTCCGAAAACATAATCTAATAAACTCTTCAACAAGAAAACAGCAGTAATATTAATAGTCAATATATTTTGTCTGCTTACTATGTTTCCGGCATAGCTCTAAGCTTTTTCGATTCATCATCCCATTTACTCTTACAATATCCCCCATATGGTGGTAAGCTGAATTACTAACCCTATTTGCAGATAAAGAAATTGCAGCTTAGAGATATTAAATACCTACAAATGTCTCTGGCTACAAAAATCTAAAATTGCAACAACAACAAAATCTAAGAGACAATGTTAGGACTCAAACACAGGTGTCCAAGGCTTATAATCACTACACTATTCTGTATGAGAAGCAAGCAATTGAGGAAGAACTGGATCGAACACTTTCTGTATGAACTGGGGCAAGTGATTCTACATCTAAACACTGGGGACAATAATATGTGCTGTCATATTTCTCATAAATGCCGCAAAGAACAAATGTAAGACTGCTGCTGTGAAAGCATCTGGTGAATGAAAGAATATGTAATGTTTTAGATAACCATTATTTTCATCCAATTAACTTTTCACATAAGTTTATTTGCTCACTAAAACTGAAGTACTTCAAGGACAATCAAAAAGGTCTTACCTAAAACCACATTCAGCAATTTCTGGAATGCATCTGTCATAGCCTTCTGAATAGCAAGCTTCTGGGTTACCTTCCTTCCCATAAGGAATGATAATGACCCTAAATCCAACCAAAACAGATGAATTTAAAATGCCTATATGAATAACTGATTTCCAGGTTATATGTTTAAAACTAAAAATGCATCTGTGATTCTTAGATCATTACCTTAGTGATTAAGGGCAGGCACAACACTGGGGTACGGGTGAATGTCTCCGTTGCAGGTATACCCTGGCATGGCATATTTTTACTGCTCAGATCTATTCTGGAAGTTCCTAAAATACTACACGGGAAATGTAAACCAAAAGCGTGGCACAAATCTCATATTACTCACAGATTTCAAATGGACAAGCTGAGGCTACACTGCTACAGACCCTGCTCTCCCGTGCGTAAAGCGCTGGATTCATACAGTGAGATAGATTTGGTTGTAGTGCAGATGATCTGGACTCTACTCAACCATCACCCACTCAGGTGGATGGTGGAGCCTCCTCCACCCCATTCGCTAACAGTCCTGCCTCTGACTTAAAACCCTAAGCCCAAGTGCCATGGATTCTAGGAAAAAACTCAGTACCAATCGGAATCCCCTTTCTAGGGATCTACATTTACCTATTCTGCTCAGGCCCTTTTATAGGAGGCAAAGGACTGAACATTTACACAAGAGTTTATTTCAATCTGTAGACAATGATTTTCTTAGGATAACTGAAGGACAGAAGACATCTGTATTTGAAGGACTATTTTAGCACAAAAATAATTATTAACCAAAAAAAAAAAATTCCTAACTAATTTTCCTTCCTCCTAAGATTCTTAACAGGCAGTCAGTTCTAAAATTCTAAAGGTTAAGGTGCTGTCAGGTATTGCCTAAGACAAAAACCTATATTGTCGAGCAGAACCATTCTGCCCAGGGCTTTAGTTGCTTAGAAAAGGTGATGATGTATCTGAAAAGTTGAGTTTCAGAAAGAAAGGAAAAAAGAGAAATCCCACTCCCTCACCTCCCCACACACACACATACTGGAAAGCAGACCTTCCTCCAACTTATCCAAAGGTTCCTCAGCCATGCCAGTTCCAGGACTCCTGCACTCGTGGGAGGGCAACACCACCTCTAAAGCACGGAAGAACTTCAGGCTTTGCTTCTGAAGTGGTGTCACAATATCTGTATTTTCCCTTTTTTCAAGGTTAGAAAGATCCTGAAGCTGTTAGGATTTTGAATTAAAGGCTAGACTTCAACATATTCTGTTGTTAGAAATAAAAACTAAACTCCAGCAATCCCAGGTAATAGTCTAGGTATGCTATCCCTTCAAAATCAACTGAGACTTGCAAATGAATGACTAGATATGGACAAGTATTATTTTTTCTGATATACCATACAAATACTGGAGAAAATTATGGACACCACCATCCAAGTCATTGAGATTATCACTAATTCTAGGTGGCAGGCCAATGCCCAGATACTTTCATGTGGAAGTCTCTCACATCTCCTCCCCATAGCCCTGTTCTGTTTTGCTCTCTAAAGTCTAGGAGTTCAATGTTGAAAAAAGTCTGGTTAGTCAAAGAAAATCTACAGAGTTTACCTTGATGATCCTTTTTGACCACCCACGGAAACCAAAGTTGTAATTTGCCAATTCTTGGCATCTGGAGCTCTTTAGGGCAAGCGTATTATGTTGAACCGCCTTAGGTCTGATGCCGAGATGAACCTAAAGACATAAAAGACCAAAAAATATCACAACCCTACATAGAGACTCATTTTGGAAATACCTGAGATTCATCAATACCAATTTTACAGAGTGGTTGTGAAGATTAAGTAGGAAATTTTTAGCAATGGGTTCACAGTGATCCCTAAATAAATGTTATTTAGTATTTTTAAGTCAGTACTTTTCTGCATCATTTCCAGGACCCCTGATTAACCGGAAGGTTCCCTGACCTCTGGTGGTGAAACTGATGATGAAAGAACAAAAGAAGCCCGGCAGAAGCCTATTATGGGGATGGGGGTAGGCAAAGGAAGTGAACTGTTTTACTCGTCTCATCCTGTAGCTCCTGCTTGAGAATATGACCTGAAGAGGAGACAAGATGGACCTGCCACTGAATTAACACCTTAATCTGTAGCGCCCCCTCCCCAAGTTCCTAACCCCTCTTAGAAGAGGGAATACATACACCTCTATGAATGTTAATAAAGCAACCAAAAGAATTAGAGGTTCATCTGCATTAACAGGTTTCTTTGAGAGTGCAAATATATCCATTCTTAACTCTCTAAAGAAACTTACATATTACTGTGGAGTTTTTATATCACTAGTTCTTTCTTAAAGGTCCATTTCCATTTGGAACAGGGTGTAGTATATAAATATAGTCATAAAAATTCAAATAATACAAATAAAGTCAAAGCATTGTTAATTCTTTATTGATTTGTTTGTGCATCTTCCTCTGTCACTAGTGTATGAGCTCCTTAAGTGCTTGAAGGAACCATATATTATTCTTTCCTTGTTACCAGAAACAAGCATAGATCTTGGCATACAATAGAGGAGTGATGGTCTGTTGACTGAGTGAAGGAATGAGTACATAAGAAAATGAAATTACTTTCTCCAACTGAAGCTGCCTGCAGGGAAGGAGAAATGAAGACTAATGTTTAAATGTTGAGGGTCCCATGGGAGGCTATGTCCTGTGCGGTGAGTCACAATGGATCTGTCCTGGACAATTAGGAAGCTTCAGAAGGGCTCTGAGCCACTGGGTAGTAGAGACCGTTGACATCTGGGATAAGCTTGCCACAGTTCTTGCTGGCAAACCTTTCCCTTCATGCTACTGAGAAAAACTCAGATACATTAGGCCTTTCCTTCATTTTATTTTAAGATGTTATTCTCTTTTCTGTATTTATAAAAAACACAGGGAAAAAAGATAGGAAGATTCCTGCCAATGAATAAGAGAACACATAATTGGAACTTCCGTGCTGGTGCAGTGGTTAAGATTCCGTTATCCCAATGCAGGGGGCCCAGGTTCAATCCCCGGTCAGGGAACTAGGTCTCACATGCATGCTGCAACTAAGAGTTCGCACGCCACATTTAAGAAGCCTGCAAGCCACAAATAAAGGAGCCTGCCTGCTGCAAATGGGGTGCCCACATGCCAAAACTGGGGAGCCCTTGAGCCGCAACTAAGGAGCCCACCTGCTGCAACTGAGACCCGGTGCAACCAAATAAATAAATAAATAAATAAAATTGAAAAAGAACCCATAAGTAAAGTAGGGAAAAATTTCGGGCTTGTGGGTAGTAAACTAAGGCTCTGCATTAAATAAAGAAATCTAATACGAATGCCCTTTCCTCTCAACTCTATTGTGACTTGGAGAACATTTTCTTCATTACGCCATCAGTGACGGGCTTTATGCTGTGAAAATCTCACAACCTATGCTTATGGAATGGTCTTAATGTCCAATATAAGAAAAGAACTCATTACTCACAACCAATACCAAGTAACTGTTTCATAATCTTTCCAGGACCATCTGTAATATCTGAGTGCTACGTGAAATGGTCGCAGGGTCCGCAAATTAAAGAATGTCTGACACAAAATCCTTTCAATCCCAGGGACTACAGCCAGGATTGAAGAGGGTGTTAAACAGGGTACAGAAGTGGGAGGTAGTGTACCTGGAGTCACATCTGAGGAGAGTTCTCAGATTCAATAAAGGTGAAATCAGTGAGTAAAGAAATATGGCTGAGAAGAGGCAGAGGTCAGTAGGAAGTAGCTAGAGCAAGAAGCCAATCAGAGAAGACACACAATTATAAAGGGAAAGGTCTGGGAAATCTAAGCCTCACTCACTTATTCAGAAGAATTGAAAAGGTCCTTAACATAATGAAATGTTAATTCTGGGGAGGTAAAATTGGATGGCATGTTAATATGGAATAAGGTTTCTACAATGCATTAAAGAATATTTAACCATTTTCTGGAATCTGAAGTGAGTTCTTAATAGGCAGTTTGAGAGTGATGATGATGATGAAGCCTCCTTTATCTTACATCTGACAAAAGTCTGTCAAGCTCGGGACTTTGCTGTTGGCACACTGGTTAAGAGACTGGGTACCAATGCAGGGGACAAGGGTTCGATCTTTGTCTGTGAAGATCCCACATGCCGCAGAGCAACTAATCCCGTGTGCCACAACTACTGAGCCTGTGCTCTAGAGCCCGTGAGGCACAACTACTGAAGCCCGCGTGCCTGGAACCCGTGCTCCGCAACAAGAGAGGCCGTCGCGATGAGAAGCCCACGCACCACAACGAAGAGCAAACTCTGCTCGCCGCAAATAGAGAAAGCTGGCGCGCAGCAACAAGACCCAACGCAGCCAAAAGTAAATAAATAAATTTATTAATTAATTAAAAAAAATTTTTGTCAACCTCACACATTTGAAATCCACATAAATGTATATATAAGGAAGATTCTTGTGAAGATTTCTTAAATTAAGGGGCAGCATAAAATGATATGAGGTTTAACATCAGTTAAGTTAGGGTTTGGCCTCTAGTTTCCACATTTACTGTCATGAACCTTAAGTAAGTCACCTAACCATCCTGAGTTCGAGTTTCTTCATCTAAAATAAAAGAAAGAAACAACTGGGGAACTGGGGGATCAGTGGAGCAGTGCATGTGAGAGCATTCTGTACACCACAGTGCTGTACAAACGCTAGCCGTTTTTTTTTTTTTTTCCCCCCTGGGATCTCAGTTCCCAGACCAGGGGATTCAACCCGGGCCTTCAGCAGTGAAAGTGCAGAGTCCTAACCACTGGACCACCAGGGATTTCCAGATGGCCTATTAGTTTTAAATTCAGCACTTCATCCCAGTAGAGCGAGGAATTCCAAATTTGGACCCACCTTCACTGGAGATGTGTGAAAAAGTTGCTTCTGGTCGCATGCCTGTTGGGTTCTGTGGGCATCCCTTGCTGAATAAAACTTGATGGCAGAGAACCAGACTGCCCACTGCTGAGTTTAAGACTCGGACTGAATACAGAAGGCCAAACTGGAGAAGATTGTAAACAGGGAATGCTTTAGGGTGGTCTCACACTAAGAAAGTGCAGTAAATTTCAGGCCCAGGAAACCAAATCGCCCATTCCCTTATATTCCCCCAGCCCTTTGCCACAGGTAACTGTGGTGAGCCTGCTACTCCAAACACTTCTCATTTCATGAACAAGTTCCCTCTGAAATCCTAAGCTTGGAGAAGCATTAGGAGGCAATGCCTTCTGTTGGGGACTAACTCTCAAAAATCTATGGGGGTGAGCTGACTGCTCAGGTCGTCTCTAGAACTAAGATTCCTCTCAGCGGAGACCACAGGCAGATGAGGTACTGAAGCAGTACCCCGGGGCGTCCAGTTACTGG
This sequence comes from Neophocaena asiaeorientalis asiaeorientalis, assembly GCF_003031525.2. Classification (NCBI taxonomy): domain Eukaryota; kingdom Metazoa; phylum Chordata; class Mammalia; order Artiodactyla; family Phocoenidae; genus Neophocaena; species Neophocaena asiaeorientalis. The sequence continues at coordinate 18,095 of NW_020171802.1, forward strand.
GGTGCGGGGCGGCTTCTTCCACCCTTCCCTCCGCTCCGGCACGGCTCAATTGCAAAGCCTCGGGGGTGGGTCCAGAGCTCAGCTCCCACACCAGCAAGGTTTTGTCACCCCCGATGGGAACCGCAAAAAGTACCAATTGCACCAACCCACCGTCACCGCACGAGCGCTGCTCGGGGCGCAAACGGACTACGCGTGCACACGCGCACGCGTGCTCTTTAAATACTTAGTGCCAATAAATCTAATATATAGAAAAAGAGCTGAAAGCCCCTGAGTGTTTTGTGGATAGAAAAGCGTGTGATTCAGAGCAAGTTCAGAGCTTGACAGCCAAAAAATAAACTAGCTCTCCATTCCATTAGAAGTGCTAGGTAGCAGCTTCTGGTTATGGAACCAGAAACTCTCAGGCTCCAAAGAGGACATAAAACAGCATCACTTGTACTCTTTATAAAATTGCAGAAACAAACAAAATAAACAAAAATATATTTACACCTGTCCTATAAGACAAAGGGTAACTGAGACCTAATGTATATAAAATCAGTTAAACTGTGAGGCACTATATCAATAAGTTCTCATTTGCAGAGAGCACAGCATAGGATATGTGGCCATTAATGTTAATTCCCTTCCCCCATCCATTCCTTTCTCTTGTTCCTTTATGTATGCGGATCAGTTACATTATTAAGCTGACAATGTAACTGAGCTATTATTAGCTTAATAATGTAACCAAGGATCTGACTTTTAGCAAGGGGGTAGTTCTTAGAAACTTAGGGAGCTGGAACTCTGAAAGTATGAATTGAAATAATGCAATTACATCATGAATTTTTAAATTTATCATCATTGATTAAAAATAAAAATATTAAATAATTAAAAATTTCTTATCCCACAATTGAGACTCACCACAACGTGTGATGTCTGTCAGGCATTCACTGTCACAACGCAGCTTGACTGTCTTTCAGACAACCTCAATGGTATTTTTAAATTGGCAGAGGCAGCAGGCCATACAGCTAGGTAAGATCCTATAAATGAAAACACAGGTAATTAAATTCGTGGTAAAAGAGTTACTTGAGTAGGTAGAAGAGGTAGGCCAAGGCCACCACAGACCACTGCAAAAAGGAGTTCTTGGGGCATATGGACTGCAGAACTGGATAGGGGCCGGTTGGCCAATTGCTGCTCTCGACTGTTGTAAATAAATATAGAGGAGGAGAGATGTGCCCAACAGAAGGATTAGGATGGCAGTAGGTACGGTATGCCAAGAAAAAAGGGAATAGGGCTTAGAATTGGGTGACAGTGATCTGTAGTTTAAATCCGAAGTATCTCCTTCCAACCCGAAAGCCTCACTTTGGGTTGAGAGTACACAGGAAGAAGGCAGACTTCTAAGAAGAGTCTGAATAAGACCGCACCTTCTGGAGTCCCTTTCTCAGGTCCTATTTGTGAGTAGTAATATATTAGAAGTTATTCTAGTAGTAGAAAAGCATCGTGTGGTTAAACAATAACAGAGGTCGCTTTGGCCAAATCTGGACAAAAGGAACATTCCATAGAATAACATTATCATTATAATAAGTTATAACATAGCTAATTTTAAGAAAAGCACACGAGTTCATAATGATACTCAAAATGAAAGTGGGGGGGGCTCTTCATTATAGAATAATGTCAGCTAATAAATGGAAAAGGAAAGATAGAGTTAGCAAAGTGTCATTTAGCAACTATCAATGTAATAATCGATTCAGACAAGGATTATCATTGATGCACATTTGGGTGAAGAGTTGTTTGAAAGTAGGATCTTCACTGATCCCAAACTTTCACCCCACATATTATTTTTCAATTACCAAGGGGAAAAATAACTTTACAATGGAGAGATATGGAAGATACCACCTTAATCAAGTGATCAAACTTAACACTGGGCCACCTGAAGTGACGAAGTATGAAGATTACATCACCTATATAGTATTCTTCCCCAAAAATTTCCTTTGAATCTAATGAGGAAACAGACAAATCCAGACTGTTGGGCAATTTATAAGACAACTGGCTTAGACTCTTCAAAAATGCCAATGTCATAAAAGACCAAGAAAAAAAATAGCAGGGAAATATTGTAGATTAAAGGAAACAAAGACATGACACGCAATGCCTAATCTTATTTGGACCCTGTATCAAAGCAAAACACACTTAAAGAATGTTATTGGATTCTGGCCAAGATGAAGTAACAAGGACCAATTTAACCTTGCACCTGAAGCAATGAAAAAATCAGACAGAACATATGAAAAAACACTTTTCAAGAAACTGGACCTCAGGCAATAAACTTCAGTAATCCTCATGAGGTGGGAAATAAATGAAGTGATCCCTATAATTGCCCTAATTTACTCCTCTGAGAGTTTCCAGGTCATGGTACAGGGAAGAGAAGTCCAGGCAGAGACTGGTGGACTCCCTGACTGACGAAATGGAGCTGACAGTCTGGGAAAACCAAGGTAACTAGAGTTCAAAAAGCAGAGTATCAGAGACAAAAGAAGTGCACAGACAAAGAAGTCTGGAGATATGCAGAGGGATCTCTTGAGAATTCAACAAAGTATTTGTCAGTACATTTGTGGGAGGAATTACTTGATGCCAGGAAAAGGGCCACATGAAAGGATTAATAATAAGAATAACTGGATATCACACAAGGTTGTAGGAATAGTACCTGTTCTTACAAGTCAGACTGGAAAACCTCATGATACTCAGAAAAGACTTGTCTCAGTAGTTGCAAATAATGCACGCCAGACTAAAGGCTACTTGGACTCCTACCCAACGAAGCTTAAAAGCTAGACCTAAAAGAATAAAATTGTTTTGAGTAACTTAATTTCACCCAAAACAAATCCCAAGCATTTTACAGGAATATAAATATATATATCACAGAATAAACTAAAACTCACAGTATCTGGGATCATATGAAAAATTGCCAAGCATGCAAAGAAGTAGGAAAATATGCCCCATAGTGAGGAGAAAAGGCAATCAATCAGAACTAACCCATAATCTATACAGATGTTAGAATTCGCAGAAAAGAACATTTAAAAAGTTATTATACCTGAAGTAAAGTTATTGTAACTGTATTTCATATGTGAAAAAACCTAGACTAAAAACTGAAAATGTTAAGTACAGGCATGGAAAAGGTAAAAGATACCAAAATTGAGCTTCTAGCGATTAAAAACAATGTCTAAATTAAAAATATATTGAACGAGGTTGATGGCTGATTAGACACTGCAGAAGAAAGGGTCACTGAACATTAAGGCATAGCAACAGAAACTATCCAAAATGAAACAAAAAGAGTAACAAAACTAAACAACAACAAAACTTAATAGAGCATCAGTGAGCTGTGCAACAACTTCAAGTGGCCAAATACATGTGTAATCAGAGTCCATGAAGGAGAGGAGAAATGCAAAATTTGAAGAAATAATAGCCAAAATGTTTCCAAAATGGTAAACACTATAAAGCCACAAAGTCAAGGAGATCAATGAACTTTAAGCATAAGAAACATGGACAAAACTACACCAAGGCACAAAAAATAATCAAATTGCTCAAAACCAGCAATAAATAGAAAAATTTAAAAGCAGCAAGAGCAAAAAACTATACACTACATACAGAGGAACAAACATAGCAATGACAGCAGAATTTTTGTTGGAAACAATATAAATGAGAACACAGTGAGATAACATCTTTAAAGTAGTGAATTGAATTCTATCAAGCTAGAATTCTATACCCAAATATGTCAAAACAAAAGCAAAATAAAGACTGTCTCAGACATACAAAACCTGAAAGAATTCATTACTAGTAGACTTTCACTTTAAGGTATGTTAAAAGAAGTATTTTCAAGCAGAAGAAAAATGAAATCAGATTGGAATATGGATCTACATAAAAGATTAAGAATACAGGAACAGGGACTTCCTGGTTGTTCAGTGTTTAAAAATCTGCCTGCCGGGCTTCCCTGGTGGCGCAGTGGTTGAGAGTCCGCCTGCCGATGCAGGGGACACGGGTTCGTGCCCCGGTCCACTGAAGCCCATGCACCTAGAGCCTGTGCTCTGCAACAAGAGAAGACATCCAGTGAGAAGCGGGTGCACCGCAACAAAGAGTAGGCCCTGCTTGCCGCAACTGGAGAAAGCCCAGGAGAAGCAAAAAAGACCCAACGCCGCAAAAAAATAAATTAAAAAAATACTTTAAAAAAATTTTTAAGGATTTTAGTCATTCAATATATGTCTCTGAACACAATGGAAATAAATTAGAAGTTAACAAATCTGAAAAAGCTCCAATTATTTGGAAACTAAACAACACACTTCTGAGTAACTTTGTGGTCAAAGAAGAAATCAAAAGGGAAATCACAAACTATTTTGAACTCACTGAAACTGAAAACATAATATGTCAACATGTGGGATATTGCTAAATCTATCCAGTATTATATAAAAAAATGATACATCATGTCCAATTGGGTTGATCTCAAGAATGAAAGGTTGGTTTAATATTTGAAAATCAATTTACCCAACTTAGTACACTAAAAAAGAAAAATCAGGACATCTCTGGTGAGGCAGTGGTTAAGAATCCACCTGCCAGTGCAGGGGACATGGGTTTCAGCCCTGGTCCGGGAAGATCCCGCATGCCACGGAGCAACTAAGCCCGTGCACCACAACTAATGAACCTGTGCTCTAGAGCCTGTGAGACACAACTACTGAGCCCATGTGCCACAACTAGTGAAGTCCATTCACCTAGAGTTCGTGCCCTGCAACAAGAGAAGCCACCGCAATGAGAAGCCTGCATACTGCAATGAAGAGTAGTCCCTGCTCGCCACAACCAGAGAAACCCTGCATGCAGCAATGAAGACCCAAAGCAGGCAAAAATAAATAAACAAATTAAGAAAAGAAAAGAAGGGAAAAATGACATAATCATTGCAATAGATGCAGGAAAACAATGAAAAGAATCTAACATCCATTCCTGATTAAAGAAAAAAACAGCCCTCAGTTGACTAGGAATGGAAGGAGACTTCCTCAACCTGATAAATGACTTCTACAAAACACCAAACATCATATTTAATGGTGAAGGACAAAGTACTTTCTCTCCAGGATCAGGACAAAAGCAAGGATGTCTACTCTCATTACTTCTATTTGACACTGCACTGAAGGTTCTAGCCAGTGCAATAGGGCAACAAAAAATAAGCCATATTCAGAATGGAAAGGAAGAAGTAGAACTATCTTTATTTGCAGATAACATGATTATGTAGATAACCTGATAGAATCTACAAAATTCCTACTGGAAATAATAAATGAGTTTATCAAGTTTGCAGGGTACAAGATCAACATACAAAAAGATTAATTTATCTCAACAATCAGAGATCAAACTTTTAAAATACTACTTATAATAGAATCTAACATATAAAATACTTAGAATAAATCTGATAAAATATGTAAAAGACTTGCACACTGAAAACTGTAAAATATTGCTGGGGGAAATTAAGGAAGACCTAAATAAATGGAGAGATATAATGTATTCATGGATCTGAAGATTCAATATTGATAAGATATCAATTCTCCCCAAATTGATTTATAGATCAAAATCCCAGTAGGCTTTTCTGTAGAAACAGGCAAGCTAATTCTAAATTTTATCTGGAAATAAAATTCAGAATAACTAAAACAACGTTGAAAAATAACAAAGTTGAAGAACAGTAACTGATTTCAAGGCTTATGAAGCTACACTTTCAAGACATTGTGATAGTAGTGTAAAGATACACAAAAAAATCAAAGGAACAGAATAGAAAGTTCAGAAGTACAGAGATATGGACAACTGACTTTCAGGTTCAAAGGCATTTGAGAGGAGAAACGATAGTCTTTTCAACAAATGATGCTGGAACAACTGAATATCCAGGTTCAAAACAACTTCCATCCAAACCATATACAGAAATGAACTCAAATTGGTTCAAAGGTCTAAATGTATAACATAAAACTATAAAACTTCTAGAGCAAAACAAGTGAAAAATTTTATGGCCTTGAGTTAGGCAAGATTTCTTAGATACAACACCAAAAGCATAATCCATAAAAGAAAAAAATAGATAAATTAGCCACCATCAAAATTAAGAATTTCTACCCTACAAAAGACACTACAGAGAGAATGAAAAGATGAGTCCAAGAATGGGAGAAAATACTTAGCAACTTACACATTGGATAAAGGACTAATTTCAAGAATATATAAAGAACTCTCAAAACTCCAGAAAAATATAGATAAAAGATTCAAAGATATACATATGGAAAATAAGCATATGAAAAGATGTTTGACAAGATTAATCATTAGGGATGCTAGACTGAGAAAAAATTGCACACCTATTAAACTATCTAAAATTGAAAATACTGAGCATAGCAAGTGTTGGCCGCGACGCGAAGAAGATGCAACTCTCGTACACTGCTGGTAGAGATGTAAAATGATCAAGCCACTATGGAAAATAGGTATTTTTAAAAAGCTTAAACATACACTTACCAATGATCCAGCCATTCTACTTGCAGGTATTTACCCAAGAGAAATGGAAGTATATATCCATACAAAGACTTGTACACAAATATAGCAACTTTATCTGTAAGAGACAAAGACTGAAACAACTCACATGTCCATCAATGGTGAATAGATAAATTGGGGTACATCCGTATAATGGAATACTATTCAACAAAAAACAGAAATGAATTACTGATACACACAAAAATATGGATGAAGATTAAAATAATCATGCTGAGCTTAGAAGCCAGTTAGAAAAAAGTATACACTGCATGATTCCATTTACATAAAATTCTAGAAAATGCAAACGGAAAGCACATCAATGGTTGCATGGCGACTGGAAAGGGCAAGGAACGATTGGAAGCAATAATTACGAAGAAACGTTAAGAAACTTTCTGAGGTGATAGACATTTTGATTTTGGTGATGTCTTCATGGTGTGTATGTATGTGTGTATGTGAACACAGATTACTGTATGTCAATTATACCTCAAAAAGCTGTTAATAGAAATGATATTATATGAGAGAGAATTGGGGAAAATTGAATAGCAACTCTTTATTAGGTAATATTATTGTGCAGGAATTTAATTTTTTCAATACTGTGTGTTAACAGTATTGTAGTTACATAAGGAAATAAATTTTTTTTTTTTTTTTGCCGTACGCGGGCCTCTCACTGTTGTGTCCTCTCCCGTTGTGGCGCACAGGCTCCGGACGCGCAGGCCCAGCGGCCATGGCTCACGGGCCCAGCCGCTCCGCGGCATGTGGGATCATTGCTGGACCGGGGCACGAACCCGCCTCCCCTGCATCGGCTGGCGGACTCTCAACCACTGCGCCACCAGGGAAGCCCCGGGAAATAATTTTTAATATCCAGAGAGGAGGACATCTAGCTGACAAGAGAGGGATCACAATTGTGGCAGATGCTGTGGGAGGCTGAGGAAGATGAGGCTAGAGCAGTGAACAATGTGTGATGGCGTGGTGAAGACAGTCATTTGTCAGCTGACCTGACAAAGACGGTTGGAACAGACTGCTAAATGCAGGGTTCTTTCCGCATACTAATCTCATGCAATCCCCTCAACTAGCCTTGGCACAACAAAAACTTTCTATTAGCTTGCCATACTGGAGGGGCGATGGCACAATTTAAGGTGAAGTGAGTTGTATAATGAACTGTCACAATAGGGTCCTACAGAAATAGATTTTGTTTAACGGAAAAAAAAAGAAATTTGACCCTTCCCTCAAAACATATATGAAAATTAACTCAAAATGAATCATAGACCTAAATGGAACTATACAACTTCCGAAAGAAAACATAGGAGAAAATCTTTAAGATTTTGGATTATACAATGGGGTCTCAGAAAAAGATTTCTTAGATAAGACACAAAAAAGCACAAACCATCTAAGAAAAATTGCTAAGGGCCTTCCCTGGTGGTTAAGACTCCCAGTTCCCAACGCAGGGGGCCCCGGTTCGATCCCTGGTCAGGGAAGTAGTTCCCACATGCATGCCGCAACTAAGAGTTCACATGCCACAACTAAGAAGACCATGAGCCGCAACTAAGGAGTCCATCTGCTGCAACTAAGACCCAGCACAACCAAATAAAGAAATTAAATAAATATGAAAAAAACTGCTAAATTAGAGTTCATCAAACATTTAAAACTTCTAGTATTCAGAGACAATTTAATACCATGAAGATAAGTCACAATCTGGGAGAAGATATTTACTAAACACATCTCTGAAAGAAAGGACTTTTTCCATTGCTTTTTATATAAAGCCCTCTTAAAACTCAATATAAATATCCAATTAAAAATGGATTTTAACAGACACTTCATTTAAAAAGATACTTGCACATGAATAGATACTCAACATCATCAGCTATTACAGAAATGCAAAATGTGGCAAAAACCACGAGATCCAACTACACACCTAAAAGAAAGGCTACATTTGTTTTAAAAACAAATATAATAATCAGGTGACGATGTGGATCAACTGCAACTCTCATAGACTGCTGGTGGGAAAGCAAAATGGCACAGGCTCTTTAGAAAACAGTTTAGCAGTTTCTTAAAAAGTTAAATATGCACATAGCATATGATGATGCAATCCAACCCTTAGGTATTTTACCCCAAAGAAATGAAAACATATGCTCGCACAAAACATATGTTCACACACACATGTGAGTGTTTTCAGAGGCTTTGTTCATAATAGCCAGAAAACTAGAAAAAACTCAAATGTTCATCAAACGATGAATGTGTAAACAAACTGTGTTTCCACACAAGTAGAATACTACTCAGCAATAAAAAGAATGAACTACTGACAGGTGCAACAAAACAGATGAATCTCCAAAGAGACTGGTAAGTGAAAGAAGCCAAAAACTAACGGCTACATACCACATGATTTCAGTTATAAGATATTCTGGAAAAGGCAACATTATACGGACAAAAATCAGATTGTTGGTTGACAGGGGCTGGTAGTGGGAGGAGGATGGATTGACTACAAAGGGACATGAGAGGTCTTCTGGGATTTCAGAAGATTTCTTTACCTCAAATGTGGTGGCTACAGAATTATAAGTTTGTCAAAACACATCACAATGTATATTTATAAACAGTGAATTTTGTGAAATGAAAATTATACATAAATAAACCCGACATAAGAAAATAATAAAACAAAACTAAAGAAAAACAATTGAGTGAAAATAAATGTAAGAAAAATCAATTTACAGTTTTTCCAATTCAAGGGTCAACATGACGATGCTTTCAATAGTTGTAAGTGACACTTGTGTTGTTACCATGTCTCTGAAGGAGAAGCCCAAACATGCATGATATAAAACCCAAAGACAAAAATTCTAAACTTAAGAAGATACTTAACATGTGATTACTTCAATTCTGGCTTCTGACTTGCCATAGATGATAATTCTAAAGAACTTTTACTGAAGAAATTTAAATTTGCATCATCAAATGAATGACCTTGGTGCTGAAGAGCACAATCATTATTTATTATCCGAACTTTTCATTTTCAATTGCATCTACCTCTTTGATCACTCTTTTTAATAAAATCATGTACCCCTTATTCCTTTTTGCTTTCTGGGATAAATAATATTCCTACATTCATCTACATCTTCATAACTATATGTGTTCTTCAACACTGTTCTCATTCTCTGCTGGCTGTCTTACCCATATATATTCTTTCTTAATCCTTTTCTTTGCCAATAACTCTTATTTTCAATAACCCAGTTAAAATCTAAATTATGACTTTTCAGCCAAAGTACTCAATCTTTGACGAAAGCAAAAAAGAGCAGAAATTATCTCATGAGCCATGAAACTGTTGCAATACTTACAAATATTTTAATGCTGGCAATTTAAAAAGATAAGAATCTTTACCTGTTGTCAAAGGATTATGATTGAGAAGTCTGAAAAATGGAATGGAATTAAAATTATCTGCATTTTCCATTACTTCCATGAAAGCTTATATTCACTTTTTTTGGTATGGAACTTGAAGGTGAAAAAAAAATCATTTTCTATTTTTACCTATAAATCACTCTAAGAGTCTGTAAAACACTCTTTCTTTGGGAACTACCCAGTTCTCTAGATGATAAAGCGGAGAAGAGAAACAAACAAAAAAATAGAAAAAAAAAGTAGCTAGCAAAGAAAAAATATGCCAAAGAACTTTTCAGGTTAAAAACCCAAGAAGTGCCTATGCTGGTAAAGCCCTTGCTCTGTAAAAAAGTACTATTCCTAGTGTCCTCCATAATTCAAGGTGTTTTTCTTCCATCTCTACAAATTTTTTAAAATTTCATGATTTAAACTACCCAGTTAAAGACAAAAATAGGGCTAATTCCTTGGTTCTGGAGCCAGAGAAGGAGAGATAAATCCAATAGGAACTGGTGAAAGCCATACTCCCATCACATAGTACCATGTGTATTCTTCTATCACAGCCTTTGTTACTGTGTATGTAATCACCTGTTTACTTGTCAGTCCCCTAGATAGTCAGCAACTTGAGAGCAGGGACCACACTTTATTCTCATTATTATTCCTCTGCCTGACACAGTGCCTAATATTTACTAGGTATTTCATAAATGTTTGCTGAATAAATAAATAAAATTTTGTTTATATATCAATAAAATAAACAAATAAATTTGGGGGAACAAAATTTTATTCCAAAATGCTGGAATAGATTTTCTTCTTAGTTCCTTCTCTCTTTTTTTTTTTTTCTTACTTCTTTAAAACAAACAGGGGAAAAAAGACCAAAAGAAACAGGAAGAAAGAAAAGAATATCTAACTTTAGGTTAACTCTACTCAAGAATTATTAGCGTATTTTTGAAGAATATTATAAAGATAATTACCAAAACTAATACCTTTTGGGTTGCCAGGCATCTGTGATCAGCATTTAACAGTCAATCCTCACAGTAACCTTATGTGACAGATATATTACCCCATTGTACGAATGAGGAAACTGAGGCACAGAGAAGTTACATAACTTGTCCTAAGTCATCAAGTTAGTAAGAAGCAGAGCTAGAATTTGAACTCACTTCTGACTGTAAAGCCTGTGTTTAACCTGAATGAAAAAAAAAGTGGGGGTGTATTAAACATATGTTAATTTAACCTTAATTTTCAGAGCACTAAATATAGAAATACCTTTTCAGTCTTCATCTACCCATCTGGGAAAGCCTCTATGAGAATTATATTTTCTCTTTTTAGTTAGTATTTATCTTTTAATTTATTTTTTCCTTAATCATCTCCCATGACAAATATTTAATTAGCCTATGGTCATTGAGACTTTAGAGATTTTTAAAAAACTATTGCAGGAAAATCAGTAAAAATGATGGAGGAAGGACATCTGAAAATTCATCCCTCCATAGAAGCAACAATACCAGTAACAACAGCAACAACAACAAAACTGGCAAAAGTGGTCAGAATCAACTTCTTCTGAACTCTGGAGATTTAACCAACAGGCTTACTGCACATTGGGAAGCAATTTATTCAAGGAAAACAAATTAATTTCTGTAAGAACAATGAGATCTGTGTTGCTTGAACCTGTCCTTGACCTTTGCTCTCCATGCCAGTGGTAGCCTTGAAAAACAGCCCACATCCCTGGTACCAGACGAAGAAGCATGGACTGGGAGGTCCTTCAAAGCCTCATTCCCAAAGAACTGTCATTGTTTAACATGTCTGGTGGTCCCCTGGAAGACATCACTTGAAAGGCTTGCCCTTTGACCTGACTGAGAGCTGTCTAGTGAGAAAAGCCGTTCCTCAGGTTGCATTTCTGGAAAACATCTTCAAGCAAATATTTTAACATGGCGGTTGCATGAGGCAATGGCTAACAGTTTGGGGCAATAAACAGCCCAACCGAAAAGCTTAAAAAGAAAAGCTGAGGAATAAGATGTCCACAGAGACTTTGAAATGTGCCAATGTATTCCTGGGAAACTGGAAGACCGCAAGACATATTCCTGGGAATCTAGGAAAAGAACTGTTAGCATTAATAAAAGAATTCATCAAGGTTGTAGGATATAAGATCAATATTATTTCTACACACCAGCAATGAGTAATCCAAAAATGAAATTAAGAAAAAAAACTATTCCATGTGTAACAGCACCACAAGAAAAAAAATACTTAGGGAAAAACGTAACCAAGTAAGTGCAAGATTCACACTGGAAAGTACAAAACTGTTGAAAGAAATTGAAGAAGATCTAAATAAATATAAAGACATGCTGGATTCATGGACTGGAAGATAATCTTATTAAAATGTCACTACTTCCCAAATCGAACTATGGTTCCATTGCAATTCCTATCAAAATCCCAGCTGATGTCTTTCCAGAAATTGCCAATAATTACAAAATTCACATGGCAATTCAAGGAAACAGAATAACCAAAACAATGTTGGTAAAGAACAAAGTGGGGGACTCACACATCCTGGTTTCAATACTCAGTTCAAAGCTACTGCAATCACAGTGTGGTACTGGAATAAGAACAGACATGTATATCAATGGAACAGAAATGACAGTATAGAAATAAACCCTCATATTTTTGGTCTATTGATTTTCAACAAGCGTACCAAAACAATTCAATGTGGAAAGAACAGTCTTTTCAAATGATGCTGGGACAACTGCACATCCAGACACAAAATAATGAAGCTGGACTCCTATACTTCACACCATATATGAAAATAAACTCCCAATGGATCAAATATCCAAATGTAAGAGCTAAGGCTATAAAACTCTTAGAAGAAAACACAGGAGTAAATCTTTATGACTTGCATTAGACAATAGTTTCTTAGATATGATACCAGAAGTACAAACAACCAAAGGAAAAATAGATGAATTGGATTTTATAAAAATTAAAAAGTTTGTGCTTCAAAGGACACTATCAAGAAAGTGAAAAAACATATAGAATGGGAGAAAATACTACAGGTGGGAAGAATAAGAGGCAGCTGGGAGAAGAAAAGCATAGTAGTTGCTAGGTGTGACAATCTCAAGATTTTGACCTATTACAAATAAAACAGCCACCCTGAATCACCCCAAAGGGCAGACCCAAGCTATTTTTGTTTTTAGTGTTAATGCTTTTCTAAATCTGAGAAGCTGCCAGGATTCTAGTACATAGCAAAAAGTGATGACAGCACCCTGAAGTATATAAACTTTTGTGTGTATGTCGCTATCTAAAGGAAACCAATGCTAGCTGACTGGGGAAGCATTAGTGTGGCTCTGTGACCGCAGCTCAATTTGCCTTCATAGTGTAGCCACACCTCCCTTATTGATATTCTCAACAATGAGGTAAATAATTCAATAGGGACAAGGCTTTGATTTTCCCCTTATTCTCTCTTAGCGCTTATGTTCTTGGTACCATATTATTTTTACTTTTTTTTTTTTTTTTTTTTTTTAGCCTTTCTACATTGTAGAGTCCTACAGTTTCTAAAATCATGGAGCTTGTATTGTTAGAACCAATGAAGTGACTAAAAGAATTTTTTAAAATAAGCCATCAGTCTGGACCTTCATAGGTGAATGAAGCAGAAACACTTTAAAGTCAGAAAAAAAAAGTATACTTAACATTTAGGATTATCAACCACTGCTGGTTTTCCATAATATATTTCATTCCTAATTTTATCTGAAAGAGATATAATTACTACCAACATTCAAAAGGTGGTACTTTATTAATTAATAAGCTCTTGGCTCATTTTTGAGGTTGATTTCGGATACAAAATAGACTACGACACTGCTAACTACTTCACCTGATGTTTGTCAATAACATAGAGGCTTCATTCCAGTAACCTACTGACTTATAATTACCTGCAGCCCGGTGATGAATCAAGGTTTTGTGGGGCCTGAAGCTCATCTACTTTGGAAAATCCTATCTAATAAAAACATGCAAAATTATGAATACAAAAATCGCTAGGACCCTTCTCAAGACTTTGGAAGGGACCTCTGCAAGTGAGGAGCCCTGAAGCCTAAGCTTCATTGAATTCATGATAAATCCACCTCAGCTGGGGCCCTTTCCCAAACTTATTTAATGCAGGAAACTTATAAAACAAAATAGACTACGACACTGCTAACTACTTCACCTGATGTTTGTCAATAACATAGAGGCTTCATTCCAGTAACCTACTGACTTATAATTACCTGCAGCCCGGTGATGAATCAAGGTTTTGTGGGGCCTGAAGCTCATCTACTTTGGAAAATCCTATCTAATAAAAACATGCAAAATTATGAATACAAAAATCGCTAGGACCCTTCTCAAGACTTTGGAAGGGACCTCTGCAAGTGAGGAGCCCTGAAGCCTAAGCTTCATTGAATTCATGATAAATCCACCTCAGCTGGGGCCCTTTCCCAAACTTATTTAATGCAGGAAACTTATAAACACCCCAGTAATATGTCATTATAGGTACTAAAATAACTTAACTCGAGGGTGGCATCTTCCCTTGGTGGCTAGCCTTTGGAAAGAGATGCAATAAAGTTTTTATCTCACCATGGAAAATGTTTCCTGAAGCAAATTAGCTATGTCTATTAGAAAGACTTATCCCAAAACAAAGACTTACTATACTGTGACAATTTTTTTTTTTTTTTTTTTTTCATTTGCTGTACGCGGGCCTCTCACCATTGTAGCCTCTACCGTTGCGGAGCACAGGCTCCGGACATACAGGCTCAGCGGCCATGGCTCACGGGCCAAGCCGCTCCACGGCATGTGGGATCTTCCCGGACCGGGGCACGAACCCGACTCCCCTGCGTCGGCAGGCGGACTCCCAACCACTGCGCCACCAGGGAAGCACTGTGACAATCTTTTGAAAGTAACTGTGAATGAGTTTTAGGAGTACAGTACTAATTTATTTACAACACCAGACAGATCTGATTCTTTCACTACCTTTTTCTGTCATTTAAGAGGAACACAAATTCAAAAGGAACAAGTTGGTGCCTCTTCCATTACAAATCTTTTCTAACCTACCACGCATTTTCTACTTCATCCCCCCCGTCCCTCACCTTGTTACCTTGCTGCATAGATGCTCGAATAGCTCTCACATATGTTTTCCCATCAACATCCATTGTCTCCTTCCAGTATGAAAGCTTCTTGGGGACAAAGTCCCTGCCCTCTGCGTCTTTGTATCCCCAGTACTTTGTACAGTGCTGACACACAGTGGGCATGGCACTCAGTGAATGTTTTTGAATGAATTCATTAATTTTTAAACTGTGATTTATTTATTTATTTATTACCACAATGTATTTTCCCGTGTTGCCGACATAACTATAGTGAAACTCTGATTCTTATAAGGAACTCTTGGTGTTATAGGATGTTTAGGAAAGGTGGTGAGTTTAAGACCTTGTATTGTCGCTACTAAAACTTCCTGGTGAAGGGACCTCATGAGCCTGCTCTCCGGTGTGCTGGAAAAGAAAAACTGACCCTTGGTGCTCTCTCCCCAAGGTAGGCATCAGCAAACTAACAAGGGAAAGGAAGGAGGGCGCTAAAGATAGGCATCTGCAGGAATTGCTAATCCAGCTCCAGACACAGCCTCAACACCTTCATTAACCCAAAATGTGTGAACTGTGTGAAACTGGATTTCTGAACCACAAGACAGGTAAGAGAGTCTTTTCCAAAGCCAGGTGTAGAAGAGCTCTTTTTTACCTTGAGTCTGAAATCACCTTCGGTCCATTGAACATACCCTCTATCATTTATTTGTGTCATGAGAAATCAAAGAATTTTTGAGCTGAAGGGGTGTAAAACCCACACTGCTTATTGAAGAGTAGTCAGCAAAAAAAGTATATTGAATTAGGCTACAGCAATGTATTTTCTTTATATTTTTCACACTACAGCTGAACACAAACAACGTCTTTTTCCATACCTCAAAGGTTCCCATTGGCCACAGATAATTCGCTTCAGAGATATATGCTTTTTGAAAAATAATGTTCTGGTTGGCTGGGGAGATCCCTGTGGTGGGTGTTCAGGAATTCTTTCTGCTTTACCATTTAAAAGAGCTAATAATGGTTGGGGAAGCACCCACACCTTTTGCTCCCTGAAGAATTCGATGCTAAACTTCGTTCTTTGCAGCTCTGTGTTGCATACATTTTAAGCAGTTAGGAACTTTGCACATGAGGAGGATTCAAAGTTAAATTCAAAAGTGGAACTTCATGGACCATTCGCATATTGGAGAGGCATCAATGGGATTCCATGACAATGCTAATTTGAGTGTTTTCGCTTGGTGCCTTTTACTGCCCATGCCAAAGATCAGTACTATGGAAAGCAGAGCGTTTCATATATATGACTTATACAAGTCTCTTGGCCTCTTTGTTCCTTAGTTTCCTCATTTGAAAAAATAAAATAAATGGCTCTCAAGACATGTTTTCCAGAATTCATACTGGTCTTACACCCAGCTAACCAATAACTGCATGATGCTTTTACACACAGTTTTTTACATGTATTCATCTTCTATTTCACTTACTACTTGTGGAAAAACTGCATTCCATGCCGGGCCTGGATGTTCCAAAGCTCAGTTCTGTGAGTAAATTGCAACCAAGATTTCTACAAAAAAAGACACAAGCAAAAGAAGAAGAAAAATATATATTCTTTCAGAACATTTATCCTTTGGCAATCATTCTAATTTATATATGATGAAACATAACATCACTACTCCCTCCATATACACTAAAGAAATCTCACTGTGGAAGATATTATGATTTATACTTTCATTATTATATATGTGGTGCATTAGATAGAAAATAGTAAATGTTCATTAAATACTTGTGTTAAGTGATCTTTATTTCTCTAGAAAGGCAGCACTCTTGGCATTTGGGGCTGGATAATTCTTTGCTGTGGGAGGCTCCCCTGAACAGCTGGATGTTTAGTAGCATCTCTGACCTCTGTCCACTAGATGCCAGTAGCATATACAGTTCTGACAAGGAAAAATATCTCCAGACACTACCAAATGTCACCTGCGTGCAAAAATCACCCTGGTTGAGAACCACTGCTCCATAAAGATTCCTCTGATCTGTGTAATAATTTTCACACTAATCTTTGCTAGAGACAAAAAGGATTTGCTACATAATTTTAGTTATTATTTAGTATTTTTAATTGTATTTCAAAATGAGTAACAAATTAATTTTATAAAAAATTAAGCTTTATAAAAATTCCAAATATAATGAAGTTATATTTGTAACTTACATAAACTGCCAAAAAGGTATTGGTTCACATGTACGTTTTTCGATAGACGGTATTTTATTGCAGGATAAATCTCTAGGAAAGGTAAAAGGAAAATATTGCCTCAATTAGCTATTAGATATCTAATTAGTAGGAATAACTAGTAGAAGTTAGAATGATAATAATAAATAAGAAGCTTCGTTCTAATCTCCAAACCTTATGAATTACTATTTGAACCTTCCAGAGCCCCTAATCCTGACTTCACCTCTCTTAAGAGTCTCACCTTCAGAATCTTCATAAATTAAATATACAACTATAGATCTTTATAGATTTTGGAGGTAATCCTTCCTGAGAGCAGAGGCATTGATTAGATTCCAACTTTTGTGGCCTTATCAAATTCTAGATTATGAGCTCAACGTTTTTATCTCTATATATCATTATAATTTCTAATATTAGAAGGAATATTCTTATATTTACACATTTCCCAGTATAGTTCCGTTTCTCTAGGCCAATTCATTACCGGAAGAAATAAAAGATACCTTTTCACAAAACTTGAAAGGATGTTACTCCTATCATTAATATGTAACGTTAATCCAGGATTACACTTTCTATCATATTGACTTTTATTCGAAAATACCTACTCTTGACGATAGCTGACTATCTTATTTCCATTGATTCCAGCTTAGTCTCTCATTTCACCTAGATCGGTATAACTGTCTTCTGACTGCTGTTTCCATCTCTACCCTCTCCCTTTCTAAAACATGCTCCACGGGATCACCAGATTAACTGCTCTGGCCTTGGAATCAGCCTCACCATTGGCAGGTGATTACTGAACAGGGACTGGATGGAGCTTGGACCTACCCAACAGCAAACCTGCTCTATCAGTGGGATCAGCCTCATACACCAACAGGCACACACCAGCTTCAGGAATACCACCGTCCAGCAGCGTGTGTGACCAGAACACTCACTTGCAGGCCAGAAGCAGCCATGGACTCAGCTGGTCCTGACCCTGCCCATCAGAATGCCAACACAAGATTAGGGATACCCCAGACCCTGCAGATAGTTGTGTCAGGGACAGTGATCCAACACCAACTCTGCGACTCCTGGGTCCTGCAGCCAGAACTCAGGACCTGTGTCTTCCTCCCAGTAGCCAGCATAGCCCCAGGACCAGTGACTGGGCACTAGCCCTGATATCACCTGGACTGCAATTCAACCCATAAGTGATCCAGCACTAGATTTGGTGTCCCCCAGAGTTGTGCAGCCAGCTGCCTTATGATTTAGCCTCACCAAGCAACACAGACAGCCTCCATACTAGGCAGAGTCTGGCAAACATGCACTCTGGGGGCAGCCAAGCCTACCAGACCACCCACAGTAGTCAGCCCACCACAACAGAAGAGCCCAAGCAGCTCACACAGGGGGTACACCTAGAACATATAGTTCTAGGGACCAGGGGACAGTGGGCTGCTGGGACACATAGGACCTCTCCTACAAAAGGCCACCTCTCCAAGGTCAGCAAGTGCAACGAGCCTACTACATACATAGCAATAGAAACAGCAAGTTAAGAAAAATGAGGTGACACAGAAACACGATCCAAATGGAGGAACGAGGTAAGAACTCAGAAGAAGATCTAAGTGAAGTGGAGATAGCCAATCTCCTCAACAAAGAGTTCAAGGTAATGACTATAAAGATGATCAAAGAACTCAGGAGAAGAACCGACGACCAGAGCAAGAAGTTAGAATTTTTTTTAAAAGAGACCATTAAAGAACAACAAAACAGAGATGAGGAATACAATAACTGAAATGAAAAATACACTAAAAGGAAACTACTGTAGACTAAATGATACAGAGGAATGAATCAGAAAACTGAGGACAGAGTACTGGCAATCACTGAAGATGAATGGTAAAACAATAGATTAAAATGAAATGAGGGGGCTTCCCTGGTGGCGCAGTGGTTGAGAGTCCGCCTGCTGATGCAGGGGACACGTGTTCGTGCCCGGGTCTGGGAAGATCCCACATGCCGCAGAGTGGCTGGGCCCGTGAGCCACGGCCGCTGAGCCTGCGCGTCCGGAGCCTGTGCTCCGCAACGGGAGAGGCCACAACAGTGAGAGGCCCGCATAACGCAACAAAACGAAGAAAAAAAAAAAAAACGAACACAAACAAACAAAAAAAATGAAATGAGGAACGTTGAACAGACTTGTGAAACAACATCAAGTGTACTAATATTTGCAATATACTGGTCCCAGAGCAAAAAAGGAAAGAGAAAGCAGTGTAGAACATACCTGAAGACATAAGAGCTGAAAACTTCCATAACCTGGGAAAGAAAACAGACATCCATGTCCAGTAAACACAGTAAGGCCAAAACAGGATCAACCCAAATAGGACCACACCAAGACTCACTGTAATTAAAATGGCAAAAAAAAAAAAGATAAAAAGACACTATTAAAAGGAGCAAAGGAAAAGCAACAAGTTACAAACATGGGAACTTGCATAAAGTTATCAGCTGACTTTTCAGGATAACCTCTGCATGCCAGAAAGGAGTGGCATGGTATGTTTAAAGTCATGAAAGGGAAAAGCCTATAACCAAAAATACTCTACCCAGCAAGGCTCTCCTTCAGATTTGATGGTGAGATCTAAAGTTTTACAGAGAAGCAAAACTAAAAGAGCTCAGCAACACCAAACCAGCTTTATGAAAAATCTTAAAGGGGCTTTTCTCAGTAAAAAAGGAAAGGCCATGACTGAAACCTAAAAATTAGGAAAGGAAACTTACTAAAGGAAAAACCTCATTGGATAAGGCCAATATTCAACAAAGGCAGGAAATCAACCATGTACATAGCTAATGGGAAGGATGAAAGAAAACAGTAATAAAATCATCTATATTCACAATAAGAAGTTCAGGGACACAAAAAACAAGTAGCTGTAAAATATAAGGTCAAATTCAGTAACTGGGGGAGCAGAGTAACAGTGCAGGGTCGTTAGTGTCCATGGGAAATTTAGAGCTCAGCAACTTAAATAATCACACACACACACACACACACACACACAACTGAAAGAAATCCAAACATAATATTAAAGATAGTCCTCACATCACAGATGAAGGGAATAAAAGGGGAAGAAAGGAACACTGAAGAAATTAAAGAGGGATTCTAAAAATACCCAAGACAAATGAAAATGAACACACAATGATCCACAATCTATGGGACACAGCCAATGCAGTTCACAGGGGGAAGTTATAGTGATACAAGCTTATTCTTAGGAAACAAGAAAAATATCAAATAAACAACCTAACATTACACCTGAAGGAATTAGAAAAAGAAGAAAAAACAAAACTCAAAGTTGTCAGAAAGAAAAAAATTAAGGAAACAATGCCATATGCAATCACACCAAAAAGAATAAGATACTTAGGAACAAACACCCCTAAGCAGGTAAAGACATGTGCTCAGAAATCTACCAGCCATTGGTGAAAGAAGTTGAAGGCGACAGAAACAGATGGGAAAATATAGCAGGTGCATGGACTGGAAGAATTAATACTGTTAAAATAACCATACTACCAAAGGCAATCTACAGATTTAATGCAATCCCTCTCAGAATACCAAAGCATTTTCACAGAACTTGAAAAAGTAATTTTAAATTTTGTATAGAAACACAAAGATCCCAAATAGCCAAACAATCTTCAGAAAGAACAGAGCTGGAGGCATCATGGCACCTTGACTTCAGATTATACTGCAAAGCGACAGTAATCAAAGAGAACTGGACCAGAGCAAAAACAGACACAAAGATCACTGGAATAGAAGAGATCCCGGAAGGAAGCCCACACACTTATATTTAATTGATTTATGACAAAGCAGGCAATATGGAGAAAAAACTGTCTCTTCAATAAGTGGTACTGGGAAAACTGGTCAGCTACATGGAAAATAATAAAATTAGAGTATTTTAGCACACCATATATAAAATAAACGCAAAACTGAATAAAGACTTAAATATAGGTCCATAAAACCCCTAGAGGAAAATACAGAACATTCTTCAACATAAATGATTGCAACAGTTTTGGGTTCAGTCTACTAAGGCAAATGAAACAAAAGCAAGAATAAACAAATGGGACTTCACTAAACTTAAAAGATTTTGCACAGCAAAGGAAACCAAAGACAAAATGAAAAGACCACCTGCTGAAGGAGAGACAATATTTGCACATGATAAGAGGTTAACACCAAAAAGATGACCAAGCAAGGGTTCATATCTAAACTACAGAAACAGCACATACAATCAATATCAGAACAACACCCAAAATCTTTTTCAAAAATATGAGAAGACCTAAATAGACATTTTTCCAAGGAAAAAATACAGATAGACAGCCAGAACTCACAAAGATGCTAAACATAGCTATTCTGGCAATAAAATGCAAATCAAAACAATGAGATATATCACCTCAGGCTTGTCAGAATGGCTATCATCAAAAAGGTCACAAATAACAAAGGTTAGTGAGGATGTGGAGAAAGGGAAGCTCTTGTACACTCTTGATGTGAATGTGAAGTAGTGCAGCTACTATGGAAAGCAGAATGGAGGTTCCACAAAAAACTAAAAACAGAACTACCATAATATCCTACAATTTCACTCTTGGGTATATAACAAGAAGACAAAAACACTATTTCAAAAACATAACTGCACACCAATGTTCATAACAGTGTTATCTGCCATAGCTAAGATATAGAGTCAAACTAAATGTTCATCAATAAGTTAGGGGATAAAAATGATTTTCTATGATGACTTCAGCAAAAGATGAAATTTTGCCATTTGCAAGAACATGGATGGACCTGGAGGGTATTATGCTTAGTAAAATAAGCCACAGAGAAAACAAGCCTGGTAGGTTATCACTTACATGTGGCATCCAAAAAATTGAATACAACAACAACAAAACAGACTCACAGATTAAAGAACAGACTAGTGGTTACCAGCAGGGAGAGACAGGGTGGAGGAGCAAAATATTGGGAGGAGATTCTGAGGAAGAATCCACTATGTATAAAATCAATAATCTACGGTGACGTACTGTATAGCATGGGGAAGAGAGCCACTCTTTTATAATAAGTATAAATGGAGAACAACCTAAACATTTATGAATCACTGTGTTGTACCTCTGAAACTAATATAATAATGTAAATTAACTATAGGTCAATAAAATATAAAGAAACAATAAAGAGGAGATTGTTAGATAGAAATCAATTAAATAAACACAAGTTTTGGAAATCAAGGAATTAAAAAACAACATGTAAGACACAACATTGGCATTTAAAGTGTACAATCTATTCATTTAAAAGAAATCATTTAAGTGGTGAAAAATGGTACCCATTCTCACCATTTTGTATACCTAAAATAAATTATTATCTACAAAAATATATTACAAATATTCACTCAAAAAGAAAGAGAAAATTTGGATTAACCAATTTTAGTATACAAATTTAATATCAAAGTCTCTATGTAACATTGATTTGAATAAGTTCTGTTAGCCACTTCTAGTTTGTGATGTAAAATCTTTTAAACCATAAAAATCAGCCTTTCTACATTATTCCATTAGACATACATAGAAGTTAAAAGCAATGAGAAGACAGAACAATCAACCAACACTGTGTTGTACCTCTGAAACTAATATAATAATGTAAATTAACTATAGGTCAATAAAATATAAAGAAACAATAAAGAGGAGATTGTTAGATAGAAATCAATTAAATAAACACAAGTTTTGGAAATCAAGGAATTAAAAAACAACATGTAAGACACAACATTGGCATTTAAAGTGTACAATCTATTCATTTAAAAGAAATCATTTAAGTGGTGAAAAATGGTACCCATTCTCACCATTTTGTATACCTAAAATAAATTATTATCTACAAAAATATATTACAAATATTCACTCAAAAAGAAAGAGAAAATTTGGATTAACCAATTTTAGTATACAAATTTAATATCAAAGTCTCTATGTAACATTGATTTGAATAAGTTCTGTTAGCCACTTCTAGTTTGTGATGTAAAATCTTTTAAACCATAAAAATCAGCCTTTCTACATTATTCCATTAGACATACATAGAAGTTAAAAGCAATGAGAAGACAGAACAATCAACCAAGAAGGTGAACTTACTGAGAAACAGTCGTTCGTTCTCCCTCCTCTTTTTCTTTTCCTCCTTTTCCAGGTCTCTTTCAATTCCAATCAAGAGAAGTCTTGAGAATTCTGAGAATATTTCTTTCGGGGCTTCAAATCACCATACCTACATCCTCTGCCACAACTACACACACAGGAACAAAAATAAACCTCTGCTATCTACTCGTGTAGGAGGGATTCGTGCAAAATAAAATCCTACATGGAGACCAACAGGTGAGTTTTCTACCTGTTCTTTATAATGTCCTTCCATTATAGTAAATCCCACACATTATGAGGCAGAAGGGGTTATGTGAGCTCTTCCTTGAAGTCAAAAAACTTGCATTCATTTCAAGTACCTGGTGATCAAAGGGTACAGCCAGGGAAGGTGCCATCCCCCTTGGGGGGAGAGCGGTGAATGGGCTCCCACAGCCATGCACCTCCTGATGTACAGATTCTGGAGAAACAAAGGGCGGTCACACCGCAGTCAGCCTGTCAGGCTGTCAGGCCACTGGGCAACCCCACCAACCTGGAAGTGCCCCCTCAGTTGCTGAAAGCAAAACTCTGTCCCGCCTGTGAAGCCAGGTAATGTGGGCCAGAGAGTCAGAGGAGACCGGTAATCAACTCCTCCTCTCTGCTCACCTCCTTGGGGTTACAACAACCCCATCTCCAAACACAACTCTGATCCTGGAGTGCCAAAGTGGGAGTGCAGGTGGGCTCTGCCGGTGCTTCAGCGCCCTCTGGACGTTGTCTTCTCTTATGGCAACTCTCAGCCCTTCCTCCTCCTCCTTCCCTAGTCCTGGGGGCTGCCTTGCCCTCTGCAGCTGCTGGCCTGATTTCATTCTCCTTTTTCCCCAATGGCAATGAAGTGTCCTACAGAGGTTTGGAATCTCTGGAAGGAGATCTTTTAGTCAAAACACCTTAACCGTAAAGTTGGTTTCAAGAATGAACCTGAAATACTGTATTTTTGTCCTGATGATTCCAAGGGGAGACAGCTCAAGTTTTCTAAATCATAAGAAAAACCAAAGTAAATATGATATTCTGAGCCAGAGATGAAAAAGCAGTTTTTAGCACTCCCTCCTCATGTCATGTGACCGGGATTTAAATCAATCAACTGCCACTGCTTTTGAAATCACATGACCCAACTTTAAATCAATCAGCTGCTTCCCTGTAACTCACGTGACTTGGCTTTGAATAGTAAGAAATGCAGAGGTATAAAAATGATGTTCTGAACAATAAATGGAAAAACAACATTTCAGAAAGTTTTTTTCTTTTCAAATGGAACATTCAGTGCATACAGAGTAAAGGATTCTCTTCTGGATTTCTTGAACTGTAAACACATACAATGTCTCCCTTGGCTTGACTGACTTAGTTTTTTCGGGGTTTTTGCTGTTGTTAACATCTTTATTGGAGTATAATTGCTTTACCATGTTGTGTTAGCTTCTGCTGTACAACAAAGTGAATCAGCTATTCGTATACATACACCCCCATATCCCCTCCCTCTCGCGTCTCCCTCCCATCCTCCCTATCCCACCTCTAGGTGGTCACAAAGCACTGAGCTGATCTCCCTGTGCTATGTGCAGCTGCTTCCCACTAGCTATCTGTTTCACCTTTGGTACTGTATACATGTCTCTGCCACTCTCTCACTTCACCCCAGCTTACCCTTTCCGCTCTCTGTGTCCTCAAGTTCGTTCTCTACATCTGCTTCTTTATTCCTCAGCAGCGACTCCTGCAAGGGGTAGATACTTACTTTTATGCTCAGGGGAAATCCCCTAGTTTGTATTTTTATTTGCAGTATGCGGGCCTCTCACTGTTGTGGCCTCTCCCGTTGGGGAAGCACAGGCTCCGGACGCGCAGACTCAGTGGCCATGGTTCACGGGCCCAGCCGCTCCGCGGCATGTGGGATCTTCGCGGACAGGGGCACGAACCCGCATCCCCTCCATCGGCAGGCGGATTCCTAACCACTGCGCCACCAGGGAAGCCCCCTAGTTTGAATATGATTTGAGTTTGATCCTGTGAAACCAGCAGAACTTCCCACCAGAGGTAAATGAGGAGATTCTGGCCTTTATTAGTATGCATGGTGAACACGGCTGTCCTGGCTGTACTTACCAACCCTCCTATTTTACCCACCTATTTTTATCCACCTTCTTCCCTGTGAGTACCTTTGACCAACCCTGAGCTCAGACTCCTGACCTATTACAGTGACTCTGTCAGCCTTTCTTTAAAAATGGACAGGCAGAACTTCCCAGGTGGCGCAGTGGTTGAGAGTCCGCCTGCCAATGCAGGGGACACGGGATCGTGCCCCGGTCCGGGATGATGCCACATGCCGTGGAGCGGCTAGGCCCGTGAGCCATGGCCGCTGAGCCTGTCTGTCCAGAGCCTGTGCTCCACATCGGGAGAGACCACAAGAATGAGAGGCCCGTGTACTGCAAAAAAGAAGGACAGGTAATAAAATGAATTTAACCTAGAAGCAGCAGCTCAGTAAGGGAAATAAAATCATCAGAAGTTATCTAATCACAGCCACAGCCATCCAGGGCTCTCTCTTATCTGCTGGGGCATAAGAATGGGACCTTCCTAAACTTGAAGGACAGCCAATCAAATAAGTAAAGGTGTCGCTCACCTCTGGCTCTTGGAGGGATTGCTAGGCAGTCTACCCAGTGTATACTAACTGCAAGACACTGTCATGGTTTTGAAACACCTATGTTCAAGGAAATATTTTTGGGGTGCATGAAGAAGGTTTCTTTTTGACATCAAGCAGAAAATAAATCACCAAGCTCTTTGAGCACAGGGGTGCTTTCGAGGGAAGTACAAGGAAGGAATGGGCAGAAAAGATGATCTCCTCTGAAGTGAAGGTCGTTTTTCCAAAAGAGTAGGATTTAGTCTCAGTTTAAGGAGAAAACTTTTAAATAGCCAGGACAGCTCCAAACTGCAGTTTAGGGAACGAGTGCTTCAAAAGAACAGTGCTTTAAAAGTCCTGGCAAGGCAGCAAGAGGATGAAGAGTTTGTTTTGCATAGTTTTGAACACAGGAGTAAAGAAGCAGAGAAAGGCATCTCTGACTAAAAGGCCCTGAGATCCTATGGCATCAATGTGTCAGTTGCAGGGGTCATGGGTGTGGAAGGCAATATTTCTCTCTCAACAACTCCCAGGGTAGCCACCCCTCCCTACCCCACCCCCATACTCCTTTCACCCTTCCTCCCTCCACTGTTGGGTCTCCAGGGGCAGCAGTTCTTAAGCGGGAGCCCTCAGGCACCATCTCTGCAGTCTGGATTCTTTCTGGAGCCTGGAAAGTTCTGGGACAGGAAGCCAGGTCTGCAAGGCCACTGGGGTGCAGTCGGACCTGGAGGCCTGGAGGGGAACTGGAGCCCTGAAGTCCACCCACGTCCTTGAAGCCGAGGGAGGAACACAAGCTCCTCACAGTACTTCTCAGGGGTCAGCGTGCTCCCTACCGGACGGTGATCCATACTCACTTGAGGCAGCAAGGACTGCCTCTAACTGGCCCCCTCGATTCCGCCTTAAGGGTCCTCGGACACATGTGAGAGCGCAGGCCCCAGATCTCTTTAGTCAGCTGAGGCCAGTGCTGCCGGGGACCCTCCAGTCCCATCCCCCAGCCCCTCCCTCTCGGACTGTATCTAATAGAAGAAAGAGCACAGAGGAATTGGATGAATCAAGGGACCTGGGAGTCCGGGTATGACTTTGAAGACCGAGAACCTAAGGCGCAATTACATATTATTGGAAACTCTTGTGGAGTGTGTGTGGGAGGTTAGGAGGCTGAGAGGCGGAGTCGACCTGGTGAGTCCAGCCCCAGGACACCACACAGCCCCGCCCCCACTTCCCTGCCATCAGACAAGGGGTGCCGCAAGTCCAGCCACTAAGGCACTACTGGAAGCTCTTCCTGAACAGCAGTGCTGGCTTGGAGCGAACCCATGCACCCCCAGAGTTGGTCTCTTCCTGCAGCTGAGGGACGCAGGCTTTAAGTCAGCTGCCTTGGCTTTAAATCAATCAGCCCCCCACTTTAAGTCAGGTGACCCGACTTTAAATCACTGTGTGCCCCTCAAGCCTGCAACTTCTAAAGTTGGGAACTTCGCTTTGATCCCAGCAGCTCACATAGCTGAATGCACACTGTAGTCACTCCCAAGCCTGGCTTAGAGGCAAGATATAAGGTAAGGGGATGGGCGTGCACTCATGGTGATGAGAGTGTACTTCACGTACCAGAAGGGTCTAGGTACCCTGGGGTACAGCAAGCAGTGCACGATACAGCAGCTCCCTGGCAAAGCTGGTGATGCACAGGGAGAGCGGGCACACCCATGCATGCCGAGGTTCCAGGGCGGGAGCTGGGGCACAGCCAGCCAGGAAGGTGTGAAAGCGGAGGATCTGAGCCTTCTTGAGAAAGGCAGACACCGAGAATGGATGAGAAACAAAGACCAGATGAAATATGGATTTGAAAAACACACCCTGCTCTTGAAATTGGGGCGGGGGGCACCCCAGACTTGAGTCTTCTTACTCCCCAGTACCTAGTGCTTTGTCATTTGCCCAATTACTTATGAAATTTACTGATAAGATCTAGCCCATAGAATACTGCATTTGTAGTCGTATCGCGTGTTAATGTTTCTATAGTGGAATAATCTTTTCTACAAGAAGCATGTACACTATCTGACATAAATTAAAACCCCTCTTTATAAAGTTCTATACCGGACTTCCCAGGTGGAGCAGTGGTTAAGAATCTGCCTGCAAACGCAGGGGACATGGGTTCGAGCCCAGGTCAGGGAAGTTCCCACATGCCGAGGAGCAGGTATGCCCATGTGCCACACCTACTGAGCCTGCAGGCCACAACTACTGAAGTCCGCTCGCCTAGAGCCGGTGCTCCACAGCAAGCGCAGCAAAAGAAGCCACCGCAATGAGAAGCCTGCGCACCGCAACAAAGAGTATCCCCCACTCGCCACAACTAAAGAAAGCCCGTGCATAGCAACGAAGACGCAACGCAGCCAAAAATTAATTAATGAATTATTTTTTAAAGTACTATATCCTTCTGTACAACTTCTCTGGGAAGAACACAGAGATGGCATGGTAGAGTGAGAAAGACGAATATTTAGTCCACATCTCTCATGCAGGTGCTCTGCTGGCTCAGATACTTTTATCCCCACTTTACAAAGGAAGAAATAAGCTCAGAGAGGTTTCGTAATTTTCCCAAAGCCAAACAGCTATTGAGTGGCAGAACCAGGATCTGAACCAAGTCTGCTACCTTCAAAGCCTAAGTCCTAATCACAACAAAACTCAATTAATATTTACATTTATCGAATTACATTGAAAACTGGGGAGTTCTTGGCACAATCCTGAATAAGAGTGAGAAAGAAAGAAATAGCATTGCTCCTACAGTCAACCAAAATTTTTGGAGAAGCTGCTAGATACCTGGCCCTTTTTGGGGTTCAGCAGTGATCACGACAGGAAGAGTCCTGCTTTCATGAACCATGCAGTGGGGAGGGGAGACGGGTGCAACTTGGGTGAGGGATTTCACCTTGCTGGGCCTCTGTTTTCTCATCTGGAAAATGGGACGGGTGCTCCTCATTTCGTGGGATTGTCCAGCCCTCACATTCTCTGATTCCATGAGAAGCATTTGTTTTCCTGTTTCTTTAAAATTCATTCAGGCCCTGAGCCGTGATGAATGCTGTTAGCTGCTCCCCAAATCACTCTATTCCCACCCTTTTCCTGTGCCCAGGTCTTTCCCGAAACATGACTCACAATCAGTCAAGTCACAGAACCTACAGGGCCCTCAGCAGAAAAATTCCAACCCTTGCTTCTCAGGAGCTCTGCGGTCTACCTGCCAGGTAAACTTAACTCACCTGGCACAAGGTGGCCATCCCTGGTTTTACATCAACGTGATCTCAGGCACAAACCTCCTTGTTTTTCCATTTTGTCTTTAAGTAACTTGTTGAAACAACTGTACAAATATGACAAAGATATAAAATCAGGCATCTTCTGCCCCCAGTGCCTACTAATATATGATTTTCTGCCACTTTAATGATAAAGATAGAACATTTCAACATTCTGCTGCCCTTATTGTCATTTTTGTTGATATTTCTATTGAATACATATTTCAATATTTTAACAATGGAACATTTATGTAGGTTGTTCCAGACCCAGCCTTTAGTGGTCAAGGTTTTGTTGTTATATTTCTATTATGTTTCCTTTAAAAATCATTATCCTATTTAAATGGATTAAGTCAATTCTATAGGCATTTATCTTATGATATTGATGAAATGAATACCTAGAGGGCAGTAGTACAAGTTGATTGGACTTGAGAACCTCTATTAGCACAGTTTAGTATAAATATTATCTATATGTAAACCAAAGTACATGCTGAGTGAGATTCTCCGACTCTTTCACTGTCTGCCCCTCAAGCCTGTGAGAAATGGAATATTTCTTACAGGCTCAGTAAACAAAGGATGTCACAGTCATCAGCGCTTGCAGCCCTCCAGTGTGAGCCGCGGGCCCTGAGTAATTCAGGATATGCAAGTAGAGAATGCAGGCCCCAGAGAGCTGAGGTGCATATGAAAGGATGGATTTCAGTGAGCCCTGACTCTGGCATCTTCCTATACAAAGAAAAGCGCTACATTCCTCACGTTGGGAGAGCTGGTTTTCTTTAGTTAACAATCACCTTTTAATGTTCCCCAGTACCTGCGCCAGGCCCCTGCCCAGTCCCCTCCCCCCGATACTGTAGCTCAGGGAGGAAGGAGCGCAGAGAGACTCGGCTGAATAAGGGGCTTGCGAGCTTCGGAAGGAGTTTTCAGCCGCTTTCCCCGCAGTCGGGAGGAGGGGCGCTGGGGCTGCAGCCGACCCTGCTCCACCCTTGCCCCGTTTCCCCTCAGGACACTCAGGCCGAACCCGCTCCCCACGCCCCACAGGCCCCGCGAGCCAGGCCGAAGCCAGGGGCGAAGGGAGGGGGGCGCCGGGGGAGGGAGCCGCCAGGAGCGCAGGGCCCCGTCGGGGTTCCTGGAGGGGCGGCCCGGCCTGGGCCCCACCCCTAGCTGTGACCGCAGCCCAGGCCTGTTTCCTGGAATCCTACACAAAAAAGTTAGAAAGATACACGGTCTATAGTAAATATTCACAAATGATTGTTGCTGCTATGCTTACTGTCCTATTAAACGTGTAAAATCCATAAAACACTTTAAGTTCAAAATTAAAGATGAATTTTTACCTTTCTAATTATGTCTCTGATATTCACGATTGTCCTTAACGGATCAGAGACTGTGGCATCACTAGTTAAAAATGAGCTTGTTAAAAGAATAGAACTCAGGCCCACCGGACCTCCTCAATCATACACAATCTGCACTTTTACAATCTCCCCAGTGTACTTGTGTACCCAAGAATCGTTGAAAGGTACATTTCTACCTTGACATGTCTTTTCTGTCTGAGAAATACACACATTTTATCCAGTTTGATATAAATAAAACATTCAAACATGCATATGCCTGTGTTGAAACCATCATTTTATCATTTCTTTTCCAGATAAGTATAGTCTCTATATTGGTTTTGTGAATCACATGCCATACTCTTTTCTTGTAGTTAGAAATAAGGCAGAGAAAGTTACTTTGTAATAGATAGATAGATAGATAGATAGATATTTGTGATAATTAAAGACATTCTTCTAAATTAAATCCAGTTCTCTTAACTTGCTGTTTTCTTCTTGGGTCACATTATGAACTCTTCTGGTGGCCACATGGCATGTGTACCTTTAATTTCAGGGACTGTTGACATTCCAGGATATGGCCATAGATTTCTCTCAAGAGGAGTGAGAATGCCTGGACCAAGATCAGTGGGAATTGTACAGGGATGTGATGTTAGAGAAGTATACGAACCTGCTCTCCTTGGGTGAGGATACCTTCCTTCCAGAATTCCTTATCCAACCACAGCGTTTAGAGTCCTTCGTTTGTAGAATGTCTCCTGGAATCTTCTGCTTCCTACAATAGGGTTTCAGATTGCAATGTTTCAGGAAATATTGGGAGTTTGTGGGTATAATTTATCTTATTCTTGTAAAATTGCAGCCTCCCTCAGCCGCATAGCACAGGGAGAGCAGCTTGGTGCTTTGTGACCACCTAGAGGGGTGGGACAGGGAGGGTGGGAGGCAGGGAGATGCAAGAGGGAAGAAATATGGGAACATATGCATATGTGTAACTGATTCCCTTTGTTATAAAGCAGAAAATAACACATCATTGTAAAGCAATTATACTCCAATAAAGATGTTTAAAAAATAATAAAAAATAAAATAAAATTGCAGTCTCCCTTTTCATATACTTTGTAACTGCTTGGGATGTGTCTATATGAGCTGTGTACTATAGGCTTCTGTTATAGTCCTTACAATATTTTATCGTCTTATTTTCTGTAACAATGTTCCATGGATTCTTTGGGCTTAAGGTATATTAAAAGGGAGACTGTGATTCTGGGACTTCCCTGGTGATGCAGTGCTTAAGAATTCGCCCGCCAATGCAGGGGACACGGGTTCGATCCCTGGTCCGGGCAGATACCACGAGCCACGGAGCAACTAAGCCAGTGGGCCACAACTACTGAGCCTGTGCGCCACAACTACTGAAGCCGGTGCACCTTGACTCCGAGCGCCATTTATTTTTTGGATAATAAAACCACCTCTGAGTGATTAAAATTTAGACCAGCTAGTCAAAATGCTTTATCACATGTTCCTAAAAACACTGATCAACGGAACAAGTTTTACTAGGGATAACAGTGTAATTGTATTCTGGAGTTCATATCGGCAATATGGTTTATGACCTTGAGGCTGGATCACGATATTTCAATGGTATAACTGCTACTAATTGTCTGTTTGTTCAACGATTAAAGTCTCACATGATCTGAGTTCAGACTGGAGTCATCCTGGTTGCTTTCTGTCTATTGCAGGTTTCTTCCAGTATGAAAGGACAAGAGCAATACGGCTTACTTTACAAAATGTCTGCAAGCTAAATGATGATAAAACCTACATTCAATTAATTTATACATACCTTACTGTAGAACCGGGTTGGTTATGGTGGCAGAGCCCAGTAATTATGTAAAACTGAAACCTTTATCTGCACTGTTTCAAGTCCTCTTCCTAAGAATATGTTTATAATCAACATTCTTTCACAAATGACCCAATTTACTTCACCATAGCATTCCTCATATTAACTAAATGGAAATTCCTAGGCTATATACAAATCCAGAAAGGGCCAAACATCATCAGCCCCCATGGATTATTACAACCCATTGCTGAGGCATTCAAATTACTTATTAAAGAACCACTATGTCCATCAACATCATCAATTTATATATTATTGCCCCAATGCTAGCCTTAACCCTGACTCTCACAACATGAATTCCTCTTCCCATATCTTATCCACTAATTAATATAAATGCAGGCATATTATTTATATTAGCCATATCACACCTAGCCATTTATTCCATCCTCAGATCTGGATGAGCTTTAGATTCAAAATACTCACTCACTGGAGTTCTAGGGACAGTAGCACACACAATCTCATATGAAGTAATGTAGCAGTTATGCCATTCTCAGTCTTACTGATAAATGGATCATTTACACTTGCAACAGTAATTATTACACGAGAACACCTATGACTAATTTTCTCCTACTGCTACCCAGAATTTGATTATCTCCGCAGTAGCAGAAATCCAATGAAGCCCCACTTGATTTCACAGAAGTAGAAACAAAACCTGTATATGTCTTCAATGTAGAAAATGTAGCAGGCCCATTCACCCCGTCCTTCCTAGAGAATATGTCAATTTCCTTATAATAAACATTTCCACAACAATCTACTTTTAGGAGCATTCGAAAATCCCTAGGTGCCAGAATTATATACAGCCCAAGTCATCATTAAAACACATTTAACAATCTCCTTTCTATGAATTTGAGCATCCTACCCAGAATTTTGATATGATTGACGTATACATCTCTTATAAAAAGTTTTTTTACTACTAACATTAGCCCTATATATATGAGTTTTTTTCACTACCTGTCATCATACCAGGCAACCGACCACAAACTTAAGAAATATGTCTGACAAAAGAGTTACTTTGACAGAGTAAATCATAGAGGTCTCAATGCTCTTATTCCTGGAATTGAATTCTTCCTAAGAATCTTACATTCTCCATGCTACTGTTAGACCCAAACGGTCTACGAGGGATTCCAACTCGCCCAAGAACCGCCAAGAGTCGAGAGCCGCTGCAACACGCAAGAGGTTTATTAGGAGCCGATGCACCGGGGTTCCCTGAACCTCACGCAGGAGGCCGATGGGGAACCCCTAAAAGCGGAATCACATACTTTTTATAGGTTTATTTACTCATAGGGCGGGTATATTCTCACAATGATTGGGTAAATGTGGTGACTTTTGAATTCATTGGCTTAGGAACTTTTGTCCCACCTTCTGGCCGTTATAGTTGTCTGTTCATTGTGGCGGTTAGGGCGTATACCTGTTACGGGCAACTGGAAAATTACCCGCTGTCTGGCAAGTCCCCGTCAACTGAAAAACTCCAAGAATTGGTTTCGATAGGGAGAAGGAGTGGCGCACGATAGGGAGAAGAATTGGTTTCCGGGAACAAGTGAGGGGGTGGAAAGTCCCTAAAGGCCCCACATTACCACTTTACACCACATGCTATATAATAAGGTTCTCTAAGTAAGCTTCAGGCCCATACCGTCAAAATGTTGTCGTATATCCTTCCTGTACTAATAAACTCTCATTGTTTTTACTATCATTTTACTGACCATTTTCTCAGGAAACATAATTGTATAACAAACTCACACTGGTTAATGGTATCCCCATTCTAATAAAAAACACGAACCCATAAGCTACAGAAGCATCCAATAAATATTTCCTAAAACGATCCACCACATCAACACTACTTATATGGCTATTATCATTAATCTAATATACTCTGGTCAAAGAACACAATGAATAACAAAAATCTTTAATCCAGCAGCATCCACCCTCATGACAATCGCCCTTGTCACAAAAGTAGGACTTGCCCCATTTCACTTCTGAGTGCCTAAAGTCACACAAGGCATCCCATGAACAGCAGGCCTGATGCTATCAGCCTGACAAAATTGCACCCCTATCACTTTTATATCACATGTCACCATCCATCAAGCTAAATATACTATTAATCATAGTGATATTATAAATCATAACTGGAGGCTGAGGCAGACTTAGCCATACTCACCCGGGAAAAATTACACCCTCCTCATCAATTGCCCATATAGGATGAATAACAGCTATTATAAAGTATATTCCAATTATAACAATCCTAAACATATGAATTTATATCATCACAACACTCTCTTCTTATTATTTATGCCCAGATCATGTACTCCAAGAGTATCGTTATCACACACATGAGATAAAACACCTCCCATCACAATCCTTTTCCTCACCATTATAGTATCATTAGGACATCACCCATCACTATCAGGGCTTTTACCCAAATGAGTAATTATCCAAGAGATAACAAAAATGATAACATCATTCTTCCAACACTAATAGCCATCATAGCAGTCCTCAACATATATTTCTACTTGCAGCTAACATACTCCACATCACTAACTATGTTCCCTTCATTAAACAACACAAAAATAAAACAATTTGAACATACAAAGAAATAACCTTCCTATCATTACCAACCATAATATCCACACGATTACTACACATAACACCCATTCTATCAGTGCTGGACTAGGAATTTAGGTTAGTTCAGACCAAGAGCTTTCATAACCCTAAACAAGTAAAATTTACTCAATTCCTAAAAATAAGGATAAAATCTTTAATCCAGCAGCATCCACCCTCATGACAATCGCCCTTGTCACAAAAGTAGGACTTGCCCCATTTCACTTCTGAGTGCCTAAAGTCACACAAGGCATCCCATGAACAGCAGGCCTGATGCTATCAGCCTGACAAAATTGCACCCCTATCACTTTTATATCACATGTCACCATCCATCAAGCTAAATATACTATTAATCATAGTGATATTATAAATCATAACTGGAGGCTGAGGCAGACTTAGCCATACTCACCCGGGAAAAATTACACCCTCCTCATCAATTGCCCATATAGGATGAATAACAGCTATTATAAAGTATATTCCAATTATAACAATCCTAAACATATGAATTTATATCATCACAACACTCTCTTCTTATTATTTATGCCCAGATCATGTACTCCAAGAGTATCGTTATCACACACATGAGATAAAACACCTCCCATCACAATCCTTTTCCTCACCATTATAGTATCATTAGGACATCACCCATCACTATCAGGGCTTTTACCCAAATGAGTAATTATCCAAGAGATAACAAAAATGATAACATCATTCTTCCAACACTAATAGCCATCATAGCAGTCCTCAACATATATTTCTACTTGCAGCTAACATACTCCACATCACTAACTATGTTCCCTTCATTAAACAACACAAAAATAAAACAATTTGAACATACAAAGAAATAACCTTCCTATCATTACCAACCATAATATCCACACGATTACTACACATAACACCCATTCTATCAGTGCTGGACTAGGAATTTAGGTTAGTTCAGACCAAGAGCTTTCATAACCCTAAACAAGTAAAATTTACTCAATTCCTAAAAATAAGGATTGCAAGACTTCATCCTACATCAATTGAATGTAAAGCAAACATTGTAATTAAGCCAAATCTTTACGAGATTGATGAGTTTTAACTCCAGGAAACTTTAGTTAACAGGCCAACCCTCTAGTCAACTGGCTTCAGTCTACTTCTGCTTCATTTGAGAAAGAAAAAAAGGCAGGAAAATCACCGGCAGAAGTTTAAGCTGCTTCTCTGAAGTTACAATTCAATTTGTTGATTCACCACAGGGTTTTTGAGAAAGAGGGCTCAATCTCTGCCTTTAGATTTACAGTCGAATGCTAGCTCAGTCTTTTTACCTCGGTTCATACACTGCTGATTATTTTCAACAAATCACAAAGATATCAGCATTTTATATTTACTATTTGGTGCTTGAGCTGGAGTAGCAGGCAGCACCTTAGGTATATTAATCCAGGCTGAGCTATGCTAACCCGGACGCTACTTGGAGATGCCCAAGTCTGTAAGGCAGTCATAACAGTCCCTGCACTTGTAATAATTTTCTTTATAGTTGTACCCATTATGGTTGCAGGGTTTGAAAACTGACTTGGCCCACTAACAATTCGGACACCTGAGGTAGCATTTTCCCCAAAAAATCATGTAAAATTCTGACTACTTCCCCCATCATTCTTACTCCTACTCATATCACCGATAGTAGAAGCAGGTTCTGGTACCAGCGGAATGCCATATTCAGCTCTAGCCTACAATCTGGCCCACGCAGGAGCCTCTGTCGACCTAACCATTTTCTTCTTACATTTAGCCCGTGTCTCTGTAACTCTTGGTATTATTACTTTTATTACTATAGTCTTTCATACAAAACCAGCAGTCATATCCCAATACCAAACACCACTATTAGTTTAATCTTCCCCGACTATAGCCGTATTACTATAATTACCAGTGTCAGTCCGAGCAGCCAGATTTGCCATACTGTTAAGAGATAGAAATCTCAACACTACTTTCTTTGACCCTTCAGGAGGAGACCGAATCCTCTACCAACACCTGTTTTGATTCTTTGGTCACCCTGAAGTCTGCATTCATGGCCTACCAGGGTTTGTTATAAACTCACATATCATTACATACTATTTAGGACGAAAAGTGCCTTTCAGTTATTTGGGAATAGTATGAGTCATGTCTACTGGCTTTTTAGGATTTCTCTTGTGGGCCCATCATATGTTTACCATAGGGATAGCTGTCGACTTGGTTGCATACTTTGCATCAGCTACCGTCATTACTTCTATCTCTACAGGAGTAAAAGTATCTAGTTGATTAGCAACTTTTTCTTTTCCTTTTTTTTGGCTGCGTTGGGTCTTGGTTGCTGCACGTGGGCTTTCTCTGCTTACGGTGAACGGCAGCTACTCTTTGTCGTGGTGCACGGCCTTTTCATTGCAGTGGCTTCTCTTCTTGCAGAGCTGGGCTCTGGTGCGTGGGCTCAGTAGTTGTGGCTCACGGGCTCTAGAGGGCAGGCTCAGTAGTTGTGGCACACTGGCTTTTTGCTCCACGGCATGTGGAATCTTCCCGGACCCAGGATCGAACCCATTTCCCCTGCATTGGCAGGAGGATTCTTAGCCACTGCGCCACCAGGGAAGCCCCCCTTATCTGGTTTTGGCATTACCCTTGTCTGGGGTAATGCTTCATAAGATGGGTTGAAAGCGTTCCCTCCTCTTTAAATTTTTGGAAGTATTTCAGTAGTCTTGGCTTTAATTTCTCTCTGAATATTTGGCATAATTCACGAGAAAAACCATCTGGTCCTGGGATTTTATTTATGGAGAGGTTTCTCAATACTGTTTCATTCTCTTTACTCATTACTGGTTTGTTCAGATGTTCTATTTCTTGGTAGGTTGTATGTTTCTATGAGTTTGTCCTTTTTTGTCTAAGTAATCCAAGTTGTTTGCATATGATTGTCAATAGTAGTCTCTGATTGTCATTTGTATCTCTGTGGCATCACTGTAATGCCTTTATATGCATGTGTGTGTGTTTATTTATTTGTTCATTCATTCATCATTCATTCAGTCTCTTTTTCTTAGTTATTCTTGCTAACAGTTTGTCAATTTTGTTTATCTTTTCAAAAAAACCCTCCAATATTATTTATCCTTCTACTGTTTTTGTAGCCTCTATTATTTTATTTTTAATTTTTATTGGAGTATAGTTGATGTACAGTGTTCTGTTCAGTAAAGTGAATCAGTTATATGTATATCCACTGTTTTTTAGATCCCTTTCCCAATAGATCACTACAGAGTATTGAGTAGAGTTCCCTGTGCTAGAGAGTAGGTCCTTCCATTACATTTATAACTGCTCTAATCCTTATTATTTATTTCATTCTGCTAATATTGGGCTTGGTTGGTTCTTTTCCTAGTTCCTTTAGTTGTAAAGTTAGGTTCTTTAATTGAGTGTTTTTTCAGAAACAAAAGGTTTTATTACTTATGGTACAGCAAGCATGAGCACGATATTGTATTGGTTCTCCTTCCCCACATCCAGGTTCCCACTGGGATGACAGAGAGGGATCCAGTTGAGTGCTATGCATGTACTCGGCTGTGTTACACTGAAGAACACTGAGTTTGAGGACTTTATTGCTTTTAAAATGGAAAAGCAATGTGTCTCTACATCAACAAAGCAATGTGTCTCTATATCAACACATATATGTGGAATCTAGAGGTTAGCAGGTTCATCTTTGTCTTAGGGAGAGATATTAGCTCATTCCTCAAAGCTGGTCATTACAAACACACTCCCAAGAAATGGCTCAGGTGAAATGCTGTCACGGCATACATTATTTTTCTTTCTTTCTTTTGTTTTGTTTTTTGATAGAATAGTTGGCTTATAATATTACATTAGTTTCAGATGTACAGCATAATGATTCAGCATTTAAGTATATTACAAAATGATCACCTTGATGAGTCTAGTAAGCATCTGTCCCCATCCACAGTTACTGCAGTATCATGAACCATATTCTTTATTCTGTATATTAAATTCTTGTCAATTTTTATCATATAAGTGGAATTTTGTACTTCTTATACCCTGTCACCTGTCTTGTCCAAGACCAACTCCCCTCCCCTTTTGCAACCACCAGTTTGTTCACTGTGCCTGTAAGATTTGCTTTGTTGTATTTGTTTTGTTTTTAGATTATACACATAAGTGAGATCATGTGGAATTTGTCTTTCTCTATGTGACTTACTTCACTGAGCATAATACTCTCTTGGTCCATCCATGTTGTCAAAAATGGCAAGATTTTTATCTTTTTATGGCTTAGTAATATATAACTCTATATGTACATTTGTATACACATATATACATATATGTGTATCTGTATATGAATATATCTACATATATGTATAGATACATGTATACATATGTGTGTATGTGCATTGTATATATTCATATGTATGTATGTGTATACATGTGTGTGTATATATATCACTTATCCATTTGTATATCATTGAACATTTAGGTTTCTACCATATATTGCCTATTGTAAGTTATGTTTCAATTAACACAGGGGTGCATATATCTCTTTAAATTAGTTTTTTGATTTTTTTTCTTTGGATAAATAACCAAACGTGGAATTGCTAACTCATATGGTAGTTTTATTTTTTAATGTTTTCAGAACCCTCCGTAATGTTTTCAATAGTTGGCTGCACTGACTTACATTCTTAGCAACAGTTCAGGTGAGTGCTCTTTTCTCCACATCCTCAGCAACACTTATTAATTGTTGTCATTTTGATGATAGCCATTCTGACACCTGTAAGGTGATCTCTTTTTGTGGTTTTCATTTGCATTTCCCTCCTGATGATTAGGGATGTTGAGCATGTTTCCATGTGGTTTTTAGCATCTTTTTTTTGGCAAAATGTATATTCAGATCCTCTACCCAATTGTTTTTATTTTATTTTTTAAAATTATAATTTATTTACAATATTATATCAGTTTCAGGTGATCTGGGATTTTTTACAGATTACACTTGATTAAATGATTTTACAAGAGAATGGCTATAATTCCGTCCTATACAATACATCTTTGTTGCTTATCTATTTTATACATAGTAGTTTGTACCCCTTAAGCCCATACCCCTAATTTGCCCCTCCCACCTTACCTGTCCTCAGTGGTAACCACTAGTTTGTTTATAGATCTGTGAGACTGTTTCTGTTTTGCATATACATTCATTTGTATTATTTTTAGATTCCACATATCAAAGTTATCACACAGTATTTGTCTTTCTCTGACTTACTTCATTAAGCATAATATTCTCGAGCTCCATCCACGATGCTGCAAATGGCAGAATTTCATTCTTTTTATGGCTGTGTAATATTCCACTGTACATATATATTGTATCTTTTTATCCATTGTCTGTTCATCGACATTTCAGTTGTTTTCATAACTTGGCCATTGTCAATAGTGCTGTTATGCACATTGGGGTTTATGTATCTTTTTGAATTAGTGTTTTCATTTTTTTCCTACATAGGTACCCAGAAGAGTTATTGATGGATCATATGGTAGTTCTACTTTTACTTTTTTGAGAAACCTCCATCCTATTTTCCATAGTGCCTGCAACAATTTACAATCCTACCCACAGTGTACAAGGGTACACTCCACATGCTCTCCAAAATTTGGTATTTGTATACACTTTGATGAGAGCTATTTTGACATGTGGAGGTTGATATCTCATTGCTGCTTTGAATTGAACTTCTCTAATAATTAGTGATGTTGAGGACCTTTTCATCTGCCTTTTAGCCATCTGTATCTTCTTTGGAAAGATGTCTACTCATGTCTCCTGACCATAATTGATTGTGTTGTTTGTTCATTTTTTGTGTGTGTGATATTGAGTTGTATGAACCATTTATATATTTTGGATATTAACCTTTTGTCAGTCATATCATTTGCAAATATTTTCTTACACTTTGAATTTTGATTTTGTTCATGGTTTTCATGGCTGTTGCAAAAGCTCCTAAATTTTATTTAGCTTCCACTTGTTTATTTTTGCTTTTATTTCTTTTGCCTTAGAGGCCAGATCCCAAAAAACATTGCACAATTTATGTCAAAGAATGTTCTGCCTATGTTCTCTCCTAGGAGTTTTATGGTTTGGTGTATTACTTTTAGGTCCTTAATCCACTTTGAATTTTGTGTCTGGTGTGAGGAAATGATCTAAATTCCTTATTTTACATGTAGCCCTCCACTTTTCCCAACACAACTTATTGAAGAAACTCTCTTTTCTCCATTGTATATTCTTGACTCCTTCGTGATAGACTTATTCACCATAAGTGTGTGAGATCCTTTCTGGGCTCTCTATTCTGTTCCCTTGATCTATGTGTCTGTTTTTGTGATTATTGTAGCTTTGTAGTCAAGGAGCATGCTATCTCCAGCTTTGGTCTTTTTTTTCTCAGGATTGCTTTGGCAGTGTGGGTATTTTGTGGTTCTATATTTATTGGGGAATTATTTGTTCTGTGTATGAAAATGTCATGGGTATTTTGATAGGGATTGCTTTAAATCTGTAGGTTGCTTTGAATAATAGGGCTATTTTAAAAAGATTAATTGTTCTGATCCAAGAGCATGGGTTATCTTTTCATTTGTTTGTGTCATATTCAACTTCCTTCATCAATGTCTTATAATTTTTAATATATAAATCTTTCACCTCCGTGGTTAAATTTATTCCCAGGTATTTTATTATTTTGGGTACATTTGTAAATTTTTTTTCTTAATATCTCTGACAGTTTGTTATTAGTGCCGAGAAAAATAACAGATTTCTGTATATTAATTGCATATATTTCAATGAAAACAAAAATTAACAAATGGGATATAATTAAACTTAAAAGTTTTGCACAGAAAGGAAACCATAAACAAGATGAAAAGACAACACTCACAGTAGGAGAAAATATTTGCAAATGAAGCAACAAAGGATTAATCTCCAAAATATAGAAACAGCACATGTAGCTCAATATTAAAAAAACAAACAACCCAATCAAAAAATGAGTGGAAGACCTAAATAGGCATTTTTCCAAAGAAGACATACAGATGGCCAACAGGTACATGAAAAGATGCTCAACACCATTAATTATTAGGGAAATGCAAATCAAAACTACAATGATGTATCACCTCACACCGGTCAGAATGGCCATCATCAAAAAATCTACAAACAATAAATGCTGGAGAGGGTGTGGAGAAAAGGGAACCATCTTGCACTGTTGGTGGGAATGTAAATTGATACAGCCACTATGGAGAACAATATGGAGGTTCCTTAAAAAACTAGGAATAGAGCTATGTTATGATACAGCAATCCCACTACTGGGCATATACCCAGAGAAAACCATAATTCCAAAAGACACGTGCACCCCAATATTCACTGTGACACTATTTACAGTAGCCAGGTTATGGAAGCAACTTAAATGTCCATCAACAGAGTAATGGATAAAGAAGACGTGGTACATATATACAATGGAGTATTACTCAACTGTAAAAAGGAACGAAATTGGATTATTTGTAGAGATGTGGATGGACCTAGAGAGATTCATACAGACTGAAGTAAGTCAGAAAGAGAAAAACAAATATCATATGTCAACACATATATGTGGAATCTAGAAAATGGTATAGATGATCTAAT
The DNA here is from genome assembly GCF_003031525.2 of Neophocaena asiaeorientalis asiaeorientalis. Classification (NCBI taxonomy): domain Eukaryota; kingdom Metazoa; phylum Chordata; class Mammalia; order Artiodactyla; family Phocoenidae; genus Neophocaena; species Neophocaena asiaeorientalis. The sequence continues at coordinate 60,546 of NW_020171802.1, forward strand.
TTTCAAAACAGAAATAGAGACACAGATGTAGAGAACAAACGTATGGACACCAAGGGGGGAAAATGGGAGATGGGAGAAATTGGGAGATTGGGATTGACAGATAAACACTATTGATACTATGTATAAAATAGATAACTAATGAGAACTTACTGTATAGCACAGGGAACTCTACTCAGTGCTCTGTGGTGACCTAAATGGGAAGGAAATCCAAAAAAGGGCAATCTATGTATACGTATAGGTGCTTCACTTTGCTGTATAGTAGAAACTAACACAAAATCTTAAAGCAACTATACTCCAAAAAAGTTAATTAAAAAAATAAGAAAAAAATTGTGTATACTTCAAATTTACTGAGTTTATTTATGCTAATAGCTTGTTGGTGAGACCTTTAGAGTTTTCTCTACATATTATCATGTCATCTGCAAAGAGTGACAGTTTTACTTCCTTTACAAGTTAGATCCTATTTTGTATTTTTATTTTTGTCTTCAGCTGTGGCTAGAACTATTAATCCCGGGTTGAGTAAAAGCGGTGAGAGTAGGTATCCTTGTCTTGTTCCTGTTCTTAGAGGAGATGCTTTCAGCTTTTCATCATTAAGTATGATGTCAGGTCTGCTTTTGTCATATATGCCCTTTATATTTATTTATTCATTCATTCATTCAGGCCCCACCGCACAGCATGGGGGACCCTAGTTCCCAGACCAGGGATTGAACCCACACCACCTGCAGTGGAATCATGAATTCCCAACCACTGGACTGCCACGGAAGTCCCTGTCCTTTATTATAAAAAGGTATGTTGCCTCTATACCCACCTTGTTGAGAGTTTTTATCATAATTAAAATGTTGAATTTTGTCGAATTTTGCCAAATCCTTTGCTGGAGATATGAAGATGATAATATGATTTTATGCTTTGTTCTGGTAATCTGGTGTGTCACTTAATTGATCTGCATAGACTGAGTCATTCCTGCATTGCTGAGCTGATCCATTTGATCATGGTGTATGGTTCTTTTAGGGTATTGTTGAATTCAGTTTACCAGTATTTTGTTGAGGTTTTTTGCATCTATGTTCACCAGGGATATTGGTCTGTAATTTACCTTTTATGGTAGTGTGTTTATCTGGTTTTCATATATGGGTGATGCTAGCCTCAGAAAATAAGTTTGGAAGCACTCCTTCATCAATTGTTTGGAATAGCTTGAGAAGGATAGATGCTAACTGTCCTTTAAATGTTTGGTAGAATTTATTAGTAAATCCACCTGGTCCTGGACATTTATTTATGGGGAGTTTTTTGACTATTGATTGATTTCATTGCTAGTAATTGATCTGTTTAGATTTTTTATTTATTGCTAACTCAATATTGGAAGATCTATGTTTTTAGGAATTTATCCACTTCTTCTAGGTTGTCCCATTTGTTGGTGTATAATTGTTTGTTGTAATCTCTTAGGATACTTTGTATTTCTGTGGTGTCTGTTGTAACTTCATCTCTTTAATTTCTGATTTATTTGTTCTCTCTCTGTTTAAAAAATCATACTACTATTGTCTTTTATTCTTTACAGAAGCTTAATAAGTGTTTGATCTACTACCTTTACTCTATGTATACTTTTTGCAGTGAGATTTTTACTTTTGTTTTCTGGTTACTATCAATAATTAGTGAGACTTCTTTTAAGCTTAAGTAAATTCTTGCAACATTGCTTATAAGCCTGCTTTCTTAGTGATGAACTCTTTTAGCTTTTGCTAGTCTGGGAAACTCTGGATCTCTCCTTCAATTCTTTTTTTTATAAATTTATTTATTTATGGTTGTGTTGGGTCTTTGTTGCTGCGTGCGGGCTTCTCATTGTGGTGGCTCCTCTTGTTGTGGACCATGGGCTCTAGGTGCACGGGCTTCAGTAGTTGTGGCTCGCGGACTCAGTAGTTGTGGCTCATGGGCTCTAGAGCACAGGCTAAGTAGTTGTGGCTCATGGGCATAGTTGTTCCATGGCATGTGGGATATTTCCAGACCAGGGCTCGAACCTGTGTCCCCTGCATTGGCAGGCAGATTCTCAACCACTGTGCCACCACGGAGGCCCTCTCCTTCAATTCTGAATCATAATCTTGCTGGTGGAGTATTCTTGTTGAAGGCTTTTTCCTTTTAGCCCATTGAATATATCCTGTCATTCCTTCCTAGTCTGCAAAGTCTGTTGAAAAGTCAGCTGACAGTCTTATGGGAATAACTTGAACATAACTAGATGCTTTTATTTCACTGCTTCTATGATCCCTCTTTACCTTAAATTTTTGGCACTTTATAATATGTCTTGGTGTGGACCTGTTTGTCTTCATCTTGTTTGGGACTCTGTGTTTCCTGGACCTGGATGTGTGTTTCCTTCCCCAGGTTAGGAAAGTTATCAGTTACTATATCCTCTAATAAGTTCTCTGCCCGTTTCTCTCTTCTCCTTGTTCTGGGACCCCTGTAATGCTCATGTTCATATTCTTGATGTTGTCTCAGAGGTCCCTTTACCTATAGTCTTAATTGTTTTTTCTTTGTGCTATTCAGTTTGGGTGATTTTCACTACTCTGTTTTCCATTTCACTGATCTGTTCTTCCGTATCATAGAATATAATGTGACTTCTCTGTTTTCCATTTCACTGATCTGTTCTTCCGTATCATAGAATATAATGTGACTTCTCTCGTGTGTGTGTGTGTGTGTGTGTGTGTGTGTGTGTGTGTGTGTGTGTGTTTTAAGTTCTTTTATTGTATTGTTCACTGTTTGGTTCTTTTTGACATGTTATTACTCTTTGTTGAAATTCTCACTGTGTCCATCTATTCTTCTCCTGACGTGGGTGAGCGTCTTTATAATCATTACTGTGAACACTTTTTTTATCGCGTAGAATGCTTATCCCTGTTTCATTCAGTTCTTTTTCTGATGTCCTGTCTTGTTACTTCATTTGTAACATATTCCTCTGTTTCCTTATGTTTCCTAATTCTCTGTGCATTTCTATTCATTAGGTTCAGGTTGTTACATTCCCGGGTCTCAGAGAAGTGGCCTTATATAGGAGATGACTGATAGGGCCCAGCAGCACATTGTCCTCTGGCCATCAGAGCCACATGCTCCAGGGGTGTCCCCTGTGTGGGCTGCACACACCTTTCTCTTATGGGAGGGCCAACTGCTGTAGCCAAGCTGGTAGGCGGTGTTGGACCCTGACCTAAATGGCTGTGAGCCCATGTATGTGATTGCCATGGGTGTGCTGTTAGCCAAGGCAGCCCTCCGTTATGGGTGGCTGTGTGGTGCTCCAGGTGCACAGGCGGACAGGGTAGGCCCCCAGTGTGTCTGGTTGTGAGGCCTCTGGTGCAGGAGTGCTATGGGCATGGTGGTAAATGGGGCAGGCCCCTGATTCTAATCAGCTCCAGGGAAGACTCTAAAATGTTGCTTGCCAATGTCTCAGTTCCTAGCGGGAGTCCCAGCTGCCTCTTGCCTTTCCAAGAAGCTCTCCGAGTTAGGAAGTTGGTCTGACCCAGGTGTCTTTCACACTACTGGCTCTGCACAGGGTCTGAGAATGTGTGAGATTTGTGTGTGCCCAATGAGAGCAAAGTCTCAGTTTTCTTTAGTCTCCAGCTTTCCTGAAAGCAATCCCTGCAGGTTTTCAAAGCCAGACCTGCTCTGTTCCTTTCTTCCAGTGCAGGAACCCTGGGCTGAGCAGCCTGATGCACGCTCATACCCTTCCCTCCATGTGGAGGACGTATGCAATTGTGATATCTTCCAGCTGTGGGTCACTGCTCCATGTGTGGGTTCCAATTAGACTGTGTTTCCAGTCCTCCTACCTGCCTTGTGGTTTCTCCTTCCTTATATCTTTAGTTGTGGAAAACGTTCCCTGCTAGTCTTCAGAGATAATTTCCGTGTAAGTTGTTGTAATTTGGGTGTGTCTTTGGCAGGAGGGGAGCTCAGTATCTTCCTACTCTATCATCTTGATCCCCTCTCAAGAATTCTTTGAAAATATATGCATTTATTACTGTAAACATAACTCTTTGAATTGCAGTCTTGTTCCTGTATTCCATAAATTTAGGTACTTTGTGTTTCCAATTTTGTTTGCTTTAAGATTTCTTTTAAATTTCCCTTTTGATTTATTCCTGTATGCATTGGCTATTCAGGAGCTTATTGTTCAGTTTCTAAGTGTTCTTTAATTTTCAATTATTCTTTTTACTATTGAATTTCAGTTTCATACCATTGTGGTTGGAAATGATCCTTGATATGATTTCAATATTCTTGGATTTTTGAAGATTTGTTTTGTGGCTTAACATAGGATCTACCTTAGGCAATGTTCTATGTGTACTTAAGAAGAATGGAAATTTTGCTGCTGTTGAGTGGAATGTACTATATATGTCTGTTAGGTTCATTTGATATCAAGTGTGTGTTCAGGTTCAATGTTTCCTGATTGATATTCTGTCCGGATGATCTATACAGTGTTGAAAGTTGGGTATCGATGTTTCTTACCATTATTTTATTTCTGCCCATTTTCCTCTTCATGTGTGTTAATAATTTCTTTATATGTTGAGAGGCTCCAATGCTGGACACATACATATTTATAATTGTCATGATTTCTTGATGAATTAATCCCTTTATCATTATATGACGACCTTCTTTCCTTTGAGAGGTTTGACTTCAAGTCTTTTTTACCTGATAATAGACTAGTCAGGCAAGTATCATTTTCATGGAGTATCTTTTTTCCAATCATTCAATTTTATGCTATACATGGATTTAAAGTTAACATGAATCTCTTGTACACAGTATAATTGAACTTTCTTTAATCCATTCAGCCACCCTAGGGATTATTTAAATTGAACTATAGTTGATTTACAATATTACATTAGTCTCAGTGGTACAACCTATGGATTTAATTTTTTTATAGATCATGCTCCACTAAAGTGATTACACAATAATGGCTGTATTTCCCTGTGTTGTACTATATTTCCTTGTTTGTTTATTTCATACATAGGGGTATTGGATTTAGAGAAACAAACTACTGTATTTCCCTCCCCCCTTCACTTGCCTCACCAGTAACCACTAATTTGTTCTCTGTGAGATACAATATTACATTAGTCTCAGTGGTACAACCTATGGATTTAATATTTTTATAGATCATGCTCCATTTAAATTTATTACAAAATAATGACTATATTTCCCTGGGTTGTACTATATATCCTTGCTTGTTTATTTCATACAGAGGGGTATTGGATTTAGAGAAACAAAAGGCATTTGTTTTTTTGAATTCTTGTTTTCTGCAGATGTATGCCCAGAAACGGGACTGCTGGATGATATGGTAGCTCTATTTTTATATTTTAAAGGCATCCCCACACTGTGCTTTATAGTGGCTCTTACCAGCTTACATTCCACCAACAGCATAGGTGGGTTCCCTTTTCTCCATGTACTCTCCGGCATTTATGGTTTGTAGACTTTTTGATGATGGCCATTCTGACTGTGCAAGGTGATACCTTGTTGTAGTTTTGATTTGCATGTGTCTAATAACTCAAGATGTTGAGCATGTTTACATGTATTTTTTTTAACACTGAGAAAAAGTTACAGTTGAAGTTGACTTTTTGAAAGTCTGACTATTTTGAATTTTTTTTTTGATAACTACCACAGGATATTTCTTAAGCACATGTGCCATTTACACTCTGGCAGTCCTTGTGAATATTAAGCACTCATAAACACACGTTATAAAGTTGCTGTTGTGGAAATGGGCACAAGAGGTAGGATTTCCTTCATGTCCCTCTCTGGTTACTTGGGTAACCAGAGCCACTGTGGAAGACGGGCTCCTGGATTGTAAATTAGTGTGGACTGTGCCAGAACAAACACCCAAAATCATGTATTTTGTTACTTCTTGGTTTTTTTAATTTAATTTTTCATTTTTCTTGGAGTAAAGTTGATTTAAAATATTGTTTGTGGTAGGCATACAGAATCTTTTTCAGTTATATATATTCTTAGGTCTATTCATCTTCAGATTCTCTTCCCATATAGGTTATTAGAGAGTGTTGAGAAGACTTCCCTTTGTTATACAGTGGGTCCTTGTTGATTATTTATTTTATATGTATTAGTGTGTAAATGTTTTTCCCAAACTCCTGATTTATTCCTTCCCCCTCACCTTTCTCATTGGGTAACCATAAGTTTGTTTTCTAAGTCTGTAAGTTTGTTTCTCTCTCTTTTATTTTTTTGTCTGCATTGCGAGGCATGCAGGATATTAGTTCTCCCAACACAAAGGATCGAACCCACGCCCCCTGCAGTGGAAGCTCAGATTCTTAACCATTGGACCACCAGGGAAGTTCTTGTTTTTCTCCTGTAAATTAGTTCATTGGTATCAATTTTTAAATTTCACCTATAAGTGGTATCATATGATATTTGACTTTCTCTTTCTGACTTCACTTAGTCTGTCCATTATGCTGCAAATGGCTCCATGATGCTGCAAAAATTTTTTTTTTGATAACTACCACAGGATATTTCTTAAGCACATGTGCCATTTACACTCTGGCAGTCCTTGTGAATATTAAGCACTCATAAACACACGTTATAAAGTTGCTGTTGTGGAAATGGGCACAAGAGGTAGGATTTCCTTCATGTCCCTCTCTGGTTACTTGGGTAACCAGAGCCACTGTGGAAGACGGGCTCCTGGATTGTAAATTAGTGTGGACTGTGCCAGAACAAACACCCAAAATCATGTATTTTGTTACTTCTTGGTTTTTTTAATTTAATTTTTCATTTTTCTTGGAGTAAAGTTGATTTAAAATATTGTTTGTGGTAGGCATACAGAATCTTTTTCAGTTATATATATTCTTAGGTCTATTCATCTTCAGATTCTCTTCCCATATAGGTTATTAGAGAGTGTTGAGAAGACTTCCCTTTGTTATACAGTGGGTCCTTGTTGATTATTTATTTTATATGTATTAGTGTGTAAATGTTTTTCCCAAACTCCTGATTTATTCCTTCCCCCTCACCTTTCTCATTGGGTAACCATAAGTTTGTTTTCTAAGTCTGTAAGTTTGTTTCTCTCTCTTTTATTTTTTTGTCTGCATTGCGAGGCATGCAGGATATTAGTTCTCCCAACACAAAGGATCGAACCCACGCCCCCTGCAGTGGAAGCTCAGATTCTTAACCATTGGACCACCAGGGAAGTTCTTGTTTTTCTCCTGTAAATTAGTTCATTGGTATCAATTTTTAAATTTCACCTATAAGTGGTATCATATGATATTTGACTTTCTCTTTCTGACTTACTTCACTTAGTATGATTATCTCTAGGTCCATCCATGATGCTGCAAACGGCATTCTTTCATTCTTTTTCATTTCTGAGTAATGTTTCACTGTGAACATGTACCAATTCTTTATCCATCCATCTGCCACTGGTATTTTGGTTGCTCCCATGTCTTAGACATTGTGAATTGTGCTGCGGTACACATATGGGCACATGTGGGTTTTCCAATTCTGCTTTTCTCTTGATATATGCCTGGGAGTGGGACTGCTGGATCATATGGTAGCTGTAATTTTACCTTGTAAAGGCACCTTCATGCTGTTCTCTATAGTGGCTGTTACCAATTTAGGTCCCAACAGCAGCATAGGAGGGTTCCCTTTTTCCTACAACCTCTCGAGCATTTACTGTTTGTAGACTTTTCGATGATGGCTATTCTGACTCACGAGAAGTGATCCCTCATTGTAGTATTGGTTTCCAAGCTGCTAATAGTACATGAATTAGAGCATCTTTTCAAGTGCTTTTCTTTTAAACAGTGTGAGTAAAATTTACCTATTGAAATAAGATCTTGAAAGTCTGTTTCTTTTGAATTTTTTTTTTTTGCTTAACTATCCCTGGACATTCCCTGATTGCAAGGGTCATTTGCAGCCCTACAGCCCTTGTGAATATTAAGTACCCATAAGCCTTGGTTTTAATGCTGCAGTTGCAGGAAAGGGCAACAAGGCAGTGGAATTTATTCATACTCAACTTGATTGCTAGGGCAAACGGAAACTTAGTGGAACTCCTGTTCCTAGGTTGGAAATTAGAGTGGAAAGTGCCAGGACAAATACCCAAAAGTTTGTGTCACATTACTTCTTTTTTTTTTAACATCTTTATCGGAGTATAATTGCTTTACAATGGTGTGTTAGTTTCTATTTTATATCAAACTAAATCAGTTATACATATACATATGTCCCCATATCTCTTCCCTATTGCATCTGCCTCCCTCCCACCCTCCCTATCCCACCCCTCTAGGTGGTCACAAAGCACCGAGCTGATCTCCCTGTGCTATGCGGCTGCTTCCCAGTAGCTATCTATTTTACACTTGGTAGTGTATATATGTCCATGCCACTGGCTCACTTTGTCCCAACTTACCCTTCCCCTCCCCATATCCTCAAGTCCGTTCTCTAGTAGGTCTGCATCTTTATACCCGTCTTGCCCCTAGGTTCTGCTGATCACATTTTTTAAATTCCATATATATGTGTTAGCATACGGTATTTGTTTTTCTCTTTCTGACTTACTTCACTCTGTATGACAGTCTCGAGGTCCATCCAACTCACTAAAAATAACAGTTTCGTTCCTTTTCATGGCTGAGTAATATTCCATTGTATGTATGTGCCACATCTTCTTTAACCATTCATCTGTTGATGGACACTTAGGTTGCTTCCATGTCCTGGCTATTGTAAATAGAGCTGCAATGAATATTTTGGCACATGACTCTTTTTAAATTATGGTTTTCTCTGGGTATATGCCCAGTA
>NW_020171802.1:69441-72962 GCF_003031525.2 Neophocaena asiaeorientalis asiaeorientalis
TCTGCATCTATTGAGATGATCACATGGTTTTTCTCCTTCAGTTTGTTAATATGGTGTATCACATTGATTGATTCCATATATTGAAGAATCATTGCATTCCTGGGATTAACCGCACTAGATCATAGTGTATGATCCTTTTAATGTGCTGTTGGATTCTGTTTGCTGGTATTTTGTTGAGGAGTTTTGCATCTATGTTCATCAGTGATATTGGCCTGTAGTTTTCTTTCTTTGTGACATCCTTGTCTGGTTTTGGTATCAAGGTGATGGTGGCCTCGTAGAAGGAATTTGGGAGTGTTCCTCCCTCTGCTATATTTTGGAAGAGTTTGAGAAGGATAGGTGTTAGCTCTTCTCTAAACGTTTGATAGAATTCACCTGTGAAGCCATCTGGTCCTGGGCTTTTGTTTGTTGGAAGATTTTTAATCACAGTTTCAATTTCAGTGCTTGTGATTGGTCTGTTCATATTTTCTATTTCTTCCTGATTCAGTCTTGGCAGGTTGTGCATTTCTAAGAATTTGTCCATTTCTTCCAGATTGTCCATTTTATTGGCATAGAGTTGCTTGTAGTAATCTCTCATGATTTTTTTTATTTCTGCAGTGTCAGTTGTTACTTCTCCTTTTTCATTTCTAATTCTATTGATTTGAGTCTTCTCCCTTTTTTTCTTGATAAGTCTGGCTAATGGTTTATCAATTTTGTTTATCTTCTCAAAGAACCAGCTTTTAGTTTTATTGATCTTTGCTATCATTTGTTTCATTTCTTTTTCATCTATTTCTGCTCTGATCTTTATGATTTCTTTCCTTCTGCTAACCTTGGGTTTTTTTTGTTCTTCTTTCTCTAATTGCTTTAGGTGTAAGGTTAGGTTGTTTATTTGAGATGTTTCTTGTTTCTTAAGGTAGGCTTGTATAGCTATAAACTTCCCCCTTAGAACTGCTTTTGCTGCATCCCATAGGTTTTGGGTCGTTGTGTTTTCATTGTCGTTTGTTTCTAGGTATTTTTTAATTTCCTCTTTGATTTCTTCAGTGATCACTTCATTATTAAGTAGTGTATTGTTTAGCCTCCATGTGTTTGTATTTTTTACAGATCTTTTCCTGTAATTGATATCTAGTCTCATGGCGTTGTGGTTAGAAAAGATACTTGATACGATTTCAATTTTCTTAAATTTAGCAGGGCTTGATTTGTGACCCAGGATATGATCTATCCTGGAGTATGTTCCATGAGCACTTGAGAAGAATGTGTATGCTGTTGTTTTTGAATGGAATGTCTTATAAATATCAATTAAGTCCATCTTGTTTAATGTATCATTTAAAGCTTGTATTTCCTTATTTATTTTTATTTTGGATGATCTATTCATTGGTGCAAGTGGGGTATTAAAGTCCCCTACTTTGATTGTGTTACTGTCAATTTCCCCTTTTATGGCTGTTAGTATTTGCCTTATGTATTGAGGTGCTCCTATGTTGGGTGCATAAATATTTACAATTGTTATATCTTCTTCTTGGATTGATCCCTTGATCATTATGTAGTGTCCTTCTTTGTCTCTTGTAATAGTCTTTGCTTTAAAGTCTATTTTGTCTGATATGAGAGTTGCTACTCCAGCTTTCTTTTGATTTCCATTTGCATGGAATATCTTTTTCCATCCCCTTTCAGTCTGTATGTGTCTCTAGGTCTGAAGTGGGTCTCTTGTAGACAGCATATATATGGGTCTTGTTTTTGTATTCATTCACCCAGTCTATATCTTTTGGTGGGAGCATTTAATACATTTACATGTAAGGTAATTATCAATATGTATGTTTCTATTACCATTTTCTTAACTGTTTTGGGTTTATTATTGTATGTCTTTCCCTTCTCTTGTGTTTCCTGCCTAGAGAAGTTCCTTTAGCATCTGTTTTAAAGCTGGTTTGGTGGTGCTGAATTTTCTAAGCTTTCGCTTGTCTGTAAAGGTTTTTATTTCTCTGTCAAATCTGAATGAGATCCTTGCTGGGTAAAGTAATCTTGGTTGTAGGTTTTTCTCTTTCATCACTTTAAATATGTCCTGCCACTCCCTTCTGACTTGCAGAGTTTCTGCTGAAAGATCAGTTTTTTAACCTTATGGGGATTCCTTTATGTGTTACTTGTTATTTTTCCCTTGCTGCTTTTAATATTTATTCTTTGTATTTAATTTTTGATAGTTTGATTAATATGTGTCTTAGCATGCTTCTCCTTGGATTTATCCTTTATGGGACTCTGTGCTTCCTAGACTTCAATAACTATTTCCATTCCTATATTAGGGAACTTTTCAACTACAATAACTTCAAATATTTTCTCAGTCCCTTTCTTTTTCTCTTCTTCTTCTGGGACCCCTATAATTCGAATGTTGGTGCATTTAATGTTGTCCCAGAGGTCTCTGAGACTGTCCTCAATTCTTTTCATTCTTTTTTCTTTATTCTGCTCTGCAGTAGTTACTTCCACTATTTTATCTTCCAGGTCACTTATCCGTTCTTCTGCCTCAGTTATTCTGCTATTGATACCTTCTAGAGAACTTTTAATTTCATTTATTTTGTTTTTCATCTCTGTTTGTTTGCTCTTTAGTTCTTCTAGGTCCTTGTTAAATGTTTCTTGCATTTTCTCTATTCTATTTCCAAGATTTTGGATCATCTTTAGTATCATTATTCTGAATTCTTTTTCAGGTAGGCTGCCTATTTCCTCTTCATTTGTTAGGTCTGGTGCGTTTTTATCTTGCTCCTTCATCTGCTGTGTGTCTCTGTGTCTTCTCTTTTTGCTTAACTTACTGTGTTTGGGGTCTCCTTTTTGCAGGCTGCAGGTTCATAGTTTCTGTTGGTTTTGGTGTGTGTCCCCAGTAGCTAAGGTTGGTTCAGTGGGTTGTGTAGGCTTCCTGGTGGAGGGGACTAGTTCCTGTGTTCTGGTGGGTGAGGCTGGATCTTGTCTTTTTGGTGGGCAGGTCCACGTCTTGTGGTGTGTTTTGGGGTGTCTGTGGCCTTATTATGATTTTAGGCAGCCTCTGTGCTAATGGATGGGGTTGTGTTCCTGTCTTGCTAGTTGTTTGGCATAGGGTGTCCAGCACTGTAGCTTGCTGGTCATTGAGTGTAGCTGGGTCTTAGCATTGAGAGGGAGATCTCTGAGAGGTTTTCACCGTTAGATATTACGTGGAGCTGGCAGGTCTCTTGTGGACCAGTGTCCTGATCTTGGCTCTCCCACCTCAGTGGCACAGCCTTGATGCCTGGCTGGAGCACTAAGATCCTGTCCTCTACACAGGTCATAATAAAAGGGAGAAGAAAGAAAGAAAGAAAGAAAGAGAGAAAGAGAGAGAGAGAGAAAGAGAGAAAGAAAGAAGAGAAGAAAGGAAGGAAGGAAAGGAGGAAGGAAGGAAGGAAGAGAAAGAAGGAAGATAAAATAAAGTAAAATAAAATAGTTATTAAAATAAAAATAATTATTAAGAAAAAAAAATTTTAAGTAATAAAAAAATGGACAGACAGAACCCTAGGAAGAATGGTAAAAGCAAAGCTATACAGACAAAATCACACAGAGAA
>NW_020171802.1:73210-185968 GCF_003031525.2 Neophocaena asiaeorientalis asiaeorientalis
TCTTCTTTGTTCTCACTGCTCCCGGGGTTCAACTTTGGATTTGGACCCGCCTCTGCGTGTAGGTTGCCTGAGGGTATCTGTTCCCCCTCAGACAGGACGGGGTTAAAGGAGCAGCTGATTCGGGGGCTTTGGCTCACTCAGGCCGTGGGAAGGGAGGGGTACAAATGCAGGTTAAGCCTGCAGGGGCAGAGGCTGGCGTGACGTTGCACCAGCATGAGGTGGGCCATGCGTTCTCCGGGGGAAGTTGTCCCTGGATCACGGGACCCCGGCAGTGGCAGGCTGCATAGGCTCCCGGGAGGGGAGGTGTGGAGAGTGACCTGTGCTTGCACACAGGCTTCTTGGTGGCTGCAGCAGCAGCCTTAGCATCCCATGCCCATCTCTGGGGTCTGCGCTGATAGCCGTGGCTCGCGCCCATCTCTGGAGCTCCTTTAAGCAGCGCTCTTAATCCCCTCTCCTCACGCACCAGGAAACAGAGGGAAGAAAAAGTCTCTTGCCTCTTCGGCAGGTCCAGACTTTTCCCCGGACTCCCTCCCGGCTAGCCCCCTGCAGGCTGTGTTCACGCTGCCAACCCAAGTCCTCTCCCTGTGCTCCGACCGAAGCCAAGCCTCAGCTCCCAGCCCCGCCCGCCCCAGCGGGTGAGCAGACAAGCCTCTCGGGCTGGTGAGTGCGGGTCAGCACTGATCCTCTGTGTGGGAATCTCTCCGCTTTGCCCTCCGCACCCCTCCCTGTTGCTGGGCTCTCCTCCGCGGCTACGAAGCTTTCCCCCTCCACCACCCGCAGTCTCCACCCGCGAAGGGGCTTCCTAGTGTGTGGAAACCTTTCCTCCTTCACAGCTCCCTCCCACTGGTGCAGGGCCCGTCCCTCTTCTTTGTCTCTGTTTATTCGTTTTTCTTTTGCCCTACCCAGGTATGTGGGGAGTTTCTTGCTTTGGGGAGGTCTGAGGTCTTCTGTCAGCGTTCAGTAGGTGTTCTGTAGGAGTTGTTCCACATGTAGATGTATTTCTGAATGTATTTGTGGGGAGGAAGATGATCTCCGTGTCTTACTCTTCCGCCATCTTGAAGCTGCTCCCCCACATTACTTCTTGATTAATTTTTATTTCTTATCGTAGTAAATTTGATTACAATGTTGTGTTTCTTCTAGGTGTACAGAATCTGGTTCATTCATACATATACATATATCTAATCAGGTTTAGATTCTTTCCCTGTTGGTCATTACAGAGCATTGAGTAGACCTCCCTTGGCATCCAGTAGGTCCTTCCTGATTATACATTTTATATGTATTATTAAATGTATGTTAACCCCAACATCCTAATTTTTCCATTCCTTTCACCTTTTTCTAAGTCTGTACGGGTCTTTCTCTGTGGAAATATGCTCATGGGTATCAATTTTTAGATAACACCAGTAAATGATATCATCGGATATTTGTCTTTCTCTTTCTGACTTACTTTACATAGTAAGATTATCTCTAGGCTCATCTGTGGTGCTGCAAAAGGCATTGTTTCATCTATCCCATGGCAAATATTCCATTGTGTACATGTACCACTTCTTTGTCCATTCATCTGTAGATGGACATTTTGGTTGCATCCATGTCTGGTTATTGTAAATATCGCTGCAGTGCACGTTTCAGAGCCTGTGTCTTTCGGAATTCTGGTCTTCTCGGGTAATAGGCCCATTAGTACTTCGGCAGGATCATGTGGTAGTTCAACTGATACCTTTTAAAGGCACCTTCATTCTCTTCTGATTAGTGGCTGTTACCAGTTTACATCCCATCAACAGCATAGGAGTGTATCCATTCTCGGAAACCCATTCAGCATTTATTGTTTGCAGACATTTTTGTTGTTGTTGGCCATTCAGACTACTGTGAGGTGATACCTTTCTGTAATTTAAATTTGCATGTCTCTAATAATTCTTGATTTTGAACATTTTTTTCAGGTCCTTTAAAAAAAAGAAAAGCAGTGTGAACAAATTTGCCTCTTGAAACTGTCTTCTTGAGAGTTTGCCCTCTCTTGAATATTAATGTCCATTCCTGACCCCAGGACATATTTTTGAGGGCAGGTGTCATTTAAAGCCCTGCAGTCCTTTTGAATATTAAGTGACCATTAGCACTGGGATTAAAGCTGCTGTTGCAGGAACTGGCAACAAGGCGGCAGATTACTATATTCCCAGCTTTGGTTAAAAGAGCTGCAGAGCCTTAATGGAAGTCATGTTCCTAGTTTTCAAATTAGAGTGGAATGTTCCAGGACAAACCCCCGGAAACTTATGTCTCCTTACTTATGTTTGATTTTTTAATTTAATTTATATATTAGAGTAAACTTGAGTGTTGTGATTGTCTGGGTGTACAGAATCTGGTCAATTATTCATACATATATCTCTTCATCTTTGGATCCTGTTCCCATGTAGGTAACTACAGGGTGTTGAGTAGACCTCCCTTGGTATTTCATATGTGTTTGGTGATTATATATTTTATATGTAATAGTCATTAAGTGATTTATATATTTTATGTTATATGTTTATAAACATATACATGAGTATGTGTATGTTAAGACCATAATTCTAATCAATCCATTCCACATACCTTTCATTTGGTTAAACATTAATTTGTTTTATAAGTCTCTGAGTGTCTTTTTCTGTGGAAATATGTTCCTTGCTAGCAATTTTAGGATAACCTGCATAAATGATATCATAGATTATTTGTCATTTCCTTTTGACTTACTTAACGTAATATGATTATTTCTAGGCTCACCGGTAGTCATGAAAATGGCATTGTTCATTTTTTCCAAGGCTAATATTCCATTAGGTACAGGTACCACTTCTTCTTTGTCCATTTGTCTGTCGATGGACATTTTGTTTGCTTCCATGTCTTGGCTATTGTAAATATTGCTGCAGTGCATGTTTGTCTGCCTGTGTCTTTCCGATTCTGGTCTTCTTGGGTTATAGGCCCATTAGTGGATCAGCCGGATCATATGGTAGCTCAATTTTTACCTTTTAAACGCAGCTCTGTTCTGTTCTCATTATTAGCTGTTGCCAGTTTACATCCAACCAGCAGCATACTCGGTATGCATTCTCCACGACCCCTTCAGCAGTCATTGTTTGTAGACTTTTTGCTGACGGCATTTTTTGTGTGTGTGTGGTACGCGGGCCTCTCACTGGTGTGGCCTCTCCCATTGCAGAGCACAGGCTCCGGACGCGCAGGCTCAGCGGCCATGCCTCATAGGCCCAGCCGCTCCACGGCATGTGGGATCTTCCCGGACTGCGGCACGAACCTGTGTCCCCTACATCGGCAGGCGGACTCTCAACCACTGCGCCACCAGGGAAGCCCCTACTGATGGCATTTTGAATGTTGGGTGGTGACAACTTTTTGTAGTTTGGATTTGTATGCGAACAGTAATTCCTGATGTTGAGCTTTTATCCATGTCCTTTTTTTTTAATAAAAGAGTAAAACTCACCTCTTCAAATTGTTTTCTTCAAAAATTTTCCCGTGTTTTGAATTTTTTTGGCCATTACCTAGGGCAGGTGTAATTTACATCCCTGTGATTATATTAAGTGACCATTAGCACTGGGTGTAAAGCTGCTGTTGTGGAAGACGGCCAAAAGGCGGCAGCGTTTCTCCATTCCCAAATCTGGTTGCTAGGGCAGCAGAGCCTTCCTGGAAGTCGTATTCCTAGGTTGTAAATTAGAATGGAATGTACCAGGGGAAAAAACCCATAAATTTATGTCTCATTACTTCTTGTTCATTGTTTTAATTTAATTTTTTAAATCAGGGTAATGATTATAATATTGTTTGTTGTTCTAGGTGTACATAATCTCATTCATTTGTACATTATATATATCTATTCATTTACAGATCCTCTTCCCATGTAAATTTTTGCAGAGTGTTCAATACACCTCCCTTGGTATATGGTCGGTCTTTTTGATATATGTATTTAATAGGTATTTGTATATGTATGGTAACCATAATCTTAATTTATCCATTTCTCCCACCTTTCCTTTTAGATAACCATAGTTTGTTTTCTAAGTCTATGAGTGTCTTTCTCTGTGGAAACATGTTCATTTGTGTCAGGTGTTAGATAATACCTATAAGTGATATAATAGAATATTTGTCCTTTGCTTTCTGACTTACCTCATGTTCTGTTATTATCTCTAGGATCATGTATGGTGCCTCAAAGAGCAGTGTTTCATTGTTTTCCATGGCTAATATTCCATTGTGTACGTGGACCACTTCTTCTTTGACCATTCATCTGTTGATCGACATTTTGGTTGCTTCCCTGTCTAGGTTATTGTGAATATTGCTGCAGTTCAGCTTTGCCAGCCTGTGTCTTCTCGATTCTGCTCTTCTCAGGTGATAGGCCCAGCGGTAGACCTGCTGGATCACATGTTGGCTCAATTTTTACTTTTAAATACAGATCCTTTCTGTTCTCATTGGTTGTCACCACTTTACATCTCACCAGCAGCTAGAGGATACAAAGTTCTCTAAAACCCCTTCAGTATCTATAGTCAGTAGACTTTTTGCTGATGGTCATTCGACTGGTGTGTGTTGAAAACTTTTTGTAGATTAGATTTGCATGAGTCTAATAATTCCTGATGTTGAGCTTTTTTCCATTTTCCTTTTTTTGCAAGAGTAAAAAGCACACCTTCATATTATCTTCTTGAAAAATTTGCTCTGTTTTGAATTTTTTTGGCCATTACCTACCTCAGTATATTTTTTTGACGGCAGGTGTCCTTTACAGCCCTGAGTTCTTGTGAATATTAAGTGACCATTAGCTGTGGGTTTAAAGCCGCTCATGCAGGAAACGGACAACAGGCGGCAGCATTTCTACATTTCCAACTCTGGGTACCTGGGCAACAAAGCCTTCCTGGAAATCGTGTTAGTAGGCTGCCAATTAGAGTGGAACGTTCCTGGGCAAACCCCCAAATGCTTATATCTCCTTATTTCTTGCTTGATTTTTAAATTTAATTTTTATGTTTTATCAGAGCAAATTTGATGAAAATGTTGTGTTTGTCCTAGATGAACAGAATCTGGTTCATTATATCTATATATCTATCTATTCATCTTTGGATCCTTTCCCATGTAGGTTATTACAGAGTGTTGAGTAGACTTCTCTTGGTATTCCATAGGTTTTGGTGACTATATAATTCATGTATTACTATATGTCTGTCAACCCTCATATCCTAATTATCCATTCCTCACACCCATCCATTTGGTTAAACATAATTTTGTTTTCTTAATCCATGAGTGTCCTTCTTTGGAAATAAGTTCATGGGTATCAATTTTTACATAACACCTATAACTGATATCACAGGATATCTTTCTTTTGGTTTCTTCCTTACTTCAAGTTGTGTGATTACATCTAGGTACTTCTGTGGTGGTGCAAACAGCACTCTTCCATGCTTTTCCATGGCTAATATTCCATTGTGTACATGGACCACTTCTTCTTTGTGCATTCATCTTTCGATGGCCATTTTGGTTGCTCCCAAGTCTTGGCTATGGTAAATATTGCTGCAGTGGAGGATTCCCAGCCTGTATCTTTTGGATTCTGGTCTACTCAGGTGGTAGGCCCATCAGTGGGCCTACCAGATCATATGGTAGCTCAACTTTTACCTTTAAATGCACCTCCTTTCTGTTCTCACTACTGGCTGTTACCAGTTTACATCCCACCAGCTGCTAGAGGGTCCACATTTCTCTAAAACCGCTTCAGCATGTATTGTTTGTGGACTCTTGCTGATGATCATTCTGACTGTTGTGAGGTGAACGTTTTTGTAGGCTGAATTTGCGTGGCTTTATTAATTGCTGATGTTGAGCATTTTTCCATGCCCTTTTATTGTTAAAAAAAAAAAAAGAAAAGAAAAAATGTGAGTAAAATATGCCTCTTGTAATTGTCTTTTTCAAAGGTTGCCTTCTTTTGAATTTTGTGGTCGATTTTCGACCCCAGGATTATTTTTTTCGGGGCAGGTGTCATTTGCAGGCCTGCAACGATTGTGAATATTAAGTGACCATTAGCACTGGATTTAAAGCTGCTGTTGCAGGAAACGGAGACAAGGCTGCAGCATTTCTCCATTCCCAGATCTGGTTACTAAGGCAGCAGAGCCTTTCTGGAAGTCGTGTTCCTAGGTTGTAAATTAGAATGGAATGTGCCAGGAAAAACCCCCATAAGTTGATTTCTCATTACTTGTTCGTTTTTTTAAATTTAGTTTTTATTTTTTATCACAGCAAATTTGATTACAATATTTTGTTTGTTCTAGGTGTCCAAGATGTGGTTCTTTTACACATATACATATATCTATTCATCTTAGGATCCATTTCTCATGTAGGTGATGACACAATGTTGAGTAGTCTTCTCTTGGTATTCCGTAGGTCTTTGCTGATTATATATTTATCATGTGTTTGTATACCTCTATTAACCACAATATCCTAATTTATCCAATCCTCACACCTTTCAATTTGGTTAACCATAAGTTTGTTTAATGAATCTCTGATTGCCTTTCACTGTGGAAATATCTTCATTGGTATTAATTTTTAGGTAACAGATATAAGTGATATCACAGGATATATGTCTTTGGCTCTCTGTCTTACTTCAAGTTGTGTGATTATCTCTAGACTCATCTACGGTGCTGCAAATGGCATTGTTTCATATTTTTCCTTGGCTAATATTCCATCTGTACATGTACCAGTTCTTCTTCATCCACTCATCTGTTGATGGACTTTTTGGTTGCTTCCATGTCTTGGCTATTGGAATACTGCTGCAGTCAGTTTTGCCGGCCTGTGTCTTTCCAATTCTGTCTTCTTAACTTATAGGCCCAGGAGTGGGCCTGCTGGATCACATCGTAGCTCAGTGTTACCTTTAAAGACACCTCCATTCTGTTTTCATTAGTGGCTCTTACCACTTTACGTCCCAATTTAGGTTGAGGGTATGCATTTCTCCACAGCCCTTTTGGCATTTAATTGTTTGCAGGTTTTTTTGCTGATGGTCAGTCTGACTGGTGTGAGCTGATACTTTTATGTAGTTGGATTTCCATGCGTCTAATAATTCCTTATATTGAGATATTAGCCATGTCGTTTTTTTTTTTTTAAAAGAGTGAGTACATCTTACCTATTCAAATAGTTTTCTGGAAGTATGTGTCATATTTTGAATATTTTAGGCCATTACCTCCCTCAAGACATTTTGAGGGCAGGTGTCATTTGCAGCCCTGCATTCCTTGTGAATATGAACTGATCATTAGCACAGGTTTTAAAGCTGCTGTTGTGGGTAACGGCCACAGGGCAGCAGCATTTCTACATTCCCCACTCTGGTCACTAGGGATACAGAACCCTCCTGGAAGTCTTGTTCCTTGGTTATAAATTAGAGTGGAATGTGCCCGGACAAACCCCCAAAGATTATCGGAGTTTATTTAATTAGAGTGTTATGATTATCTGGGTGTATAGAATCTGGTCAATTATTCATATATATATCTGTTCATCTTCTGATCCTGTTCCCATGTAGGTTAGTACAGAGTGTTGAGTAGACCTCCCTTGGTAATTGGTAGGTGTTTGGTGATTATATATTTTGTATGTATTAGTGATTATATAATTTTTATATTTTATATGTTTATATACATATAACATACATGAGTATATGTATGTTAAGCCCATAATCTTAATTAATCCATTCCTCCCACCTTTCATTTTGGTCAACCATTAGTTGGTTTTATAAGTCTGTGAGTGTCTTTTTCTGTGGAAATATGTTCATTGGTAACAATATTAGGATAACATGTATAAATGATATAATACGGTATTTATTTTTCCCTTTCGACTTATTTCACATAATATGATTATTTCTAGGTTCATGTGTGGCCATGAAAACGGCACTGTTTCATTTTTTCCGAGGTTAATAATCCATTAGATACATGTACCATTGCTGCTTGGTCCATTTATCTGTTGATGGACATTTTGTTTGCTTGCATGTCTTGGCTATTGTAAATATTGTTGCAGTGCATGTTTGCCTGCCTGTGTCTTTCCGATTCTGGTCTTTTTAGGTTATAGGCCCATTACTGGATCAGCCGGATCATATGGTAGCTCAATTTTTACATTTTAAACACAGCTCTATTCTGTTCTCATTATTAGCTGTTACCAGTTTACATGCAACCAACAGCATAGTGGGTATGCGTTTCTCCACAACCCCTTCAGCAGTCATTGTTTGTAGACTTTTTACTGATGGCACTTTGAATGTTGGGTGGTAATAACTTTGTGTAGTTTGGATTTGCATGCGACCAATAACTCCTGATATTGAGCTTTTATCCCTGTCCTTTTATTCCCCTAAATAAAAGAGTGAATAAAACTTACCTCTTCCAATTGTTTTCTTGAAAACGTTTGCGTGTTTTGAATTTTTGGCCATTCCCTACCGCAGGATGCTTTTTCAGGGCAAATGTCATTTACAGCCCTGAAATTACTGTGAATATTAAGTGACCATTAGCTCTGGGTTTAAAGCTGCTGTTGTGGGAAATGGCCACAAGGCGGCAGCATTTCTCCATTCCCAGATACGGTTACAAGGACAGCAGAGCCTTCCTGGAAGTCGTATTCCTAGGTTGTAAATTAGAATGGAATGTGCCAGGAAAACCCCCCATAAGTTTATGTCCATTACTTCTTGTTCGATGTTTTAATTCCTTAAATCGGGGTAATGATTAGAATACTGTTTGTTGTAGGTGTACAAAATCTGGTTTATTTGTACATTATATATATATATTCATGTACAGATCCTCTTCCCATATAAATTATTACAAAGTGTTCAGTAGACCTCCCTTGGTATATGGTCGGTCATTTGATAGGTATTTGTATACGTATGGGTAACCCTAATCTTAATTTTTCCATTCCTCCCACCATTCCTTTTAGATAGCCATAGTTTGTTTTCTAAGTCTGGGAGTGTCTTTCTCTGTGGAAATAATTTCATTTGTGTCAGTTGTTAGATAACGCTTATAGGTGATATCATAGGATATTTGTCTTTTGCTTTCCAACTTACCTCACGTTCTCTGATTACTTCAAGGTTTACCTATGGTGCTACAAAGAGCAGTGTTTCATTGTTTTCGAAGGCTAATATTCCACTGTGTACATGGACTTCCTCTTCTTTGTACATTCATCTGTTGATGGGTATTTTCATTTTTTCCAAGTCTTGGCTACTGTAAATATTGCTGCAGTGCAGGATTACCAGCCCTTGTCTTTTGGATTCTGGTCTTCTCTGGTGACAGGCCAAGCCGTGGGCCTACCAGATCATATGGTAGCTGAGTTTTTACCTTTAAATGCACCTCCATTCTGTTTTCACCTTTGGCTGTTACCAGTTTACATCGCCCCAGCAGCTAGAGGGTACGCAGTTCTCTAAAAACCCCTTCAGCATTTGTTGCTTGTAGACTTTCTTGCTGGTGATCATTCTGATAAAAGCTCAACATCAGGAATTATTACACTCATGCAAATCTAATCTACAAAGAGGTTTCAACACAAAGCAGTTGAATGCCTATCAGCAATAAGTCTACAAACACTAAATGCTGAAGTGGTTTTATAGAGCTCTGTACCGTATAGCTGTGGGTGAGATGTAAAGTGGTAACAGCCAATAATGAGAACACAAAGAAGCTACACTGAAAAGTAAAAATTGAGCTACAATTTGATCCAGCAGGCCCACGGCTGGGCCTCTCACCTGAGAAGACCAGAATCAAGAAGACGCAGGCCGGCAAAGGTGCACTGCAGCAGTACTCACAATAGCCAAGACATGGAAGCAACCAAGATGTCCATCAACAGATGAATGGACAAGGAAAAAACTGGTACATGTAGAGATGATATATTTGCCAAGGAAAAAAATGAAACAATGCCGTTTGCAGCACCATAGATGAATTTAGAGGTATTCACACAACTTGAAATAACTCAGAAAGTGAAAGACACATATCGTATGAAATCACTTACAGGTATTACCTAAAAACTTATACCACTGAAGATATTTGCACAGAGAAAGGCAATCACAGATTCACTCAACAATCTCAAGGATAACCAAATGGAAAGGTGTGTGAGGATTGGAAAAATAAGGATATTGGGATTAACAGAAATATACAAACACGTGTGACATATATAATCACCAAAGACCTATGGAATGCCAAGAGAAAACTACTCAACAGTGTCACAACCTACATTGGGTAGGGATCCGAAGATAAATAGATATATGTATATGTGTAAAATAACCACATCTTGCACACCTAGAACAAACAAAACATTGTAATCAAATTTGCTGTGATAACAAATAAAAATTTTATTTAAAAAAATGGACAAGACGTAATGAGACAAACTTATGGGGGTTTTCCTGGCACATTTCATTCTAATTTACAACCTAGGAACAGGACTTCCAGGAAGGCTCTGTTGCCCTAGTAACCAGATTTGAGCATGGAGAAATGCTGCAGCCTTCTGACCATATCCTGCAACAGCAGCTGTAAACTCAGGGATAATGGTTACTTAATATTCACAATAATTGCAGACCTGTAAATGACACCAGCCATCAAAAAAAAATCCTGGGATCGACCAAGAAATTGAATACAGGACAACATTTCAACACAACAATTTCAAAAGGTGTATTTTCCTCCACTTTTTTTCTTTTTTTTAAACAACAAAAAAGGCGTGGCAAAGTGCTCAACATTAGGAATTATTAAAGACATGCAAATCCAGTCTACAAAAACATATCCGAATGACCATCAGCAAAAATTCTGCAAACAATAAATGCCGAAGGGGTTGTGGAGAATTGCATACCCTCAGCTCTAAATGGGATGTAAACTCGTAAGAGCCATTAATGAAAACAGAGTGGAGGGGCCTTTACAAGGTAAAAATTGAGCTGCAGTTCAATCCAGCAGTCTCACTGCTGGGCCTATCACCTGAGAAGACGAGGATCAAAAAGACACAGGCTGGCAATCCTGCATTGCAGCAATATTTACCACAGCCAAGACCTGGAAGCAACCAAAATGTCCATCAACAGATGAGTGCACAAAGAAGTGGCCCATATACACAATGGAATATTACTCCGAGAAAAAATATAAATTAAATTTAAAAAACAAACATAAGGAAGGAGACATAAGCTTTGGAGGTTTATCCGGGCACATTCCACTCTAATGTAAAATCAAGGAACACAACTTTCAGGAAGATTCTGTTTCCCTAGTACCAGAGTGTGTAATGTAGAAATGCCACCACCCTGTGGCTGTTACCCACAATAGCAGCTTTAAAAGCTGTGCTAATGATCAGTTCATATTCACAATCACTGCAGGGTGGTAAATGAAACCTGCCATCTAAATATCTTGAGGGAGGTAATAACGAAAAATATTCAAAATGTGGCGCATACTACACGAAAACAATTTGAATATGTAAGTTTTGCTCACTCTTTAAAAAAAAGCATATGGCTAATATCTCAATATAAGGAATTATTAGACGCATGCAAATTCAACGACAAAAAGGTATCAGCTCACTCCAGTGAGAATGACCATCAGCAAAAATCTACAAACAATAAATGCCGAAGTGGTTGTGGAGAAATGCATACTCTCAAATTTAAGTGGGCCGTAAACTGGAAACAGCCACTAATGAAACAGAAAAAGGTGCATTTAAAAGGTAAACTTTGAGCTACCATATGATTCAGTGGGCCCATCCTAGGCCTATGATCTAGGAAGACAGAATTGTATGGCACTGGCAGGCAACAGTGCACTATAGCAGTATTACAATAGACAAGAAATGAAAACAACCAAAAAGTTCTTCAAAAGATGAATGGCCAAAGAAGAACTGGTACATGTACAGATGGAATATTCGCCAAGGAAAAAACTGAAACAACGTCGGTTGCAGCACCATAGATGAGTCTACAGGTAATCAATCACACAACTTGAAGTAACTCAGAAGGCAAAAGACACATATCCTATGGTATCACTTACAGGTGTTACCTGAAAACCGATACCCGTCAAGATATTTCCACAAAGATAGGCAACCACAGATTCATTAAAGAAACATGGTTAACTGAATGGAAAGGTGTGAGGATTGTATACATTAGAATATTGGGATTAACAGAGATATACAAACACATGTGAAATATACAATTGCCAAAGACCTGTGGAATTCCAAGTGAAGACTACTCAACATTGT
This sequence comes from Neophocaena asiaeorientalis asiaeorientalis, assembly GCF_003031525.2. Classification (NCBI taxonomy): domain Eukaryota; kingdom Metazoa; phylum Chordata; class Mammalia; order Artiodactyla; family Phocoenidae; genus Neophocaena; species Neophocaena asiaeorientalis. The sequence continues at coordinate 85,331 of NW_020171802.1, forward strand.
GCCATGACCCACAGAGGAAATGGATCCGAAGATGAATAGATACATGTGTATGTATAAAAGAACCACAGCTTTCACAACTACAACAAATGAAACATTGTAAACAGATTTGTTATTTTAAAAAATAAAAATCAAATTAAAAAAATGAACAAGAAGTAAAAAGACATAAACTTATGGGTTTTTTCCTGGCACATTCCATTCTTCTTTACAACTTAGGAAACCTACTTCCAGGAAGGTTCTGAACACTCTGTATTAATTTATATGGGAAGAGGATCTGTACATAAAGATATATATAATGTTCAAATAAACCATACTGTGTACACCTAGATAAATAATATTCTAAACATTACCCTGATTTAAAAAATTAAATTAAAACAACAAAGAAGATGTACTGAGACATAAATTTATAGGGTTTTTTTTCCTTGCACATTCCATTCTAACTGACAACCTAGAAACACGACTTCCAGGAAAGCACTGCTGCCCTAGTAACCAGATTTGGGAATGAAGAAACGCTGCCACCATATGGCCGTTTCCCACAACAGCAGTTTTCAACCCAGTGCTAAAGGTCATTAAATATTAACAACAATTGCAAGCCTGTAAAAAACAGGCGCCCTCAAAAAAAATCCTGGGGTCGAAAATCGACCAAACAATTCAAAAGAGGGCAAGGTTTTAAGAAGACAATTTCAACAGCTATATTTTACTCGCACTTTTTTTTTTAACAACAACAAAAAGGCGTGGAAAAATGCTCATCATTAGGAATTATTTAAGACATGCAAATCCAATCTCCAAACACATATCAGCTCACACTGGTGAGAATGACCATCAGCAAAACTTCTGCAGACAATAAATGCTGAAAGGGCTGTGGAGAAATGTGTACCCTCAGCTCTAAGTGGGACTAAACTGGTAAGAGCCACTAATGAATACAGAATGGAGGTGCTTTTAAAAGGGACACATTGAGCTACCATGCGATTCAGCAGGCCCACTCCTGGGACTATGACCTAAGAGGACAGAATTAGAAAGACACAGGCAGGCAAAACTGCACTGCAGCACCTTTACAATAGCCAAGACAGGGAAGCTACCAAAAAGTCCATCAACAGATGAATGGAAAAGAAGAACTGGTACATGTACAGGTAGAATATTAGCCGAGGAAAAAAGTGGAACAATGCCGTTTGCAGCACCATAGATGAGTCTAGAGGTAATCACAACTTGAAGTAAGTCAGAAAGCAAAGGACACATATCCTATGATATCACTTATTTGTGTTACCTAAAAGTGGATACCAATGAAGATTTTTCCACAGAGAAAGAGGGAATCAAAGATTCAATCAACAAACGTATGGTGAACCAAATGCAAAGGTGTGAGGATTGGATAAATTAGGATATTGGTAAATAGAGATATATCAACACATGTGAAGTATATAAGCGCCAGAGACCTGCAGAATACCAAGAGGAGACTACTCAACATTGTGTCATAACCCACATGGAAAATGGATCTGAAGATGAAGAGATACATATATATGTGTAAAATAACTATATCTTGAACACCTAGAACAAACAAAACATTGTAATCAAATTTTCTGTGATAACAAATAAAAATTAAATTAAGAAAATCAACAAGAAGTAATGAAACACAAACATATGGGTTTTTTTCTTGGCACACTCCATTCTAATTTACAAGTTGGAACATTACACCCAGGCAGGCTCTTTTGCCCTAGTAACCAGATGTGGGAATGGATGTACTGAGACATAAACTTATGGGTTTTTTTGTCTGCAGCATAACCCCCATAAGGGCTTTTGGGGGTAAGCTGGGACGAAGTGAGAGAGTAGCATGAACATATATACACTACCAAGTGTAAAATAGAGAGCTAGTGGGAAGCAGCCACACAGCATAGGGAGAACAGCTCAGTGCTTTGAGACCACCTAGAAGGGTGGTGATAGATACACAAGAAGGGGAAGATATGGGGATATATGTGTATGTGCAGTGATTCACTGTGTTATACAGCACAAACTAACACACCATTGTAAAGCAATTATACTCCAATAAAGATGTTTTAAAAATAAATAAAACTGCCAACATACAAAAGTCCAGGACCAGATTGCTTCACAGGCAAATTCTAGCAAACACTTAGAGAAGATCCACCAGACAGCAGAAGCAAGAAGAACTACAATCCTGCAGCCTGTGGAACAAAAACCACATTCACAGAAAGATAGACAAGATGAAAAGGCAGAGGGCTATGTAGCAGATGAAGGAACAAGACAAAGCCCCAGAAAAACAACTAAATGAAGTGGAGATAGGCAACCTTCCAGAAAAAGAATTCAGAGTAATGATAGTGAAGATGATCCAGGACCTCAGGAAAAGAATGGAGGCAAAGATCAAGAAGATGGAAGAAATTTTTAACAAACACCTAGAAGAATTAAAGAACAAACAAACAGAGATGAACAATACAGTAACTGAAATGAAAACTGCACTAGAAGGAATCAATAGCAGAATAACTGAGGCAGAAGAATGGATAAGTGACCTGGAAGACAGAATGGTGGAATTCACTGCTGTGGAACAGAATAAAGAATGAAAGGAAATGAAGACAGTCTAAGAGATCTCTAGTACAACATTAAACACAGTAACATTCACATTATAGTGGTCCCAGAAGGAGAAGAGAGAGAGAAACGACTCTAGAAAATATTTGAAGAGATTATAGTCAGAAACTTCCCTAACATGGGAAAGGAAATAGTCACCCAATTCCAGGAAGTGCAGTGAGTCCCATACAGGATAAACCCAAGGAGAAACATGCCAAGACACATAGTAATCAAACTGGTGAAAATTGAAGACAAAGAAAAATTATTGAAAGCAGCAAGGGAAAAAGGACAAATAACATACAAGGGAACTCCCATAAGGTTAACAGCTGATTTCTCAGCAGAAACTCTACAAGCCAGAAGGGGTGGCATGATACACTTAAAGTGTTGAAAGGGAAGAACCGACAGCCAAGATTACTCTACCCAGCAAGGATCTCATTCAGATTCGATGGAGAAATCAAAAGCTTTCCAGACAAGCATAAGCTAAGAGAATTCAGAACCACCAAACCAGCTCTACAACAAATGCTAAAGGAACTTCTCTAAGTGGGAAACACAAGAAAAGAAAAACACCTACAAAAACAAATACAAAACAATTAAAAAAATGGTCATAGGAACATACATATCGATAATTACCTTAAATGTGAATGGACTAACTGCTCCAACCAAAAGACACAGGCTTGCTGAATGGATACAAAAACAAGATCCATCTATATGCTGTCTACAAGAGACCCACTTCAGACCTAGGGACACATACGGACTGAAATTGAAGGGATGGAAAAAGATATTCCATGCAAATGGAAATCAAAAGAAAACTGGAGTAGCAATACTCATATCAGATAAAATAGACTTTAAATGTTACCAGAGAAAAGGAAGGACACTACATAATGATCAAGGGATCAATCCAAGATATAACAATTATAAATATATATGCACCCAACATAGGAGCACCTCAATATATAAGGCAACTGCTAACAGCTCTAAAAGAGGAAACTGATAGTAACACAGTAAGAGTGGGGGACTTTAACACCTCACTTACACCAATGGACAGATTGTCCAAAGTAAAAATAAATAAGGAAACAGAAGCTTTAATTGACACAATAGACCAGATAGGTTTAATTGATATTTATAGGACATTCCATCAAGAAACAGCAGATTACACTTTCTCCTCAACTGAGGATGGAACATTCTCCAGGATAGATCACATCTTGGGACACAAATCAAGCCACAGGAAATTTAAGAAAATTGAAATCATATCAAGCATCTTTTCTGACCACAACGCTATGAGATTAGAAATGAGATACAGGGAAAAAAACATAAAAAACACAAAAAAGGGCCTCCCTGGTGGCGCAGTGGTTGAGAGTCCGCCTGCTGATGCAGGGGACACGGGTTCGTGCCCCGGTTCGGGAAGATCCCACATGCCAACAAAAAAAGAAAATTACAGACCAATATTACTGACGAATATAGATTCAAAAATCCTCAACAAAATACTAGCAAACAGAATCCAACAACACATTAAAAGGATCATGCACCGTGATCAAGTGGGATTTATGCCATGGATGCAAGGATTCTTCAATATACGTAAATCAATCAATGTGATAAACCATATTGACAAACTGAAGAATAAAAACCATATGATCGTCTCAATAGATGCTGAAAAAGTTTTGGATAAAATTCAACACCATTTATGATAAAAACTCTCCAGAAAGTGGGCATAGAGGGCACCTACCTCAACGTAATAAAGGCCACATATGACAAACCCACAGCAAACATCATTCTCAATGTTGAAAAACTGAAAGCATTTCCTCTCAGATCAGGAACAAGACAAGGATGTCCACTCTCACCACTATTATTCAACATAGTTTTGGAAGTCCTAGCCATGGCAATCAGAGAAGAAAAAGAAATAAAAGGAATACAAACTGGAAAAGAAGTAAAACTGTCACTGTTTGCAGATGACATGATAGTCTACGTAGAGAATCCTAAAGATGCCACCAGAAAACTACGATAGCTAATCAATGAACTTGGTAAAGTTGCAGGACAGAAAATTAATGCACATCAATCTCTTGCATTCCTATACACTAATGATGAAAAATCTGAAAGAGAAATTAAGGAAACACTCCCATTTACCACTGCAACAAAAAGAGTAAAATACTTAGGAATAAACCTACCGAGGGAGACAAAAGACCTGTATGCAGAAAACTAAGACACTGATGAAAGAAGTTAAAGATGATACCAACAGATGGAGAGATATACCGTGTTCTTGGATTGGAAGAATCAATATTGTGAAAATGACTATACTACCCAAAGCAATCTATTCAATGCAATCCCTATGAAATTACTAATGGCATTTTTTATGGAACTAGAATAAAAAATCTTAAAATTTGTATGAAGACACAAAAGACACAAAAAATAGCCAAAGCAGTCTTGAGGGAAAGAAACAGAGCTGGAGGAATAGGGCAAAAGACCTAACTAGACATTTCTCCAAAGGAGACATACAGATGGCCAAGAAGCACATGAAAAGCTGCTCAACATCACTAATTATTAGAGAAATGCAAATCACACCAGTTAGAATGGGCATCATCAGAAAATGTATAAATGACAAATGCTGGAGAGAGTGTGGAGAAAAGGGAGTTGGTGGGAATGTAAATTGATACAGCCACTATGGATAACAGTATGGAGGTTCCTTAAAAAACGAAAAATTGAATAACCATATGATCCAGCAATCCCACTACTGGGCATATATCCAGAGAAAACCATAATTCAAAAAGACACATGCACCCCAATGTTCATTGCAGCACTATTTACAACAGCCAGGTCACGGAAGCAACCTAAACGCCCGTTGGCAGATGAAGGGATAAAGAAGATGTGGTACATATATACAATGGAATATTACTCAGCCATAAAAAGGAACGAAATTGGGTCATTTGTAGAGACATGGATGGATCTAGAGACTGTCATACAGAGTGAAGTAAGTCAGAAACAGAAAAACAAATATCGTATATTAATGCATATATGTGGAACCTAGAAAAATGGTACAGATGAACTGGTTTGCAGGGCAGAAGTTGAGACACAGATGTAGGGAACAAACGTATGGACACCAAGGGAGGAAAGCGGTGTGGGGGTGGGATGAATTGGGCAATTGGGATTGACATGTATACACTGATGTGTATAAAACTGATGACTAATAAGGAACTGCTGTATAAAAAATAAATAAAATTTAAAAATTAAAAAAAAAAACATTTAGAGAAGAGCTAACACCTGTCTGTCTGAAACTATTTCAAAAAACTGCAGAGGAAGGAACACTCCCAAACTCATTCTATGAGGCCACCAACACCCTGATACCAAAACCAAACACTGATGTGTATAAAACTGATGACTAATAAGGAACTGCTGTATAAAAAATAAATAAAATTTAAAAATTAAAAAAAAAAACATTTAGAGAAGAGCTAACACCTGTCTGTCTGAAACTATTTCAAAAAACTGCAGAGGAAGGAACACTCCCAAACTCATTCTATGAGGCCACCAACACCCTGATACCAAAACCAGACAAAGATTCCTCAAAAAAAAGAAAATTACCAGCCAATATCACTGATGAACATAGATACAAAAATCCACAACAATCAGTAGGAAACTGAATCCAGTAATACATTTAAAGGATCATACACCATGATCAAGTGGTGTATGATTTAAGTGGAGATTTATCCCAGGGATGCAAATATTTTTCAATATCTGCAAATCACTCAGCATGATTCACCACATCAACAACTTGAGGAATAAAAACAATGTGATCATCTCAATAGATGCAGAAAAAGCTTTTGACAAAATTCAACACTGATTTATGATAAAAACTCTCCTGAAAGTAGGCATAGAAGGAACCTACCTCAGCATAATAAAGGTCATGTATGACAAACCCACAGCTCACATCATTCTCAAAAACTGAAAGCATTTCCTCTAAGATCAGGAACAAGACATAGATGTGCACTCTTTCCACTGTTATGCAACATATTTTTGAAAATTGTATCCTCAGCAATCAGATAAGAAATAGAAATAAAAGGAATCCAAATTGGAAAAGAAGAAGGAAAACTGTCACTGTTTGCAGAGGACATGATACTATACAGAGAAAATCCTAAAGATGCTACCAGAAAACTGCTAGAGCTCATCAATGCATTTGGCAAAGTTGCAGGATACAAAATAAATACAGAGATCTGTTGCATTTCTATACACTAACAATGAAAGATCAGAAAGAGAAATTAAAGAAACAATGCCATTTACCATTGCATCAAAAATAATAAAATACCTAGGAATAAACCTACCCGAGGAGGCAAAAACCTGTACTCCAAAAACTATAAGACACTGATGAAAGAAATCAAAGATGACACAAACAGATGGAAAGATATACTATGTTCTTGGACTGGAAGAATCAATATTGTCAAAATGACTACATCACCCAAGGCAATGTACAGATTCAATGCAATCCCTATCAAATTACCAATGACATTGTTCACAGAACTAGAACAAAAATTTTTTAAATTTGTATGGAAACACAAAAGACCCCGAATAGCCAAAGCAATCTTGAGAAAGAAAAACAGAGCTAGACGAATCAGCCTCCCCGACTTCCAACTATACTACAAAGTTACAGTAATCAAGACAGTATGGTACTGGCACAAAAACAGAAATGTAGATCAATGGAACAGGATAGAAAGCCCAGAGATAAACCCATGCACATATGGTTACCTTATTTTTGATAAAGGAGGCAAGAATATAAAATGGAGAAAAGACAGCCTCTTCAATAAGTGGTGCTGGGAAAACTGGACAGCTACATGTAAAAGAATGAAATTAGAACACTCCATAACACCATACACAAGAATAAACTCAAAGTGGATTAAAGACCTAAATGTAAGACCGGATATTGTAAAACTCTTAGAGTATTATAGGCTGAACACACTTCGACGTAAATCTCAGCAACATCTTTTTTGATCTGTCTTCTAGAGTAGTGGAAATAAAAACAAAAATAAACAAAAGGGGCCTAATTAAACTCAAAAGCTTTTGCAGAGGAAAAGAAACCATACACAAAATGAAAAGACAACCCACAGAATGAAAGAAAATATTTGCAAACAATGAGACCTAGATTAATTTCCAAAATTTCCACACAGCTCATGCAGCTCAATATCAAAAAAACAACCAATTGAAAAATGGGCAGAAGACCTAAATAAATATTTCTCCAAAGACATACAGATGACCAAGAGGTACATGTAAAATGCTCAACGTTGCTAATTATTAGAGAAATGCAGATCAAAACTACAATGAGATTCAACCTCTCACTGGTCAGAATGGCCATCATCAAAAGGTCTACACACAATAAATGCTGGAGAGGGTGTGGAGAAAAGGGAACCCTCTTATACTGTTGGTGGGAATGTAAACTGGTATAGCCACTATGAATAACAGTATGGATGTTCCTTAAGAAACTAAAAATAGAGCTACTCTATGATCCAGCAATCCCACTCCTGGGCATATATCTGGAGAAAAACATGTTCGAAAGGATACATCCACTCCAATATTCATTGCAGCGCTGTTTACAATAGCCAAGACACAGAAGCAACCTAAATGTCCGTCAACAGATATATGTATAAAAGTGTGGTACATATATACAATGGAATATTACTCAGGCATAAAAAATGAAATAATGCTATTTACAGTAACATGGATGGAGCTAGAGATTATCACACTAAGTTAAGTAAGTCAGAGAAAAACAAATATCATATGATATCGTTTATATGTGTAATTTAAAAAATGATACAAATGAACCTATTTACAAAACAGAAACAGACTCAAAGACTTAGAGAATGAACTTATGCTTATCGGGGGCAATTGTTGGGGGGAGGGATAGATTGGGAGTTTGGGATTGACATGCACACACACTACTATATTTAAAATAGAAAACCAACAAGGACCTACTGTATAGCACAGGGAACTCTGTTCAGTATCCTGTTATAACCTAAATGGGAAAATAATTTGAAAAAGAATAGATACATGTATATGTGTAACTGAATCACTTTGCTGTACACCTGAAACTAACACTGTTAGTTTAACAACACTGTTAATCAACTATGCTCCAATATAAAATAAAAATTAAAAAAAAGAAATTGAAGGTACAAATAAATTCTGTGCTCATGGATTAGAAGAATCAATATTGTTAAAATGTCTGCTCTACACAAAGCAACCTACTGATTCATTGAAATTCCTATAAAAATTCCAAGGACATCTTTTCACAGAAATTGAACAAATAATCCTAAAATTTATATGGAACCACTGAAGACCCCTAATAGTCAAAGCAATCCTGAGAAAGAGGAACAACACTGGAGGCATCACACTTACTGATGTCAAACTATATTACAGAGCTATAGTAATAAAAACAGTATGGTATTGGCATAAAAACGGACACATAGGTTAATGGAGAGATAAGTTAATAGGTTAACAGAATGGAGAGCCCAGAAATAAACCCAACCACATATGGTTAACTAATTTATGACAGAGGAGCCAAGAATAGGCAGTGGAAAAAATGCAGTCTCTGCAATAAATGGTTTTGGAAAAACTGGACAGCAACATGCAAAAGAATGAAACTAGACTACTATCTTGTACTATACACAAAAATCAACTCAAAATGGATTAAAGACTTGAATATAAGACCTGAAATCATAAAACTCCTAGAAGAAAACATAGGTGGTAAGTTCCTTGATATAGGTCTTGGCAATGATTTTCTTGGATTTGACACTAAAAGCAAAGGCAACAAAAGCAAAAACAAACAAGTGGGACTACATCAAACTGAAAAACTTCTATACAGCAAAAGAAACCATTAACAAAATGAAAAGGCAACCTACTGAATGGGAGAAAATATTTCAAATCATACATCTGATAAGGGATTAATATCCAAAATAAATAAAGAACAAACTCAATAGCAAAAAAACACAAAACTGATTAAAAATTGGCAGAAGATCTGAGTAGATATTTTTTCAAAGAAGATATACAGATGGCCAATAGGTACAGGAAAATATGTTGAACATCACTAATCATCAGGTAAATGCAAATTAAAACCACGATGAGATACCACCTCACACTTCTCAGAATGGCTATTTTCAAAAAGACAAGCAGTAACAAGTGTTAGTGAGGATGTGGAGCAGGAACCCTCTTGCACTGTTGGTGGGAATGTAAATTTGTGCAGCCACTATGGAAAACAGTATGAGGGTTCCTCAAAAAATTAAAAATAGAACTACCATATGATCCAGCAATTCTACTTCTGGGTATTTAGCTGAGAAAATGAAAACACTAACTCAAAAAGATATATACACCCCTATATTCATTACAGCCTTATTTACAACAGCCAAGATATGGAAGCCACCTAAGTGTCTACTGTTAGACGAATGGATAAGGAAAATGTGATATACATACAATGGAATATTATTTAGCCATAAAAAGAATGAAATCTTGCCAATTTTGACAACATGGATGGACCTCACCGGCATTATGCTAAGTGAAATAAGTCAGACAGAAATACAAGCACCATATTTCTTAAAAGCGGAAAATATAAATCCCAAACTAATAGATACAGAGAACTGACTGGTGGTTGCCAGAGGAGGGTGTTGTGGTGGTGGGGGAATAGAAGAAGGTGTTGAAAAGATACAAACTTCCATTTATATAAGTCCTGAGGATGTAATGTACAACATGCTGAGTATAGTTAATAATACTGTATTACATATTTTTAAGCTGCTAAGAGAGTAGATCTTAAAACTTCTCACAAGGGAAAAAAAGTTTTAACTATGTGAGGTGATGGATGTTAACTAAACTTACTGTGATAATCATTTTGCATTATGTATACATATACATACATTTATCAGATCTTTATGTTGTACACCTAAAACTAATGCTATATGTCAATTATATCTCAATAAAACTGGAGGGAAAAAAACCAACCAAACAACTGATTGCCTGTTCCCCCCAAATGTGAAATAAAGACTTAAATGTGCTAAAAGTCAATGTCACCAGCAGATCTGTACAATAAGAAATGTAAAAGGAATGTAAAGGCAGTCAGTCTTTGAAGCCAAAAGAAAATACCAGATGGATGTTTGGATCTACACAAAAGAGTGAAGAGCACCAGTAGCGGTAACTATATAGATAAATTATATAAAGACTTTTACCTCGCTATTTATATCTCTTTAAAAGACAACTGAATATATACACTACTATGTATAAAATAGATAACAAATGAAAACCGACTGTATAGCACAGGGAACTCTGCTCAATGCTATGTGGTGACCTAAATGGGAAGGAAATCCAAGGAAGAGGGGATATACATATACGTGTGGCTGATTCACTGCTGTACAGCAGAAACTAACACATTGTAAAACAGCTATACTCCAATAAAAAAAGACAATTGATTGCTTGAAGCAAAAATAATAAAAATATACTTCTGGTTTTATAACCTATGTACTGGTGAAATACATGACAAAAATATCACAAAGACTAGGAGAGAAGAATGAAAGTATATTGTCAAAAAGTTCTTACACTATGTGTAAATGCTGTATTGCTTGAAGATAGACTGTGATAAACAGTATAAACTAAAGTAAAATAACACAAAATAATGTAACTAATAAGCGAAGAAAGGAAGTAAAGTGAAATTATAAAAAAGTTTTCATTAGTCCACAAGGTAGCAGAAGGAGAGAAAAAAAGGAACAAAGGACAGATGAGACCATAGCAAGATGGTAGATTTAAACCAACCATATCGACAATTACATCATACGTAAATGTTGTAAACCACAGATCAGCAAATATTTTCTTAAAGGCCATATAGTACATATTTTACCTTCGCAAGTTATAAAGTCTCTGTTGTCACTACCTAACTCTGCTGTTGTAGCACAAAAGCAGCCACAGTCAATACATAGAGAAATGGATGTGGCTGTGTTCCAATAAAACATTTACAAAAACAGGCAGCATAGCAGGCCATAGTTTACTAGTCCCTTGTTTACCTCAATTCAAAGACAGAAATAGATTGGGGAAAAAAGCAAGACCTAAATACATGCTGCCTACAAAAAAATATTTTAATATGATACCTACCGATTAAAAGTAAAAGGATGGAAAAAGATATACCATGCTAATATGAATCAAAAGAAAGCTGAAGGGCCTATGTTAATGTTAGCCAGAGCACACCTGGAGAGCAAAAGGAGGGATACGGTGCAAAGAGAGTTAGCAAGCAGAAAGATGGCTACATCTTCTGCCCAATGGATCAGGTTGCCAATACGTATTTCAATGCCAGACTCCTAGGAATGAGGCCAACCAAGTAAGACAGAAAAGGACTCGTCGAACCTCCTTCACGTGGGTGTGCCTTTAGCCCTTGCTACTGTACTAGAAGGGTCAAAGGAGCTGGAAAGAATGGAGGAATACTAAGCTTCTTTCTGAGAGGCAGTAAAGAATAGTTACTAACAGTGTAGGCTCTTGTGTCAGACTGCCTGAATTTGAATCTTAATTTTACCATTTACAAACCGAGTGAGAGTGAGTGAGTTTATCTCTTTTAATCTGGAAAATGGGGATAAGATTTGTACCTTACGGGCTTCCCATGAGAATTACATGAGTTAATACGTGTGAAGCATTTATTTAGTACAGCACCTGGCACATAGTCAGTACTTAATAAATGTGAACTATGGTGATGACACTGATGTTGTCAACCACTGTGGTATTCCTTTGGAGAAAATGAAGCATTGTATCCTGTTTGTGCAACAATCTTTAAGTTGACACAATGACCCCCATCCTCTAGGAGTAAAATGTTCTTAAATGTAAGTACCATTTGGAAAATAGATAACTAATAAGGACCTACTATATAGCACAGAGAATTCTACTCAATACTCTGGAATGAACTGTATGGGAAAAGAACCTAAAAAAGAGTGGATATATGTATATGTAAAAAAAAGTACCATTTGGGGTGGCATGACTTAACCCAGGTGAATAAGGAAAAACTCAGTTTTCCACATTTCCCATTTACTCTCACACTCCTACAACACACAATACTTCTGACACCAGATGTGTGGGAGTTTTCTCCCACTATGAAATTCTTGGATACTGGTTGGTGTCTTAAAATTCAAGTCAATTCTGACATTATCTACCTGGAGATAGCATGAGAGCCCACAGGATAAAGGCTCAGTCCTACAAGGTTGCCCCTGCTTCAGATGCCAATTGCAAGTCCACGTTGTTACCTGTGCTTCTGACTAACCGGCTATAGATCAGAAGTTCCAATGACTTCCTCTTCGGTTTTGATTAATTTGCTACAGCATCTCACAGAATTCAGAGAAACATTTTCCTTACTAGATCACCAGTTTATTATAAAATGATAAAACTCAGGAATAGCCAGTTGGAGGAGAAGCATAGGGCAAGGTATGGAAAAAGGACTTGGAGCTTTCATGCCCTGAGGGCACCACTCTCCCCAAATCTCCACATGTTCACCAACCCAGAAGTTCTCCATACCTTGTCTTTTTGGTTTTCTTATGGAGACTTCATTATACAGGCATGATTGATTAAATTATGCCTACATAATTAAATCATTGGTGATTGATTTAACCTCCAGCCCCTCTCCCCTCCCCAGGGGTTGGTGTGGGACTGAAAGTTCCAACCCTCTAATCATGGTTGGCGATAATGGCAACCTGCCCCTATGCTATGTTACCTAGGGGCTTTCCAAAAGTCACTTCATTAACAACAAAAGACACCTTTATGGCTCTCATCATAAGAAATTCTGAGGTCTAGGAGCTCCGTGCCGGAAAGGAGACAAAGACCAATATATATTTCTTATTATAAATCACAAGATCACACCAGGTTTCAGCAACTTGAAACCAGGTGTAGGTGAAATCCGGCCCACACCTTTTTCGTGCAGTCTGCAAGCTAAGAATGCTTTTTATGTTTTTAAATAGTTAAAACCATTTTGTGACACATGAAAATGATAACATTCAAATTTCAGTGCCCGTAAGTTGTATTGGAATCAGCCATGCTCACTCATTGGCGTACTGTCTGTTTTCAGCCACAACAGCAGAGTTCAGGAGTTGCAACAGTTCAGAGACCGCGTGCCCCACAAAGCCTAATATATTTATTATCAGACCTTTCACGGAAAAACAATTGCCAACAAGCTTGATTTAATGCATCCTTGAACTTCCCCCTTGTTTCTAAATGACCACAAACACTACACAAACTGTAACTTGGAAACTGCCGACCCAGATTATCTCCATCCCAAATGGCAGAGTCCCAATCTTTCTCTGGCCAGGTCCTCACCTGGGTATAGCGACTTTCTTCTGTTGGGAGTTTAATCTTCTTTGGAGCTTGGCAAAAAGCTTCTTTGGAGCTGATCTTCAAGTCCGGGGTCCGGTCCTCAGCTTTTTCTGCCCTTCTACTTCAGGAGACGAGAGCCCTTTTGTGTGCTGCTAGGGAGGCCCTGAGCTTTCCCACATAGCTTTCAGTTGGCAGTTAATTGCTCTCAGCTTTTTATTATCTTTTTCCTTTTAGAGGGTCAATCAAGCTTAGCAATAGCCACCTGATTTCATTATCCTTTTAGTCCCTATTTCTCCATGATCTCAAACACCTGATATAAAACATTAGCTGATGTATTTCTTTCCACTGCTATACCAGTCCAGCTTCCCACCAATGAAAGTTCTAACGACTGGACCACCACACTGTTCCAGTGGCTATCTGTGCTCAGTCTACTCTCAGCCTTATTGCAAACAGGGTAGTGAAGCACTCAGCCCCAAAGCCCCCTCAGTGGCTTCATTCTGGGACCACATATGGTTAGGGTTCCCAGACTTGGTAAATATAAATACAGGACTCTCAGTTAAGTAAGAATTTCGGAAAAACAACATTTTTTAGTGTAAGTATATCCCATGCCTTATCCGGGACATATTTATATACTAAAAAAATTGTTGTTCTTTACCTGAAATTAAAATTTAGCTGGGCATCCTGTATTTCACCTGGTAACTCTACAACAGGTTGGGTTCCTCAGGAAGCAAACTCTGAGATGGAGTTTAGCTAGTAGGATGTCATTAAAAAGTGCCCTTGTTATCAATACCTTTGGAAGGATTGGAGGAGAAGGAAGCAAGAGGGCAGAAGGAAATGTCAGTCTGTGATGCAGGCCCAGTGACAGATTTGGCTGAGCCCTGGGGATCTCTGGCACTAGAATGGCCCTTTAGAGTAGTTCCAAGTTGGGCTGAGCTGTCCAGGCCCTTATACTCACACTGATCCGTCATTGGATGAGGGAGTGCTTTCTGGATGGAGGGGATCTCTGCAGACGAGGCAATTCCTGAAGGGACTGACGGCTGAAGGCTATAAGGCCAACAGCACTCCCAGCACCAGGGGCAGAAAGTCTTTCCTGAAGTGGAATCCATGTGGTGAGTGCATCACAGTGTCTACTACGCTTGGAGAGAGGATTAAAACATTGAGCAGAGAAAGCAAATGATATTTAAGGACTCTTCCACTTGAGCATCTATGATTAAATGAAATAATGTGTTCAGATTGCCTAGAAGAGACCATGGCCCATAGCTGGTAAACACCAGGCAGTAGTTGTGTTGATGTCTCTAAAACTTTGGGCGGGAAGGATTGTCCAGTGGTGGGGCAGTTTTTAGAGCAACAGGTGGCGCTGCTTCAGCATGCTTATCTACCAACAGTCAGAAGGTAATGACTGTTGAGAAATTCTTTGGTGGGGAGTGTTCTCTGCCTGACTAGGCTTGATTTGGCATTTTCCTCTAGATAGAGCTTTTCAAAAAGGAATGCCTTTTGAAACAATCTTTAAAGTTAATTATTTTCTCTTTCCTGTTACAGAGACCAGATCTTTCCTTTGAAAGTGGCAGAGTGAGGTGGAAAACATGATCATAAAGTCAGGAAACAGTGTCTCATGTTTACCTTGGCACTTAAGCTGTGATGTTGGGTGAATCTTCTCTGGCCTCGCTTTTCTAGGCTTTTAAATGAGAGGGTTGCAGTGGGTATTCTGTGAAGGTTCTATCTAGTGTTGACCATTTGTAATCCTGTGATTGTGTATGTAGCCTCTTGGCAAATGAGTTTGGGACACTGACCATGCCAGATTGCTAGACATGAGACTTCAGCAATTTTAAAATTAATTTTTTAGATTTTAGAAAGTAGTTTAACCACCACTTTTCAAGTAGCTCAGTTTTTGAGACTGATGATGGCAAATTGCTTGGAGGGAAAGGTAGGAAGACAAGTTAATTTCTTTCTTATTTTAAATCTCAGAGTGAACAGCTATAAGATTGGATATGTTAACATCCCATGCAAGGTCTGAATGGTTCAATTAAAGGGGCAAGGCTATGTTCTTCATGGACTTTTATTCCTTTTTTGCTTTGTATTATTTTAAAGACAAAAGTCATCAGTAGCGCATGCCTGGGCCTCCCAGTAACAGAGACACTTCTAGGGAGGGTTATAAAGAAGCTCTGTAGATCAAGGCAGCAGGTCCTTGAATTGTTTTTTCATTATTTGAGGGCAGTTTTACTGTAAATTTGTTGTGTGACTAAGGGACCATTTTTTGGTGACATGAAGTGTTAACTACCTCATCAAACAGACCAATAGATAGAAACTGTTGATGCTGTGCCCCTCACTCATCTCTGCAGCCCTTGAATAAGGCTGTAAGAATAACAGGGTCACTCTGGTTCCCTGTAGGGATGAACTATAAAAGTTGCATTTATAATTTATTAAGAATCATATAATTTTTAGAGCGTTTCTCATTTCACATAGAAAAATCAAAGGAGGTACATAGTACTATTATCCACATTTTACATATGAAACAGAGGCTCTGAGGGATTGAGAGACTTGCCCAAATTCACACAAATCCAATTTTAAAAATTTCTTCTTTTTTATTTTTAGCCTAAAAAGTCATGTCCTTTGTAGTTGCCTCACCTAAGCCAATAAGTTAGCAAATATTCATTGCATTTATGTCTGTAAGTATCTAGTTTTAGTAACTAGTTGTACCTTTTTCATGTTTTCCTATAGAGAAAACATAGTCCATATCAATGATTTTTTTCAGTATTCAAAAGAGCTAGCAAACTGTGAGAGTTTGAACAGAGGAGCAACAAATATAACTCTACCACAATATTGGTTTTTGGTTGTTATTTTTTCTTTTAAATGTTACATGTAAATTAATAAGAGGTAAAGATAACACTACACTTGTTTCAACATGTGATTGTGTTCAGCAATGATTATTTTTATTGACTAATTAGATTAAAGTTAAATAAATTCCAACCAAAAAAGAGACATTCACCGTGATTCATTTGTTGTTCAGAATAGTTCAGTATCTGTGGTTACAGACTGGATATTATGGCTTTGAATGCAGTGTGGTACACCAGGTCACAGCAGCTTCATGAAGACTGAAAAGCCTGATCACGAACTTCTCCTTCATCTGGTTTGTGATCAGCCAGTCACAGCCAAATTGTAGTCTGCGCAGCTATAAAATGACACCTGGTTCTTCAAGCATTTTGGTGTCTCGTTTGACTTTTTTATCTTGCAAACTTGGAAGGTAAGAGACTGTGAAGGTACCTAAGATCAGAATTCCTCATTTTAAAACTTTTCCCCCAGGACTCTTTCTTTTTCGTAACACCTGTGCTTAGTGATACGCTGAGACCATAACCACCACGTGGCTTCAACAGGACACATTATCAGTTTGCAAGAAAATGCTTTGAAATAGCATTCACCCACATTTGAGGTTGGGAGGGGTGGTTTTATTTACTTCCTGGTGGGAAGCTATCTGCTTTAGATTAAAGAAGAATTAGAGAATTATCTGGTTTGATTCTGACATCAGAAGTGCAAACATTTGGAAAGTGCTTTAAAAGTAACTTTGGTTATAAGTGACAATGTAAACTGCTAAAATGATATCTTGACTTAAAAACATTAGGTGGGGTGGTACATTCTATTTTAGCAGTGAGCTCAAACCTTTCTCTCCTTTATTTTTTTTTAAATCAAACACTGTTTGCAGGAAAGAATTAGTAAAATCTGAATTCTTTTCACTCTGTAAAGACAAACTTGTCACCCTTATTATGAAATTACTCATTTTTGTTTGTTGGTCAAACTCAGTTGTCCTTATATTACTCTGCCATAGCAAAAAAAGAGAGAGAGAGTGGGGGGTGGGGAGAGAGAGAGAAATCCCAGTATAAACTTCGCTATATGTGAGTATATGTGAGTGAGTGAGTATATGATTCCTTACCAAAAATTAAGGGTGCTAAGATAGCTCAAATATAAAGACTAGGGTTTCTAAAACTTTTTTTCTAAAAGAAATATGCGCTAACTCAATAAGAACCTCTCTTGGCTGCTACTGTATATACAATTAGTATTATATATATTACTATTACAACTATCACTATGAAATTATATACATATTCAGGTCCCCTATGTTCCAAAACAGCAATGCATATTTTTAAATAGTTTAAAAGAAGACTAGTATATATTAAACACATTGATCTTGAACATGAAACTCTATTTTACTTTGTTATAAAACATGAATCTGAAGAGAGTATTTTTTAAAAGCTGTGATGACATGGCACAACCAATCTAATTAAAAAGTGGGGAAAAAAGTTTCAAATACCCATTATTTTGAGAACACAACAACAATAAATTCCCTAATAGCTGCCTAGGTTTATGCAGGGTGTGGGGAGATTTAAATATTTAAATCTGTACATCCCCTAAGTTTTAAAATGCTTCTATTAATAAGGTATAAAACCAGGACTCAGGGCCACTGAGAATCGATTTGGCTCCAGTGAAAAAGTTTCAGAAGCTCACCCCCCAACACATTCATGTACTCAGTGAGGGCAAGCTGCTGAAAAATCTTTACATAAGTATTTCCCTAGGTCTCTTTCCTGGCTGCAGGACCACAGAAACTTTCCAGATTCCTTTCGACTCTCAGTGGCGCTGCCTGGACCTCAAGTGCTGGGCTGAAGGATGTTCGAAGAACTGAATTGGCAGAAAATATGCGTATCTAAGGGCATTTAGGAGCAGGTTAAATTATATTTTCTCCTTGCATCCAAAGGAACCAGATCACGTTCTTTAAAATTATATTAGGGTAAGAACAGTTCATTAACTACTTTTTGGGAGGGCCACTTAATTTTATGCTCTTCTCACCCTTCTTCTTTACCAAAACCTCAAGCCATATAAATGACCACTTGTTCATCTGGAACAAAACAAAATATAACAAACAGGCTCAGGTGAATAAGCCCTTTCAAGAATCAGGCTCACTTTATATTCTAGATCAGGGTTGGCAAACTTTTGCCGTAAAGGGCCAGAGAGTAAATGTTTTAGGTTTTTTGGGCTGTTACTCAACTTTCTTGCAGTGATTCAGCTCTGCCAGTGTAGAGGAAAAGTAGTCATATACTATAATACATAACCAAATGCCTGTGACCGTGTGGAATAAAACTTTGTTTACAAAAACAGACGATGGGCTGGCTTTGGCCTGAGGGTCATAGTTTGCTCATCCCTCCTCTAGATAATAACCACGAATGGTGCCTCTCTTCTGAAAACTGCAAAGTGCTTCCCAAGGTTCTCGCCAGAGTAATTCCCACTAGCACAGAATTTACTCTGATAGCAGATCCATATCTGTGGCAGAAGAACCCTGCAAGACCTGAGGATTCAATGTTTATGACCCAACCTGCGTATCAGCATGATCAAAAATTGATAGGAACCTGGAAGGGCCTGTTTCTGTTTCATTAGGAAACACGAGCAGGTAGCTGTTCCTGGCTTTTGCTAATCTTGGAGTGGTAATCAGGAGCTGAGGATAATGGCCACTCTGGTGCTCTGGCGGCAGGTGCAGATGCAGAGAAAGGTAATAAATTAGGGGTAATAAGGTACCTCAGCAGCCTTAAGGGGTCAGTGCAGCTTCCAAGGCACCAAGTCATCACTAAGGAATTTGTTGCTCAAGCAATCAGGCTGATCACCTCAGAGGTAAAATTGCTCAGCATGTAGCTGAAAACCAAAAAAACAAAACCAAATATGTAAAAGTTGTGAGAGCAGCAACAACTAAGAATCACAGAATTCCCTACAACTTGAGGAAATCTTACCAATCATCTTAGCCAGCCCTTTCAAATGACCAGTGGGGAAAACAAAACCTAAAGAGGGAGAGGTAACTTGCCCAGCTAGTTTGTAAAGGAATCACCAAATATCAGCCATTTTTGAGTTCCAATCTGTTATTTTCTCCTACAGAATCTGAATTAAAAGGGGGTCACCAACCATATAAATACCCATGTCATGTGATTATGACAGCTAAGTACCTGACCACCCTTAAAGACAAGTTTTCTATTGGGATATGCACGGTACCAGAGAACAGCTGAAATTTACTGAGGGGAATAGAAGGCATCCCATCACTGGTTTAATGTAGCTGACAAAAACTGTACAGGATAAAGCATTAAATGGCCATCTTCCCAAGAGTATAAATTCTGGTCTCTCATATTGTATGATAACATGGCAAGAACAGATGGGGAAGTTCTTAAATCGAAGTTTGCATTGATCTGTTTCCCTCCTAACAAATCAAAGGCAAATGTTATCCTCATATCTTTGGTGTCCGTGACATAGAGGATCCCTCGGGCAATGAAGGCATTGCCAGCCTTGGATTTGGGGTACGTGGTGTTGATGTGCTGCACCACAGAGAAGGTCCTCTCGTCCAGCTGTGCGACAAGGATGCTCGAGCCATCCACACTGGAAGCATAGATAATCCAAAGGCCCTTTTCATCTACAGCCAAATTGAAGTACGTCTTGGAATTTGCAAAGAGGTATTTTCGATCAAAATACAAGGCATTTTCAAGCTTCAGAGTTTGGGATGTCTCTTTGCCAAATTCAAATCTGAAATGTATAAAAAAGTAGATATGAGCCACCATTTTTGTGGACAAGGGTGGTTTTTTAGGCTCCTCCATTAAACTGGGGTGGGGCCTGAGATTCTGCATTTCTAGTAAGTTCCCAGGTTGTGCTCATTCTACTGTTCCATCTGCAGTGCTGTGAGCAGCAAGGATGTAGAGGATGGTGACTACATCTCAGTGTCCACCTACTAGCCATGTGACCCCGATAAAATTCCTTAACCTCCTGAATCCTCATGTGTTTGCTGACCTCCTGAAATGCCCTCTCAAAGTTGCAAGGGGCCTTAAAAGATAATCTAGTCCAGTCGTTTCATTTTACTAATGAGAAAAGGAGAAGTGACTGGCCCAGGAACACAGGTAAGTATCAGAGCCAGAGTTTAAACTCAGGCTTTTGACTCCAAGTTTGGGGGTTCTTCCTCTACTCCATGCTGGAGTTTTAAGACAAAAGTTTCACAGGAGGCTCAACGAAGGAAGTCACCAACTGAGAAAGAAGCAAAGCAGCAAAGTCATGGCTGTGACGTCATTTTTCTTGTCTGGTAAGTGACTGGATCAGTGAAGTGACGGCATGAAAGCCCATGCCCCTCAGCTCCCAGAGACCGTCTGATTTGGCAGACTCCACATCTAGATCATATCAAAAGTGGATTATGATTCAACTGCAGGAATGAAAATTCAGGAACTTTAGGCTTTATAAAGGAAAAGGAAAAACACTAGAGGGCGCCATTGAGCAGCAGAAGAACTGTGAAGGGTGTGAAGCTGCGGGTATGCACTGGAACATAGCGACCTTGAAACCAATCAAGAAACCCTGAAGTAAGCTTGAAAAGAAACAAGAGTGAGGGGCTTGAGAAGGCCCTGCTTGCCCATCTCAGCTCTCGGGGTTCTCCTTCCTCTGAATGCCCGGGATTCAGGACTGCCATTGGGTTCCTGACTAGTACTGGCACCTACAACTGCATTCCTTGATGAGGCTTGCCTCTCCCAGCAAAAAAAGCGTCTAATTCCAGTCTGCCTCTCCTTCTCCTCCCAGTCTGTGGCCTGGCACTGGAGCAGGGCCCCAGCACAGGTCTCCTAACCAGTGCCTCACGCTAACTTAGTGTCATTAGAAGACACTCTTTCTTAGGGTGGCCAGTCCTCCTTTGGGCTCATTTACCCCAGAGCTCCCCTCCTACCACCCCATGTAACAGCGGTCCCCAGGAGCCACAGGATTGAATGAAAACAAGTGTCACAGAAAGGAGTGTGTCTGGGGAGAGAGGGCCTCTCAACGGGAGGAGGGTCAGTTATCTTGTTCTGTTAGCGCAAGATGCTGTCCAGATGACGAGGTGGTGCAGAAGCCCAGTAGAGGGGGGTAAGAGGCACAGGAGGGGATGCTTGCAGCCACGGCTGACACGTGTGTCTAATGTGGCTGGTTTAACTGCACGATGTACTAGGAGACCTGCCCCGATCCTAGCCTAGCTCTGCAGCTCCAACAAGGTTGCTGAAGCTGGATCTCACAGAGGGAGACAGAGAAGGGACCCAGTCCTCCCTCAAGATCCTTGTCTCTTGTTTGGAATGACGAGGACCATGGCTTTCGTAACACTGGAATTGTCATTTCGGAGTGGAGGGCTGCAGAGGCTCTGGTCCACCTTTGCATTTTTAATGAGGACATGGAGATCATAGGAGGCGGAAGCCTCCCCTGAGGCCACAAGTAAGTAGGCAGGAGAGTTGGAACTTGAGTTCACTGCTCTCTTGATTTGCCCAAGATGACCCACTTCTGCCTCTAAAGCCCAGAACTCAATTTCTTCCGGAGCCATGCAGACAACTTTCAGCAATTCTTGTGTGAAGCCAGGAATCTTGGGCTGCTGCCCTGGGCACCGACTACCCGTGTGGCCACCTCCCCTCCCCATGGGAAAGCGGAGGGAGCAGGGGAGGTAGCCTGGCGAGGGCTCCGTCAGGATGACAGAGCGATCTGAAGGCGGGAACCCTGACTTTGCCTTGCCGTCTCTAGTCCTCGGTGATCTCAGCCGTGACATGAAATTCTTCATACCCAACATTTTTCAGAGCAAAACTGATTTCAGGGTATGATACCTTCCTGCTAGAGGGAGCTCTGGGTTCCGCTGCTTCCTTTCCCAAAGGATGAGAAAGTTCCTGCTGTTATCACTCCAGGCCTCCTTCTCTCTGGCCCTGACCTTACTCTTGGTGTCCAGACCAGCAATAAATGCAGATATGGGGCTCACTCATCGTGTCCTGTGGTTCATTTGGTCAGCAAACCCTCACTGATCTCTGGCTGTGTGTCACCCCTGGGGACATAAAGATGATGGAACCACAGTCCCTTCCCCTAAGTCGTTGAAGGATGGGCTGTGGGGCAGAGAGGAGGGTGCCAGGGGCCCCAGGGGACTCACCTCACTATGGTGTTGGAGCCTCCTTTGTGGTAGTAGAGACAGTTGTTGTGAACGGTGTGCCCACAGCCATGGAAATAGTGCGGGAGGTGGATGAGCGTGTAACTGCCGTTCAGCAGTGAGGGCTGGTCCTCGAATTCCTTCACCATGAGGCCTGCAGGAGGGAAGCCAGCGAAAGGCAATCACAGCTTGGCAGTGAGTCGGGGGAGGAAGTTAAAAGGATGGAAGGTGAGAGTGAGACGTCTTGTAAGGGTCCTTGTCCACTTTCAAGAGTCTCAGGCTCTCAAACTCAAAGGCCAATGCTCTTCTATGGATTCCCAAACCATCGTTTGTTTTTTTAACGTCTTTACTGGAGTATAATTGCTTTACAGTGGTGTGTTGGTTTCTGCTGTATAACGAAGTGAATCAGCTATATGCATACGTATATCCCCATATCCCCCTCCTCTTGAGCCTCCCTCCCACCCTCCCTATCCCACGCCTCTAGGTGGTCACAAAGCACCGAGCTGATCTCCCTGTGCTATGTGGCTGCTTCCCACTAGCTAGCTATTTTACATTTGGTATTGTATATATGTCAATGCCACTCTCACTTCATCCCAGCTTATCCTTCCCCCTCTCCGTGTCCTCAAGTTCATTCTCTACGTCTGCGTCTTTATTCCTGTCCTGCCCCTAGGTTCTTCAGAACCATTTTTTTTTTAGATTCCATATATATGCGTTAGCGTATGGTATTCGTTTTTCTCTTTCTGACTTACTTCACTCTGTATGACGGACTCTAGCTCCTGCCACCTCACTACAAATAACTCAGTTTTGTTTCTTTTTCCGAACCATCTTTTCAACATAGTAACCACAGAGTTGGCTTTGATCCTCCCAGGAAAATGGCATCACCCTCTCCCCTACAATTTTATAACATTTTCTATCAGGCGGACATAGGCCTGTATCGGGAAGAGCACCGTGCAGTCACCTTCTGCCTCTTGCACTCCACAGTGGCCATGCTGACTCATGACCTTGTTCTTTCCTTTTGAGCCACAGAATCCTTCTCAGCTGGTCATCCAGGCAGTCACTGCCAGCTGATGTGTGAGCCTTGATGAAATGAAGCAGCGTATCTCAGCTATTGCTCTGACTAGTAGGTATGGCCAGGCCTCTTCTGGCATGGGGCCACTGCTACTACCACTGGCAATTCCAGACCACATTCCTTTGGGGCAGTGCGACTAGGGTCATGCTCAGATGCAGCAGACCTGCAAGATGACACTTCACCCTCTCCCCTGGGCTCTCTGCCCACGGATATCTTAGAAAAGTGGCCAAAAGTACTCTCCTTAAAGAAAGATAGACCATGCGGAAGAATTTGTCTCCGACATTTCTTCTACATTACGGTTTTTGGGCTTTATAAACCCATAAGTCATAAAGCTATTTGTTTCCTTCTGGACACTTTGCTGAAAATTGGAATAAGCTACACTGAGGGTGCCCTGGTCATGTCCCTGTGACCTGAACTGCAAGTCTTGTCACCAGTGTGCTCAACTGAGAAAAGCATTCTGCCTACTCATTTGGGCTTTCTAAAATAAAGAGCAAGTCTGTTACACCAATTAGCAGGGACTTCAGACACAGAAATAGGATAAGCCTGAAAGGGGGCAACTGATGAAAGGTACAATTACAACACAGATATGGATCATCCGCCAAGTGAAAGCACCTGAAAAATGTTCAGTAACCCAGATCCGTTCATCACTCTTGTTAGCAGACTCTCTTATCCAAGTCCCAAACGTCTCTTTAACTTTCAAAACTTGTGTTGGGTTTCCAATGGACGTGATCATGGATTCTACCAAAAGAAGAGAAAGGAAAGTTACCCACCTACCAATTATGACTTTTAGCCATCTGATTTCTGAATTTTAAAACAGGATGCTTTGTTTCTGTACCTGCTTGCAGGGAATGGTGTTCACTGACTTTCTCATCAGCTTTTCCAACCAAGGTATCATCATTTGGTACAGCACACGTCTCACCTAAAACAACAACAACGATAATCAGAGCAAACTAGTTGGCACAGTGAGATATATATAGCTTTATAACTGGTTACATAACCTCAATCCAGACTCTAGTTCCATAAGCATCCTTTACAATAGGCTCACCGAGGTTTCTGCTTGCTTGCTTTTAAGCCCCAAGTCATACACTTCCAAATTTTTTCCCCTCCCTGGGGAGTTTCCAACAAGCGTTCCATGACAATAGTTGCTAAGATACTACAATCAGGAAAATGTCACCTGAGTCAGCCATCCAAGCCCTGAGCAACCTGGGAGAAAGACAGGCCTACTGACATGTTCCTGGTCCCTCTGGGCCAGTGGGAATCTATCACAGTCTGCATTTTTCTGGAGGGATTTTCACTTTCAGGGAAGCTGATGGGGATGAGGGAGCAGTCTCATGATGGGATGACCCACTTTACCCTGTCTTCCTGAACTGCCAGGGAGTAGAATCACAGAGGAAGAAGGAGCCTAGAGGCAGCCCAGCACAGAGAGATTTGAGCCCCTTCCCTGCTTGAAGGCCTGTAGGACCCAGGTCCTTGAGGGGCACCTGATCCATAGTTGGTTTGAGGCTACAACTGAGCTCAAATTCATCCTCCTTGGCTTGTCATTGTTCCCCTTAGCAAACGGGCTTAATTCAGACCTTTGGTGGAGAGGTGGCTCGGGGTGGCAGAAGCAGGACAGGAGGCAGGGAGGAATATGGTCATTGTGAAGATGAGAGGGAGTGGACTGCCTGGGGGTAAGGACCCCCTACCTGGGGGCAGGTTGGGGCAAATCAGGCTTTCTGAGAAAGGCCAGGCCCACTTCCCTAGACAAATTCTGAGGATTTCCAATCACCCTGTGGTTGCTTGATAGAAAGGAGCACCTCAACTGTCACTAGGGAAACTCCCAGAATAAACTAGAGAGGTTTCTTTATCGGCAAAATAAGGAGGCAGGACCCTCCGTGGTCTCTAATCCTCCTTTAGCTGGATGAGCCTGTGTCTCTCTGAAACCCTCTGTCACCCAAAGAGAGCAGTCTCGGGATCTGTTAGACTCCCCCCACCACCACGCAACGCTGCCGTCCTGGGTTTCGTCTGGAGTTTCCTCTTAGGGGCTTGGGCTTTGCACAAGAGGGGGACAGAGAGACCCTCCCATTCTTAGTCTGAAGAAAAGGCCCTCATTAAGTCATGTAGCGCCCACCAGCTTCTAAGGCTGTGGGAGTGGGATGGGGGTTAAAGCAAGGGAGTTGGAGCAGGAGAGAGGGTCAAGTTCAGATGCTGGGTGCAAGGAGGACTCATTTCCAGGAGGAAGAGTGGAAGATAACGGCCTTTTAAAGCAGTTTTCACAACCCTGGAGCCCATCCCCTGCAGACCAGCCTCTTGGTGGACAGGCGAGGTGGAGGAGAGCACCTCTCCAGCACCCCTCTCGCCTGCTGACAGAGCCTCTGGCAAATCAGAATTCCCAAAGAGCAAGGTCAGACCTCGCCTCCGCTCAGGGGAAGGTTCCCACTGAGCTCACAGTCCAAGGGAGGCTGAACAAAGGGTGATGCTAATGGAGGGGGTGGCACTGACCCGGGGCGGAAGCAGCTCTGCGGTGATTTAACAGGCAGATAACTGCTGGGCAGGATGTAATTAGGCTCCATTTACTGGGGGTGGTAACATCTTTGAAAGCTCAGATTCACCCACTCTGACTGTGTGTGCTCCCCAAATGTCTTCCAGAAAGAACAGTGCACCAGATAGAATGAAAGACTGTTTAAGAAAGTGGCAATGAAATCCACAGCAAGTGACAAAGAAACTCCAGGACCCTCCTCTCTGCCAGGAAGCAAGGCATCAAGCTGTGCTTTCTCACGGCCTAAGTTAGGTGAATTAGTCCCCGGTCACCACTGTGGGGAGAAGTTCTAGCTCTACCCTAGAAGGATTTCCTGTTAATAGGGTCCTTGATTTCTCCTTAGCTTTCAACCCCATGGCCACCCCTGTAACAACTGGCCGAAGAACGAACCGTCCAGGCCTGCCAGAGACCAGGTGTCCCTTGGCCTTGACTGCCTTATTCTCAAAGTGTGGAATTCCGTCTCTGAAAGGAAGATGCTCTAAGCAGGGGCTTTACAAGCAGGCACATCTGGGTTTGAATCCTAGCTCTGTCACTTACTAACTGAGTGACCGTGGACAGGCTATGTAGTTCCCTGGGGTTTCAGCTTTGTATCTGTAAACTGGTAAGAATACGACTCCTATATCATAGGACTGTTGTAGAATTAAATGAACTGAGCGCTTAGCCCTGTGCCTGGAACATCAACATTAGTGGTGGTGATGGTAGTACTGGGGTGTTGTGGGAAGTTAGCCGATCTGAATCTCCCCATCACCTCCATCTCCCCAGCATCAGTCAAGCCCTTCATGCTCCAGGGACGGCGGATCTGGCAGGGAGGAGCAAAGAGTCTGGTGATAAGTGAAGGGGGAGGGATGAGGCCAGGGGGTGGGAGGCCCAATTCTAAACCTGCCACCAGTCCTCACCCCAGGCAGACTGCTCAGGCCTCCCAGGAACATGTTGCAAGGTGGGGACACTCGCTTTGGGCAAAATTTCCCTCTGTTTAGAACAAATCTGGTCACAAAGCCTGGGTGAAGCCTGAGACTTTGGGATCATTAACTGAAGAGGTGGTTCCCTGGGGCAGGGGTGGGTGACCTGGGCACTGGCCGTTGAACATGTTTGGCTGACGAGGGCCTTTGGATCTTCTGCTTCCGGGGGGCCCTGGGGGACCCGGAGGGCCCGGGGGCCCAGGTGGGCCGGGTGGGCCTTGGTCACCTTTGGCACCTGGAGAAAGAGAGAGAGAAGCAGGGATGGGGGTTGATTAAAGAGCCATTGGCAGAGATGGGCTTCAAACAAGGGAGAAGGGGACCCAGCATCTCCAGGAAGGCTTGCTGAGTCCCCCTTCCCAGACACAGATGTCCTCCAGCACTTGTTCACACAGAGTCGAGGGAGCACCCATAGCGGGTGCTGAGTTCCAACTATGTGCCAGGAATTGTGCTAGGAATTTTATACATCTCCTCCCCTTTGTCCTTCTCAGCCACTCTGTGAGATAGTATCAGCGGTTCCTCAGTGACCCGAGTCTCAGGGAAGTTTAGTGCTTTGCCCCAGGTCACAGCTGGAATAGAGCTGGGACTCACCCTTAGGGGTGTCTTGCTCCTAAGCTCATCCTGTTTTCATTGGCTGATGTTGGGAAAGCTCAACCCTGACTACTTATTAGAACCACCCAAGGGGCTCAAACACAATTCTTATGCCTGGGCCCCCTCCCAGATCAATTAGATCAAAATGGTGGGGAAGCTGGTCATCTGTATTTCTAAAAACTTCCTAAGATGTTTTCTTCCTAAGATGTCAGGTATGAGAAACATGCCTCTATGTGGTAGAAGAAATCAGGGGCTCCTGTCCTGCTTTGTAACCTTGGGCAGGCAGCTTAACCCTCCGAGACTGGTTCTTCATTTCCAGATTGTCTCATACTCCCTGTCCTGACTTGTGAGAATCCACTGAAGTCATCGGGGTGAGTGCTCGGACAGTTGGATTCTCTACACATCAGCAGGTGGAATCCCTACACACTTCCAGCTTCAGGTGGCCAGTGTGGGTACAGCCCTTTGCAGGGGCCATTGCTTATGGAACTTTCATAAAGATGCCGCTAGGCTGGGATATTCAGTCCTTTTGTTCTACCCTCCTTTCCTGGGCTGACTGGTGATCTAAGATCTCTTTAGCTGCCTCTTCCCAGCCCCACCAAATAAGCACTTTCAGTTGCTTTGGAGTGGGCAAGCAGGGGTCACAGAGGCTAACAGTGGGTCTAAGCCCACTGTGGAAGGGGCAGAGATCTGCAGGCAGGGCAAACACAATCCAACCCTCCTATTCCTTCTCTGCCCTCTGGCCAAGAGGACACACTCAGCTCTGGCCTGTTCTCTAGAACTGGGGTACACTCAGAGATGTTGCTTTCCTGAATGGTTTGTGGTCACCCTCACTTGTCTGGTAGTATAGGGGAGTGTGGTATTCTGGATGTGTAGATTTCCCATATAACTGAGTATAACATGACCTTATATTTTCAAAGTATATTCACATATATATGATCCTGTCAAAACACTTATTACATTTTACGTATTTTGCATGGCAACTTCCCTGTTTGTTAAACAAAGCATGCTAAACCTAATTTGATCTTTCCTTGGTGCTTTGGTCTTAGTACAGTACCTGGCAAATAGCAGATGCTCAATAAATTTTGAATGGCTGGATGGGCAACTGATTCAGGGTCATTGTTCTGAACATCTATCATCCTAGCTTCTTGAGGACAGATATTATGTCTTAACTCATTTTCATATTCCTATTTCCAGCTACTAGCAAAATCCCTAATTCATAAATGGTGCTCTCTGATATTAAAAAATGCTTATTGACCACATTAATAGGATAGTTATGTTTCTATGGTATAAATGGTCTCCAAAGTAGTGTGCTTTTAAAATTCTTCTGCCTCTTTCTGTACCATGACCATCAGCTGTCGCCTACTCTTTCCACCATGTAATTGTCTTTCTGAGGCTTGCTGTGCCTCTACCTCCTCCCCCATAGACAGCAATTATCTGTTTTTAACCTGGGCTGGAAACCAGAAAAAGAAGATCAGCAACGATGTCTCCCCCAATTCTGTGTCAAAAGTCTTAGGATAAGGGCCTGAGGATGGCTCTAGCTCAACTCTGAAGCTGTGCTTTCTGTCTGTTGTCCTCTGAGGTATTTGAAATTGCTTGCTTACTTGTCTTGTTCTGGATTGTGCTGGATTTAATAGCTATTTGGAAAAAGGAAGCTTCCTTCATCCGAAATCCATCCAGCCATGACACTTAGACCTGCATTATCTCAACTGCTCATGCTTAGATATCAGATTTGGTCTCACCAACAAACATTGGGCTTACATGCATGGTTCTCTCCTTGTTGAAAGCACAGAACTCTAAAACATGCTGAGAAACAGATGGGCACATAGGCAGCTAAGGAGAGAAGACCCGGAGCAGCCTTGGTACTAGAAGCCAGGCCAAGTTCTGGGTCCATTCACCCTGGGAGACAGCCTGAGCGCCAGCCCCTTACCTGAAGGAAGTACATCATTAGACACGTCCCCTTTGTCTCCCTTGTCACCCTTCTGCCCTGCTGGGCCCTCGTTTCCAGTCAAGCCCAGCTCACCAGGGTCTCCCTTTTCCCCTGGAGTTCCTGTGGCTCCAGGTGGCCCTGAGAAAAAAATGATGTATTAGCCTGTTGTGCAGGGAATTCTGGCACACTAACTACTTTGTAATATCGTACTTTGTATTTTTAAGGTGAAGTAGCTTCAGAAACCAAATACATAACACTTCATAACCATTTTAGGACAGCAGCATGTTCTCAATTCATGAACGAATAGTATCTCCAGGTGGTTCTGTTGAATTCTTTTTAGAGACATTTGGCTGGGCCAACAGGTTGGAGAGGAGTGAACCCGTAGAAGGACAGTCACAGCAAGCGCAGAAAGAAGGTAAAGCCTAATTGGAAGTCTGCCCTCCCCCACCCCACGCCCTCCTCACCCCAGCAGGAAGGACTGAGAACTCAGAGGGGTTTGTTTGGCACCATAAGGGTGGATGTTGTCCTCTGCATTATCTGGTATATTCCTCACAACATTGGAGTGGTAGGCTGGTCAGTTATCCTTACTCTCATTTTACAGAAGTCGGAACTAAGGCCTCACGTGTTACAATTGATGCTAAGTGAGAAGCAAAAATCTTGATTCCAACTCCAATGCCCTTTTCTGTGACATTCCAATGCAAAATGCTTTTTTTTTTTTTTTTTTTGCAAAATGCTTTTAATCAAAGTAGCAAAACAGGTAAAGCTGCTTTAGGACAAGCATTACAAGGGATGGTGATAGTGTGAACAAAATATAATTGAGGAAATCTCTGTCTCTGCTCACAGGGAGGCATCACTATAGGAACTACAGTCCTACCCCCCCACAGCTAGGAAGAGTCAAGATCTATGCAGTGACTCGTCTCAGCATTGTACGACAGCAGCATAGTATTCTGACGCCTGGGAGAAAGGAAGCAAACAACATGCATAATATGATTTCCCCGGCTCATAGTAGTTTCCACACAGCAGCTCAGGGACGGGGAACCTAAACAAAGCCCACCAATTTCACTGAGGTGAGGAGACAAAAAGTAGAGTTTGGGGAGATAAAGGTGGCTAGGATTCATGAGACAGAATATGAGAGAGGGTGTAATCATGTAGAAAGGGCTCTGGAGAACTTCAGAGGTGTTTCCTCAAGTCTTTGTCAGAGTAATAGTCTGTGCAGGGTGAAAATCTACAAGGTAGGGAAAAGAATGAAAAGAAAGCCACTCACTACACAACTCTCAGAGCTTGCACAGGGAAAGGTTCTCATTCCCACCAGTCAAAGCAGAGAGATCTCAGAGAATGGTGCGCTGTTAGGCCGAGTCCTTGGAAAGTCTTCTCTTAGTAGTGAGGCTAAATTAGCCCAAGAGTCAAGGCTGCTGTGGATCTATCATAACAAAGCTTAAAAACAAGCTTCAAAAGGATTAAACTGAGCAGAAAGTAGTTTAACTACCCAGCCAGATGTCTCTAAACTGTAGTTTAAACTACTGAAAGTAGTTTAATCATTTAGTCAATGTACTGTAGCATATTAATAATTTAAGCAAGAAAAAAATTATATGACCATCTTGGTGGAGGCAGAAAAGACATTTGATAAAATACAACACCCATTCTTAATAAAAATTCTCATCAAACGAGGAATAGAAGGGGACTTCCCTGGTGGTGCAGTGGTTAAGAATCCACCTGCCAATGCAGGGGACACAGGTTCGAGCCCTGGTCCAGGAAGATCCCACATGCCACGGAGCAACTAAGCCTGTGCGCCACAACTACTGAGCCTGCTCTCTAGAGCCTGCAAGCCACAACTACCGAGCCCACGTGCCACAACAACTGAGCCCGCGTGCTGCAACTACTGAATCCTGTGTGCCTAGAGCCTGTGCTCCGCAACAAGAGAAGCCACTGCAATGAGAAGCCCGCACACCACAACGAACAGTAGCCCCCACTCGCCACAACTAGAGAAAGCCCGCGCGCAGCAATGAAGACCCAAAGCAGCCAAGCAGCCAAAAACAAATGAATAAATAAAAATTTATGAAAAAAAAGAGAGGAATAGAAGGAAACTTCCTCAATCTGAAAAAGGGCATCTATGAAAAAACCTACAGCTAGCATCATCCCTAATGATGAAAGACTAAATGATTTCCCCCTAAGATCAGGAAAAAGACAATGGTATCTATTCTCATCACTTTTATTTCACACTGTACTGGAGGTTCTAGCCAGTGCAATAAAGCAAAGAAAAAGAAATAAAGGCAAACAGATTAGAAAGGATGAATTAAAATTGTCTTTATATGCAGACGACATGATTATTTATGTAGAAAATCTACAAAAAAGTTGCTAGAACTCATGAGCACCTAGGCACACTGAGAGGGAAAGTGATTACTTACTATTGTGCAAAGGTATTGCCAGATATGGATCAGTTAATACGATACCCTATTGCAGGGATCATTTGCTCATTTTGACAAGAGCCTCCTGGAGATACTGCTCAATAGAAATATTTTTCAAAGGGGCAGAGATTTCAGGCAATAGGGAAGAGCCAGAGGCAAGTTTTAGTGCAAAACTTCAGTTTCTCTCAACCTCTTTAACCAAGAGGGCTTAGCATTCATTGTTTTTTCTAATTACCTTGCCAGTCCCAAGCCCCTTCTTATAGGTTCTGGCTGAGTGACAGCCCATTCACTCCTCTCCTGTGCCCCATCAACTCGGCCGATCCCCATTCTCCAATTGTCATTCTGTGCCATTGCAATTGTCTTCCCCCCAGATTTAAGACCAATTCTGAACCCTACCCCCAACTTCCTACCAGCCCCATAGGATTCCTATACAGCTGTCTGAAGAGAATCATAGAACTCCAGATCGGAAGGCACCTTAGGGGTCACTTAGATTAACCTCCCATCCAACCCTGAAAGCCCCTCTCCACCACCTGACTGGCTCCTTTCAAGCCCTTGCAGCAATGGGGAGGTTATTATATCTCATCACACCACAGATCGCGCTGGAATACTCTGCACTGCCATCGGAGGCCATTATTCCCTAAAACATACATCTGGAGCTCTTAGCAGCTTTCCTTTATGCCGAGGGAATGATAAGGTCTTCCAGACTCAAGGCACCCTACACAGACCATCCCAAGGAAGTCAGCAGTATATGAAAGAAACTTAAAGTGTTGATCACTGTTAAAAAATGTGGTGAACAAAGAAATATTCACTAGATTTCAGCCAACTACTAAAAAAACCAACTCAGTGGAAACCATGCAATTCAGCTGTAGATGGGGGTCAGAAGCCCCTGGTTCCCTGCCTCTGCCAGGGGTGATCTTGGGTGTCATCTTGCACTGATGGAGTTGCTGGGGACACAGTGGAAGAGGATGTGAAGAAGAGCAGGGACCTCTCTTAATCAGGGACCTCTGCATGAGCACACGTTCTTTTGTCAGTATTTTAAATGGGCAATTTAGCACATTATCTGAAGGACACAAAAGAGAACGTTGCCATAGTGTCCAGCCAGCACAATGCACCGAGTATAACTGATACCTTCTAAAGGTGTCACATGACCTACATTCAGCAATGCTCAGGGAAATGGTATCTTCTAGTTACTTAAGGGGTTTCTTTTTCAGGCATTTATTCTAGTCACAAAGAGCCTCTCTGCATCATCGTTTGATTTCCCCTTCTTTTCTTTTATTCCTTCCTCTTATGCATTTTTCCCCCTTTCTCAAAAAGGCAAGGCATGAAATAGAAAAACGTTCATACTGTAATGCAGCTGCTATAATGCAGCCTGCACAGGGGCAGGTGTTTAAAGCTCAGGATATTAAGGACCTTTGCTTATGGATGTATTCCGACTCTCAGCTATGTCTGCATGATAATTTTTAAGCTTTCATTAAGAAACGGTAGGGGATGTTTTGACTACGTACCGTCTTTGCTGCCTCCACAAAGTTTTCCCTTGTCTTGGCCACGCACTGGCCATGGTGTGTCAGAAGTACACCGCCACCTCATCAGAGGACTTGAATGTGGCACTTTCTACCTTCCCCTGACTCAGCTGTGCACAGGGACACTGTTAAACATTGTGTGGCCTGGACCTTGGCATTGTTGTCCCGTGATTCCTGGCAGGCGTTGAGTCAGCACGTTCTGCCAGGAAAGAAAGGCCAGATTCCTCTTGCTTCGCTCGGGTGCTGGATGTGGCCTTCTGCTATTTTCCTTCCCCGGTGGCGCCCACTCAAAACAAGCTGTTTTCCCAGCTTTAGAGTTTGGGGTTGTGTGACCAGCTGGGGTCAATGCCATCATCTTCACTGCAAGGGGTGAGGGAGGACATCTTATTTTTGGCAGGACCATCTGTGACCGACTGAGGCAGAGGAAAGGGAGCCAAGGGTGTTGGGAAAAACCCAGACCCAAGACTGGGATGAATAAGGAGGAGGGTGTTTATTTCTGTTTTGGTGGAGATTCGATTCTTAGAGAAGACACTGAGGCATTAACTCTTGAGTGAGAAAGTGAGAGGCAGATGGAGGGAAAGAAAATGCTTGGTTTTGACGCATAGCACGTCAAACTTCGAAAAAGACGCTAGTTGCAAAATTGACAACATGTAAGTCCAATTCTTCTCTCTAAATCTAAGTCGGTGTTTTCAAATAAATACAGGCATTTCCACTCAGATTTCCTTCCTCACCCTTGGAAACAACAGCAACAGTAATATCTAACACTAACATAGCACTTGCTATGTGTCAGGCCCTATTCTAAGCACTTTATATATATATTAATTAATTTAAGCTTCCTTACAACACTATGAGGCTGATACTATGACTGTTCTCATTTTACAGATAAGGAAACAGAGTGATTAAGTAACTTGCCCAAGTGCACACAGCTAGTAAGCGGAAGATCCGGGACCCAAACCAAGACTTCAAGCTCTGGCTCTGGCCTACTGCACCCTTGTTCTTAGCATCCCTAAGGTCAGACATTGAGGGTTATCTTCATATTTCAATATCCTGGAAACAACTGTTGGTCTAAAGCTCTAAACTCTGGTTTCGTCAGGTTAGTCTTCTTCTCAAGAGCCCGCAGTGGCTCCCAGTGGCCTCCAGCAGACATGGAGCTAAAGGCTCTGACCCCACCCCAGGCTCACCTGGGTCCCCTCTTATATGCAGGGGCAGCCTCCTTAGAAGTTCCTCCGAGTGTGGCCTTTCTGTTCTCCCCCCTGCAGTGTCCTCCCCATCTCCCCTCTGTTTGTGTCCAAGATGTTGATCACACTTCTCTCTCTTGTCCTTTACACTTGTCTCTACCGTACAATCCGTCCTCTACACTGGATCCTATTTGTTCATTATCTGCACAGCAAAGTTCAGATTTTTCTTCTGGCAGTATTCTCTGGTGTGTAGTATAAAGCATCTTCATATCAGAATAACCAGTTATTGAATTCATCCTGTATATACACTGTATCTTCTCTTTCAACAGGACTGTAAGCTCTTATGGACAGAAATTATGTTCTATTCTTCTCATTCATGCATTCCTTCCTTTTTCACTCATTAATTATTTACTGAGCCTCAGCTGGGGTTGGCTGAGAGCTATGCCAAGTAATAGTCTCTCCTTCATAGGCAAACACTAGAGCAGACTGTTTAAAAACCAGGAGCCATGCTAGAGTTGTTGGAAGACAACCTCCTTAGCATACAGAGGAGACCAAGGCCCGATGAGGGACTGACCTGCCCAAGGCCTCAGAGCCAGTCGGGGTTCGAGGCAGGTGCTCCCAGAACTCCTTTCCTGGCTCCGCTCTGCCAGGAGAGCAGGGACCATTCTTTCTGCCTGACAGGTTAGTACTCATTGAACTGTGCGTTCCTGCACACGTCCTGTGGGCCTCTCTGAAGGGCTGGCGCTCTCCCACCCTCCCGGGAAGACTCAGGGTCAGACTCAGCATCATCCTTCGACAATTAACAGCACTAGCTCCCAAGGCCCAGCCTTCCTTCCCTCGGCTCGGGCTAACGCCGCTCTCACAGCTTGGGCCCGACCCCCTCGAGCCTAGACGTATAGTGCAGTCGTGTTTAAGAGCAGGGGTCCAGGAGTCAGAGAGGCCTGGGTTCAAATCCCACCTCCTCCACTTATTAGCTTTTGGACATTGGACAAGTTACGTCCATTAGTTCAACCATGACTTGATTGCCCTCTTTCGCTGGCTGTTCCAGGCTCTGGAGGTTGAGTCTAAGCGAGAGTGACATGGCCTGGTTCTCACGGACCTCACGTTCTCCCTAGGGAGTCAGACCATCAGCATATCAACAGGCAACACTGGGAGAGAATTTCAGGGAGGGATATGTTATTGGAAAAGAGCAGGGAATGTGACTGAGTTGGTGAGGCAGGGGCCAGACACAGAGGTCAGGGATGATCTTGAAGAGGAGGTGACTTATAAGCTGAGATCTGCTCTGTGGGAAGGACGGGCCTCAGGAAGGGCCGGGCCACAGCAGTGCAAAGGCCCTGGGACAAGGGTGGGCCTGACCTGTTTGGAAAACAGAAAGATAAGGTTTCTTCATCTGGGAAAAATACGGCTGGTAAACATACCCATCTCCTTGGGGTTGTTGTGAAGACTAAATGAGGTGAGTGTAGAGAGGACTAGGTAGTGTGTCTGACAGTAAATGTCAGCTATTTACTATTGTCCAGAGGATCACCGTAGAGGGCACGGTCCAGCCTAACCCAGTCCTATCTCTGTGGAACACAGTCTCTTTTTCCTGATTTTGGTAATAGCACTTGTTGTTCCCTCTTTCTGGAATGCACGCCCACTCCTCCCCTCTCCCACCCCTTGCCTGGCAAACCACTAACGATCCTGGAACTCTCAGCTGAAATGACGGCCCTTCGTTCTCCACAGCCATGATCCTGGCCCAGCAGTTCACATCCTGCATGAGTCCCTGTGGCTGACAGAGAGACCCCAGACCACTAACCTGAAGGCTCTGGAAGGGCCTGGCCCCCGCCTCCCATCTCACCTTGCTGCACGCCCCCCGCCCACAGCTGCCCCAGCAGGGCCTTGGCAGGTGTGTGCCCTCCACCTGGGCCACCCTCTGCCTCGCCCTCATCCCTCAGGTCTGACCTCAGACGTTACCTCCCGACCCGCCCTCTCTGCACTGTAGCTTATAACACCCTGTTCTTTCCTTCAAATGTGCACCTCACATTGTGATTACAGATGTATTTGTGTTGACTATTTATGTCTGCCTCCCCACCAAAGATGGAAAGTTCCACAATAGGGGCTACGTCTATTTTGTTTCCCCACTAGTACTTGGAACCCTCTCAATAAGTATTTGCTGACGAATGTTCCCATCCTCTCCTGCTGTTCTTCCTGCTGCTCAGTCTGTCCTTGGCCTCCTTTGCTGGCTCCTCCCCTTCTACTTGGTCACTAGACGCTGGTACTTCTCAGGGTACCCAGGCTCTCCTCTGCTGGTAGCTCCCTCCCTAAGGTACTGCACCCTGGTCCACAAGCCCATTGCCCTTGGGTGACACCCTAATGTATACCTCTAGCCCCAGGGACTTCTCCAACTGCAGACCTGCATCTTCAAGGCCCCCCTCCTCCTGGATGTTTCAAGGCATTTCAAACTCAGCACATCCCATGTTGAGCCATGACTGTCTCCCTGGACCTGAGTCGGTCTGGGGCCCCTCACCTCAGGGAAGAGCAGTCAGGCAGGATGAAAATCTCACAGTCAGTCTTGGTGACCCCTTCCCCTTCCTTCTCATATCTACCTTCCCCAAGTCCTGTTGATTTCACCCCCAAATGTCACTCAGCTCATCGGCCTTTGCACACCCCACCTGCATCCCTTCCGCCCTCACACTGAGTAGCTTCTGCCCTGTTTCCCTAACAGCAGCGCCTGTGCACTCGCTCCAGTGTGTCCCCCACCAGCAGCGGTGGGGGTATTACAGAATGGCAGATCTGATCATGTCACTCTCCTACCTGAAACCCCTTCGTGGCTTCTCATGGCTCCTGGAATAAAGCCAATTCCCCTCCGTGGGCCTGCCAGCTCTCGTCCTGCCTCCCACTCCCTGCAATTCTGTTGATTGCTGGGTGGGATGGGAATCCATCCTGGGCTCAGGAAGGGATCAGGGGAGGGAAAGCATAGCTGTGCGGCTTTGGCAGGGTGACGGGGACGGCACAGCCCTTGCTCTGGCGTCGGATGGTCCAGGCTAGAGTCTGGTCCAGGCTAGAGTCTGCTTCCAACAACCTATTCATAGAGGTAGCCTTTTCAAAACCTCCTCCTTTCCCTCCTGCAGGCTCCTTTGTGTGGCTGCCAGGCAGGTGTGCAGGGCAGGTGCCTGAGTACAAACCCCAGTTCTTAAAATGCTCAGGGCTAACCTGATTTGGTCTTGTTACCTCTCTGGTTTCAACTTGACCATGCTCACCTCTCATCCTTTCTGTCCAGCTACGCTGGCTTCCCTGCCACTCCTCAGCGTCTACAGGCACACTGGACTTACAGGCTCCACTGGAACCCTCTCCCCGAGACAGTCCGCCACCTGCGCTCTCCTCTCCTCCAGGTGTCTGCTCAAAGGTCCCTTCTCAGGGGGCTCACCTGGCCTCCCAGCCTACAGTCACGCCCCACCCTACACACTTCCTATCCCTTCCCCTTGCTCTATTTTTCTGTTTAGCACTTGGCACCGCGTAACAGACAATATATTCTACTTATTTATCTTGTTGATTGTCCATCTGCCCAGACTAGGATTTCAGCCTCATGAGGGCAGAGATTTTGTCAGCTTTTTCATTTCTGGATCTCCAGCATCTAGAATAATACCTGCCACATAAATATGTCTTACAGAAATAAATAGACTTTTTCTTTTCTGCCCTCACTGGGTTGTGGGCTGCATGCTAAGCATATCTCTTCAAAGCTAGAGATCTGTCTCAGACCTTCTTGGAGTTACCCCTTTCTCACCTGACCCACATCCAGTGCTGCATGGGGGTCCCTCCCCCTCACTGTTGGCTCTCATAATACTCATTACTGAATCCTCAGGACTGGATCACATTTCTGGGGTCTTTCTGGGATAAACCAAGTGCCTGAACACTGACGGTCATCATTAACTGATGCTGATATTCATTTATAATTATAGTTATTATCTGACATGTAAGGGTCCATTCTGCTCCGTAGTTCTGGCTATAACTGCTGGACTTCTGGGGATGGAGTTGACATGGGCTGCGTGGGCCCATTTTCACAGAGGCTGCCCCTGGGAACACAGGTATGCAGGCTTTTGGCAAGTGGCAGAGCCCCTCAACAATTTTCTCCCTTTCCACTGGCTCTCACTCAAATTGTTTAAGAGCAGAAATGCTGGAAGGGGTTCCTGTGTTGTCTGGAAGAGTTGCTCTAGTGGTTCTTCTAGCCTGGGGCCTGTCCAGGTGAGTTGGGGCAGTGTAACCAAGAGATTGAAAATAGATAAGAGGGTTAGTGGAGCCTCCACCCTCAGCTGTGGCTAAGAACCACGCCTTCCTTGAAGCGTCCTGAGGAGTCTCTAACCCCTGTCCTCAAGCCTCCACTGTGCCATGTGCCAGCTCTCTTCAGGTGACTCTGCCCTGGCCTTCCCCATGGACTTCCCAGGACTGGTGCTCAGAGCCCCTCAGAACTCACCCTGCCCCAGCCTCCAGCCCCCAGACCCTGCCAGGCCTTACCTGAGCCCCTGCTGGTCACTGCTCCCTGACACATCTGACACCTTGGTGTTTCCAGGTCTTTGCTTGGGTGGTGGCAATGCCACCACTCACAGCAGGGCACAGGAGGTCTCTCAGAGATGCCAGCCACATCTTCTTAATAGTCCTGTGACCCCTGGACAGGAGACCCTGACAGCTGGGACCACACAACCTGAGTGTCAGCCTGGATGCTGCCTTTCTACTCAAATCATTCTAGTGATTCCTCCAGCCAGGAAAACCTAGAGGTCAGTATCAGTCAACTGATTTTCAGTCAAACACAAAAATC
Source organism: Neophocaena asiaeorientalis asiaeorientalis (assembly GCF_003031525.2). Lineage (NCBI taxonomy): Eukaryota > Metazoa > Chordata > Mammalia > Artiodactyla > Phocoenidae > Neophocaena > Neophocaena asiaeorientalis. The sequence continues at coordinate 125,076 of NW_020171802.1, forward strand.
TGCTGGGCAGGAGGAGGCAGTGAGAGGGTCGGGCAGGAACGACCCTTGAGAGAACTTGGGGTACCAGCACAGACAGCCTGCACAGCCCGTGTAGTGCCCCTCCCCAGGACTGCTCACTCTTGCCCCTTCCATCTGTCTGTCTGCATCAGAGCAAGCAGAGGAGTGGACATCAGCTCTCAGGTATACTGCTTCTCTCGGGCAGACTGGATATAAACCTTATCAGGGTTGGACCAAAGAGAAGGCCCTTGCTGACCCAGAACACAGCAGCTTCCAGGCAAGCATTAACCAGCCTTGCATTCAGAGATGCAGCACTTTTCCCCTACTGTGCCAGCTTTGGTTCATCCAAAATGCAATAATGGAGACAAAAAACAAGGAAATGAATTAGAAGAGTGACAAAATACCCATTTTTCCTCTTTTTCCATTTGCTCCTTTTTCGCCTTTTGGGCCCTGGGGACCAGGCTGTCCATCTGATCCGTTGTGTCCTGGTAACCCACCAATTCCTGGAGGTCCTGCATCAAAACACGGGAAATGGGAACATTTAAAAAAATCTTAACAGAAGTTAACATGACTTCCTTTAGCCAGTGAAACTGGCCAGGCATTGACGCCTCTTCCAGATCTTCTCCTGCTTCTTCCTTTCCTTCTCTACCTTCCCTGCCCCCGCCTGAAGCAGTGACAGGTGGGGAATGGTGACAGCAAGTTCTCAAGTGGGAGGGAACAGGAGAGCTGGTGATTGGGGCAGAGAGGAGGGGGACACAGTGATAGTCAAGGCTGCCTTCAGACTCTTCTTCCTTCCCTGCCTCAGTCCCTTCTGAGTGATCCTGGGGGGCCAGCCACCCATATCCTTCCCATGAACTTGGAAAATCCATGGGCTCTTACCTGCTGGGCCAGGTGGTCCTACAACAGAAAAAGAAATTTAGATGATAAACCACAGATGGAAGAAAGTGAAGCCAACACCACAACCCAAAAAACAAAGAGCACCTTCCCCCTCTTAAAACGTACTAATCATCTATGGGCCCTAAGGAACCACCCCATGCCTTTTATTTAGAACTCAGTATATTTGTCCAAAGATTCTTAAAAACAATTCAACAAAGACCCGTTTGCCAATCAAAACCACTTTTGCTTAAGTTCCAATGGACTAAGAATAATTTCTAAGTGGCTTCACTATAGACTCATAAATCAGTCATCTCTCAAGCAATCAATGTAATTAAATGAGGTTTGGTGACAATGTGGGTGGGCACTAGTGAAGCCCTGGCACAGGTAGGTGTCAGGAAGTGCTGCTTTTGCATGGCTGAGATCCAGGTGTCCCAGGAGCAGCCCCAAACATGCTCATCCAGCCAGCCTGTCTCTTCTAGGCCACCAAGGGGAATTGAGAGCAGAAGCTGGTTTGCTTGGTCTCTATTTTGTTGCATAAAATAGCCTGAGAAAACTCGAGGGCCCAGATCAGGTAACAGATACCTTTCTTAGTGTGTAATTACCCAAGGATCTAAGGGGTTCACGTGAATAATTTACACATAATCTAACACAATAATTTTGCTTCCACAAATAGTCTTAGTGTCAATTATTCCATTTAAGCACTCGGACAAGCCAGTGAGGTCGCAACATGAACAGTTGAGGGTCTTTTGTTTCTCCGGACCACATATAACAATCACCAATATTGGAGTAGGTAGGTCTTTCTAAAGATCCAAGCCTGTGACTCTTCAGAAAACCACCATTTATACTGATGAACCTAGTGGCAGGGCAGGAATAAAAATGCAGATGTAGAGAATGGACTTGAGGACACAATGGGGGAAGGGTAAGCTGGGACAAAGTGAGAGTAGCGTTGACATATATATACTACCAAATGTAAAATGGATGGCTAGTAGAAAGCTGCTTCATAGCACAGGGAGATCAGCTCGGTGCTTTGTGACCACCTAGAGGGGTGGGATAGGGAGGGTGAGAGGGAGACACAAGAGGGAGGAGATATGGGGGTATATGTATACATATAGCTACACTTCTGCATGCACCAAAATCTTCCCATAAGTAGAAATCTTGATCCTTGTGTCTGCTGTGTTTACAACCTATCTGAGGAAGGTGAATACTTTGAAACCACAATGAGATGAGGGAGCTACAGAGAAGCAAACCCCTACAGAGGTACCGGGGAAGTCTGGGCACATGGCAGTCAGAGAAGGCCCTCAGAGAGAGTGAGCCTTGAGCTGTGGCTCTGAAGACACAGTGGCCTGAGATGGCTGCAGGGGTGAGGGCTGGGCATCCCATGCAGGAGACCAGCTGGAGAAAAGGTACAGGGGTGGGAGCTTGCGTGATTCAGGGTGAGAGAAAGGAGGAAGAATGGCTCAGCTGGAGTGTGTAGAGATGAGGCTGAAGTGTATACTTGGCAGAGGGATGTGGGGCAGCAGCACTTGAAGACCAAGCGGAGGGGTGTAGACGGTATGTGCAAGGCAGCGCGGAGCTACAGTAGATTCTTAAGCAGCGGGGGATGACACTGATATCAGCGTGTGTTTGATATCCTCTCCGTAGATGGATGTGGAATAGAACTAGGGAATGAGATGAGAGAGAGAAAGAGACAGGGAAGGAAGGGGGTGGGGCAGGGAGAAAATATCCAGAGGATCTTTGTAGTTAAAGTTTGGGACAAGGTTGTAGATAAATGTGGTTGGTGACTGTAGAGTTCTAGAGGGAGCTAGACATTCGAGAGGTATTTCAGCAGAAGAATGGGCAGGACATGTCCATGTCTGATTGGGTAGGAGACAGCTGACGAGGCCTCTCAGACGACTGAGCCTGGATACTGATGAGACTATTTGACAGACATGAAAACTTTTGGAAGAATAAGTAAGTGTTTGAAGGTATGCTTTCAATACATACAGTCCTATGTTGGGCAAAAATGATTTGCTGAAAACGGCAGAGCATTTTCTAGGGTCAGTGTAGCCTGTAGTCAGTGTGGTCAGTTTACCGCCAGATGGCACACACATGCCCTGGTAAGGAGGTGATATGGCCCTTTGAGCGCTGTCAGAAGAAATCAATCAATCGTCAGTCCCGACTGCAGATGGAGCCAAATTCAGATGTGCAGATTGGTAGAAAAAGGTAAACAAGCAAGAATCATCTGTATATAGTAGGTTTCAAGAGTTCTCAGGGAGGGATAAATTGGGAGATTGGGACTGACAATATACACACTACTATATATAAAATAGATAACTAATAAGAAACTGCTGTAGAGCACAGGGAACTCTACTCAATACTCTGTAATGATCTATATGGGAATAGAATCTAAAAACGAGTGGATATATGTATATGCATAACTGATTTACTTTGCTGTACAGTAGAAACTAACACAACATTGTAAATCAACTATACTCCAATAAAAATTAATTTAAAAAAAAGAGGACAGTCCAATAACCATTTCCATGCAGTGGAGTATTGGAGAGAGGTCCTGGCTGGAGCTGTATACTTAGGACACATTAGTTATGGCCAAGGGTATCACTGTGATGAAGTGTTTAGATTAGGGTTTCTTGACACTGACCTGAGATCCTTGATACCCTATGGCTACAGTTTTTACACATTTGAGACCACAAAATCAACTAGAATGCTTGTAAAAATGCAGATACCTAGGCCCCATCTGGAGATTCTGATTTGGTTTGGATTTAGAGTAAGGCCCAGGAACTGGCATTTTTACCAAGCACCACAGGTGTATGGGATGCAGGTGGTCCTGGGTCCCCTCGACCTGATGTGAAAATTTTCTGGGAAAAGAGTCAGTCACTCTCCTTAAAGGGGTTCCTGACCCTAGAAATATTGGGAGCTACTAGCCTTCAGGTAAGAGTGAAATGTCTGAGCCAAATTTGGGGATGTAGAGAGGGGGACACACCCCATCTGGAGGGAGGCAGGTGATAGAAGAAGCACCAGGAAAGAGAGAGTGATCTGAAGATGGAGGAGGGAAGCCAGCAGGTCTCATGCCTTGAAGCTAGAGAATTTCAGAAGAGAAAGGATGACAAACGGTTCCAAAGAGCTCAGGAGCAGAGTGCTACAGTGATGATGACTGTCCCAATATCCCGGGATGCCAATTGAGCTGTTCACGGCCCCTTACACCCAGAAGAAGCCCCAAATATAAGTCATTATAATAATGTCAAATGTGTGCCTACTAGCTATTTAGCAAACCATCTTTCAGAATTTTTTTTAGCTCCTGACCCTTCTCCTCTTCTGGAATAACAGACCCTCTAGGAACACGTGTGGGCAGCCACATTCATGTTAACACTGTACGCAGGGCTGTTTCCTGGGCCTGCCAGCAGTGCAGCTATACAGGACTCCACGCTAAGAAGGGAGCTCCCTGCTTGGGTTTAAATGCTCTGCAGTTGCCGTTTGGACATTCTTAACCATTTTTTCTTTGAATTTGTGCTTTGTGAGTGAAGTCTGATGGGACAGTGGAGCATGGCCCAGGGGCTTTGAGTCTTGGTTTGTATGTGGCCCTGCCTCCTATCTCCTCCCTGCCTCCCCAGGACAGATTTTCCCCTGCCTGCTCCTGTGCCCCTTGACGTGTCCTCCCCACTCCCTGCCCCATCAGTGACTGCTGCCACCTGCCACCCCAGTGGGGGCCCAGGCTCGAGTGCAGGGGAGGCTAGCGTTGGGTGTGTGCTCTGCATGCTTTTGTCCCAGGGAGCCCCTGTGCCTGTGAGGGTCTGTACTCATGTGGTGAGTAGCCCATGCCTCAAGGAGTACAACATTAAGTCGCAAATAAAAAGCCCCACCATGGCAGGTCAAGAGAGGTTGTGGAAGAAAGGAAAAAGCCTTTTTCCTGCTTCATGAACAAGGGACCCTGCATTTTCATTTTGCACTGGGCCCTGCAAATGGTTGGGTGATTACCCCACCCAACACTCCTAGCTGGAGTTGATTAGAATTGGGTAGATGCATGGTAGGAGCTGAACCACTTAGATTTTTTTCTCCTTGCAGTCTAAAGTTGACCCACAATGCCCTTACTTATGTAAAGTAGAGGTCTGTGGATGGCCATGCACAGTGAAAAATGTCAGTCTGCAGAGAGAAGAAAATGAAGGAGAGAGAAGCAGAGATGAGGGACTGGGTGTCTGCTAGAGAGTCAGAAAGGCTGAGAGAGGAGCTGTGTGGGTTCCCAGTGGCTTTCCAGTTCCTGGCTCCAGCTCCCTGAGTCAGGCTGCTTCCACTGCCCTCCTGGTCTGTCTGTGAGATACCCTTCTGTCTCATGAGGCAAGCTTTGTTTTCATCAGACTGGGTTTCATTGTCATCTTCCTGGACCCACAGACAAACTGCGTTTCCCTGCCTTCCTTCCATGGTGGGGGTGGGGAAGTGAGATACCTCCAGGCCTGACCTTTTAAAGCACCCAATGGGTGCCATCCTTTGTTCCCCTCTCTTCCCTTGGGAGTGACCTTGGTGCCTGGTGCTCAGATGATGGAGCTACAAGACAGCAGCACTTGGATCTCTGAGTCCCCAGAACTGCCTAGGAGAGTCACCCAAATTTCGCTGGACTTTGTGGAGTGGGAAATAAGCCTTTGCTGTGTTAAGCCGCTGAGATTTTAAGGTTTAATTGTTACCAGAGCATGACCAAACCTAGCTTGACAAATACATCCCTCTATCTTTTTAATAATTTATAATCTCTCACCCGCTTTTCCTCAGATAAGCTCTAACGGGTCCCTGCTACAAGCAAACAGTAGAATCTTAATCGAGACAGGATATATAGGCACCAGAGTTATGGGGAGTGAATAATAAAAAAAATGTAAGTCTCACTTCCTGTCTTCAAGGGCAGGCGCTGGCCAGTGGCTAACGCTACAGGCTTCTGAAAAACCTGACTCCTTGGATCCTCCCACCACAGCCATTCCAAGTCATAGGAGAAGATGTTTATCTCTAATTTCCATTTAGTAGCCTCCCTTTTCACCCTGGGTTGGTGTCAGAACTGATGTTGCCTGACCCAAGTGACCTGCTTAGCACATCAATGAACACAGAGGAAGTGGCTACACATTTCCCAAAGCCTTGCTGGTAGAGGAAAAAAAGAAGCCAAAAAATCCAAATAGATTTATCATTGCAACAAAAAGAATAAAATACATAGGCATAAACCTACCTAAGGGCACAAAAGACCTATATGCAGAAAACTATAAGACACTGATGAAAGAAATTAAAGATGATACAAACAGATGGAGAGATATACCGTGTTCTTGGATTGAAGAATCAACATTGTGAAAATGACTATACTACCCAAAGCAATCTACAGATTCAATGCAATCCCTATCAGACTACCAATGGCATTTTTCACAGAACTAGAACAAAAAATTTCACAGTTTGTATGGAAACACAAAAGACTCTGAATAGCCAAAGCAATCTTGAGAAAGAAAAACGGAGCTGGAGGAATCAGGCTCCCTGACTTCAGACTATACTACAAAGCTACAGTAATCAAGACAGTATGGTACTGGCACAAAAACAGAAACATAGATCAATGGAACAAGATAGAAAGCCCAGAGATAAAACCCACGCACATATGGTCACCTTATCTTTGATAAAGGAGGCAATAATAAACAATGGAGAAAATACAGCCTCTTCAATAGGTAGTGCTGGGTAAACTAGACAGCTACATGTAAAAGAATTAAATTAGAACACTTCCTAACACCATACACAAAAATAAACTCAAAATGGATTAGAGACCTAAATGTAAGGCCAGACACTGTCAAACTCTTAGAGGAAAACATAGGCAGAACATGCTATGACATAAATCACAGCAAGGTCCTTTTTGACCCACCTCCTAGAGAAATGGAAATAAAAACAAAAACAAATGAGACCTAATGAAACTTAAAAGCTTTTTCACAGTGAAGGAAAACATAAACAAGATGAAAAGACAACCCTAGAATGGGAGAAAATATTTGCAAATGAAGCAACTGACAAAGGATTAATCTCCAAAATATACAAGCAACTCATGCAACTCAATGTCAACAAAACAAACAACCCAATCCAAAAATGGGTGGAAGACCTAAATAGACATTTCTCCAAAGAAGATATACAGATTGCCAACAAACATGAAAATAAGTGAAATTGAGTTATTTGTAGTGAGGTGGATGTGCCTAGAGTATGCCATATAGAGTGAAGTTAAGTCAGAAAGAAAAACAAATACCGTATGCTAACACATATATATGGAATCTAAAAAAAAATGGTTCTGACGAACCTAGGGGCAGGACAGAAATAAAGATGTAGACGTAGAGAATGGACTTGAGAACATGGGGAGGGAGAAGGGCAAGCTGGGACGAAGTGACAGAGTAGCACTGACATATATACACAACCAAGTGTAAAATAGACAGCTAGTTGGAAGCAGCTGCAAAGCACGGGGAGATCAGTTCCGTGCTTTGTGACCACCTAGAGGGGTGGGATAGGGAGGGTGGGAGGGAGACGCAACAGGGAGAATATATGGGGATATATGTATACGTATAGCTGATTCACTTTGTTATACAGCAGAAACTAACACAACATTGTAAAGCAATTATACTCCAATAATGATGTTAAAAAATAAAGAAAAGAAAGTAAGGCCTGGTTCTGCTGCCATAGGAAGAGCTAGTGAAAGATGCAACTTCATAAATCTGATATTTCCAGGCCTGGAACACCTCCGAGGTATGTAGTCTTGACTCTTTCCTACTCCTGCTCCCAGCAAGGACTCCCTGGGGCTCAGGATTCATGCCAGCCACAGCGTCAGTGCCAGAGAGGAGCTCTGGCCAGAGTGGGGGTGATCCCCTCTTTCCCTTGGGAGGCAGGCATGCTTGGCTTTCCTTAAGGGATGGCCTGACAGGGTCCAAGCCCGAATCCACATTTGGAGCTCGAATCCACCAACACTAAAACAACTTGCTAGTTTGCTCAGTGAGGCCAGTTGAGTGAGAACATCATCAGCTACACTAGCTGTTCCGAGAATGGCCTATCCATTTGTTTACCAAAGGTTGAACTGTCTACAGCTTTGAGGCCTCAGTTCCCACCCTCTGTGTGCTGGTCCATCCTCTGCAACCACCCCTGCTGCCAGCTATTCTGCCAGTCCCAGGGCACCTGATATGGGAAAGTATGTATCTTTCCTCACATGCCCCCATTAAACTGAAGCTTTGGTCCAATCTCATTTATTTGGTGCATTTCAACTTTGGATTATGACCATGGCAACCTTAAAAATGAGTACAGTAGGGATGGCAAATACGTTTTTTTGTTTTTAATTTCATTTTTTTCGCCACGTTGGGTCTTAGTTGCGGCACGCGGGCTCTTTGTTGCGGTGCATGGGCTTCTCTCTAGTTGTGGCGTGTGGGTTTTCTCTCTCTAGTTGTGGCGTGCGGGTTTTCTCTTCTTTAGCTGTGGTGCGCAGGCTCCAGGGCGTGTGGGCTCTGTAGTCGTGGCGGGTGGGTTCCAGAGTGCGTGGGTTCTGTAGTTTGCAGCACGCGGGCTCTCTAGTTGAGGCGTGTGAGCTCAGTAGTTGTGGTGCGTGGACTTAGTTGCCCCGTGGCATCTTAGTCCCCTGACCAGGAATCGAACCCATGTCCCCTGCATTGGAAGGCGGATTCTTTACCACTGGACCACGAGGGAAGTTCCAGCAAATAGCTTTTATTTCAAGTGCCAATTCTAATCAATTAGTACAACTTTCTGCAACACCAGAAAAGAATGACCTGAGACCTGAGGCCATGCTCGGCAGCAACTATGATCCACTATTGATGTCTGCCTGGAAATAGGATAAGAAGTGTTATCACTGGGTTGGAGTCTCGTGGCTGCAAGGAGAATGGGCACTGTGGATTTCAAGCAACTCTGTTGCAACAAGCAGTTCAGCAATATTATGGTTTAGAGATTTTCCAACAAGCCCCTACGTGGAGGCCACTGGAGGTGAAGAATTACCCAAGACCTGCCTTCTTCAAGATATCTGCTCTTCCAGAAGATATGCTTCTGGGGTCCCAAGGAAACCTGGGTTCAGGGGTAAGATGCATCCAGAAAACCACATGTCATTTGACAAACTCTGCACTAGCAAAAACTCCAGACTACTCTAGCTAGTGAAGTGCCCTCACTATTCACCTGAGATAGCACCAGCTGCACAAAACTACACGGCATCTGTCTTTGTCCCCAGAGCAACCACAGCTGAGTCCTGGGAAAGGGACTCATGGGGTTTCATGGTCACAGCTGGACTAGCCTCAAGTCACATGCACCTGCTTTTTAAAAGATGAATCTAGTGTGGAGCTAGATCTTGTTCTCAGGCCCCAAGCCCAGGGTCTGCCCTGGCAATCCTTCCTGAAGGCATTTTCTGGGAGTTCTGGACCAAGGCTCTCTGCCCCTCTCCCCGAAGTTCCCCAATTCAGTCCTGGGTCCTGTCACCTCCCCGCCCCCAATCCAGGCAGCTTGGCCTATCCCTAGGTACCTCCTTGCCTTTCAACTTGCACTTTTCACACCTAAGTTTTAATTGAAGGGCTTTCTGTGTAAAAGGAGGTCCAATTTCAAGCTATCATGAAAAATGAAGGGGCTGGCATTTGAAAAGCATTTTTAGGTGCCAAAGAATAACTTCCTCAACCCATTTCCAGCATAGATGCGATCCCGCCAGTCTCTCCTAAGTGGTCTCAATAGCTCCAGCCCACATTCACTGAACAGCTTGGCTCTCATTCTACCACTATAAAAATCAGAAAGAAAGAGGCTTTTCCTGTGCCTCTCAACAGGGCTTTTGTGCCTGTAATTCCATCCATTTGAGCATTTCTCTAGCGCTCATTACTGTCACACACGGGAACGCTGAAAAGGGACTCCCGGAGATGGAAGAAAGGTGCTTAAGCCACGAGGGTTTCAGAATAAAGGATCAAGCTGTTCTGAAGATATTTAATTTTCTGTGAGGGCTGAAATGTGACTTGAGTAACTCAATTAGCATTTTCTAAGAAGCCACAGGATTATGGCTTTTCTCTCTGAGGCTGAACTAAGCGAACAAGAGTCAGACTTGGACACAGAGTTCCTCAGAGAAGCATCTTTCTTACCAGCCCACCACTCCTATTAATCACTTACATAAATCACAGGTTTAGTCATTCAACAGACTCAACCAGAGTTGAGCTCCTAACACACAGCAGGTAACGAGAGGTACTGGGGAGAATATTGCAGAAGAGGTTTCTTACAACTGCACACACACTGTGCGCTGTGAAGTGAGCAGGACCTCCCCAGAGCCTGCGGCCATAGACTGAGGAGGTCCAACACAAGCTTCAGATGGCTTCAAAGTCTTGTGTTTATCTTTAAAGTCCATGAGAGCTGTGCATTTACTCCGTAAAAGGATTTTTTCTTTCTTTTTTAAATTGAAGCGGAGTTGACCTACAATATTATGTTAGTTTCAGGTACACTACATAGTGATTCAACATTAATATACATTATAAATTGATCACCAAAAGTCTAGTAATTTGTCACAGTACAAACTTACTGCAATAATATTGACTATATTCCCTATGCTGGACACTACATCCCCATGACTCATTTATTTTATAACTGGAATTTTGTACCCCTTAATCTCCCTCACTTATTTCACTTACCCCCTAACCCCCCTTTCCTCCCTGTTTGTTCTCTATATCTGTGAGTCTGTTTCTGTTTTATGTTTGTTCATTTGTTTTGTTTTCTAGTTTCCACATATAAGTGAAATCATACAATATTTGTCTTTCTCTGTCAGACTTATTTCACTTAGCATATTACCCTCTAGGTCCATCCATTTTGCTGCAAATGGCAAAATTTCATTTTTTTTTTTTTTTTTTTTTTTTGATTGTACATATATACCACATCTTCTTTAGCCATTCATCTATCAATGGGCACTTAGGTTGCTTTCATATTTTGGATATTGTAAATAATGCTGCAATGAACATAGGGGTTCCTTCTGGCTATGAAGTTTCTGCTGAAAAATCAGCTGATAGTCTTATGGGGGTTTCCTTGTACATAACTAGTTTTTTTGTTGCTGCTTATAAGATTCTTTAACTTTTGACATTTTAATTATAATGTGTCTTGTTGTGGGCCTCTTTGGGTTCATCTTTTTGGGGATTCCCTGTGCTTCCTGGACCTGGATGTCTATTTCCTTTGCCAAGTTAGGGAAGTTTTCAGATATTATTTCTTCAAGTAGGTTTTCTGTCCCTTTCTCTCTCTCTCTCTTCTTCTTATGGGACCCCTGTAATTCAAATGTTAGTATGCTTGACCCAGAGGTCCCTTAAATTATCTCATTGTTTAAAATTCTTTTTCTTTTCACTGTTTTGATTAGGTGATTTTCACTATTCTGTCTTCCAGATTGCTGATCTGTTCTGCATCCTCTAATCTGTTATTGATTCATTCTAGTGTATTTTTCATTTCAATTATTGTATCCTTCAGTTCTGATTGGTTCTTTTTTATATTTTCTTTCTCTTTGTTGAAATTCTCACTGAGTTCGTCCATTGTTCTCTAGAGTCAGTGGTTATCTTTATGACTATTACTCTGAACTCTTTATCTTATAAATTGCTTATCTCTGTTTAATTTAGTTCCTTTTCTGATGTTTTGTCTTGTTTTTTCATTTGGAAGGTATGCCTTTGTCTCTTTATTTTGCCTAACTCTCTGTGTTTGTTTCTATGTATTAGGGATGTTGGCTAAATCTCCTAGTCTTGCAAGAGTGGCCTTACGTGAAAGGTGTCCTGTGGGGCTCAGTGGGGCAATCCCCCCTGGTCACCAGAGCACTGCTGTGGGCATGCTGATGCACAGGACTGGCCTCAGTGCAACTGACTTCGAGGCCAGTCTGGGACTATTGTGGGTGCTCTGTGGTGTGGGGCTGGCCCCCTGGAGTGGGAGCCACTTTGGAGGGATGCTGGTGCCAGCCAGGGCTGCCCAGCTGTTGGGGCAAGGCAGAAAGTGTTTTGGAGGGACCAGCTGGAGTTGGTCCTCAGGGGAAAGTCAGGGTGGGGCACACAGTGTTAGTCAGGTTGATGGACAGTGACAGAAATGGTGCCTGCCAGTGCTTCCATCCCCAGAACCCTGCCCCTCCAGCACACGCCTTAAAATTCATCAGTGAGTCTCCTTCTCATGTGACCCAAGCACTTTCAAGCTGCTGCCTCTGTACTGGGAGTCAGAGTGAATGAATGTGTGTGAAAGCCCCTCAGGAGAGTCTCAGTCTCCCACAGCCCTTCCACTCGCCTAAACGTAAACCTAACTGGTTTACAAAGCCAGGCATTATGGGGGCTTGTCTTCCCAGTACAGGTCTCCCAGGCTGGGGAGCCTGATGTGGGGCTTGTAGCCCTTGCTCCTCAGGGGGAATCTCTGTGGCTGTGACGTCCCTCCTGTGTGTGGGTTGCTGCACTGGGGGTGTGGGTTGGACTAGACTGTGTCTCTGCCACTCCTGCCTGTCTCACTGCGTCCTTTGCTTTCTATTCTTAGTTTAGAAAATCTGTTCTGCTAGTCTTCAGGTGGTTCTCAGAGATGGTTGTTCTATAAGTAATTGTAGTTTCGGTGTGTCCATGGGAGGGAGTGAGCTCAGGGTCTTCCCACTCTGCCCTCTGGATGTGGACCTCTCCATAACACACATTTAATGCAAAAATAATTTCCCTCTGTTTCCTCAGAATGCTACACCCCCTTCTCAGAGGCAGAAAATGCAGTGTCTGAAATCAGGCACCGTAGGCCCATCCTTGGGCCTGGTTAGTGCCTGGCCGGGGCAGAGGGTGATGAATCGGGTGACTGGCCTCAGTTCAAGGTACCACACATTTCTAATTACCCAAGATCAAGTTATTTTCCATGGCCATATTGAAAATATTATTATTTTTCATAATTACATTATAATTGGTTTTTAGCCCAGTAAAAACATATGGTAAAAGCAAACCAACATGTATTTTCATAACCTAAAGGGTTTCTAGGTATTCATTCTGTCCCTGGCCCATTGGCCAGCACAGGTGCTCTCCACATGAGCTTCTGAAGGGCAGGAGGCAGGCGTCCCTGCCCTGAGACAAGAGGCTGGTCTCTCTCAGACTCTGGAATAATCACGTCAAGACCATTCCCCTGGGACTTCCCTGGCGGTCCAGTGGTTAAGACTGTGCTTCCACTGCAGGGGGTGTGGGTTCAATCTCTGGTCAGGGAATTAAGACCTTGAGCAGCCAAAAGAAAACAAGAAAAAAGACCACTGTGCTCTTCCCCTGCCCCATCCACTAGCCATTCCAGGTCCTAAGGCTTGATGTGCCTTGAGGTTAATTCCCTCCCTCCTTTCTACTTGTCCTTGATTCACTGCGTGGAGGGGGACAGAGTATGACCAACCTCCAGTCCCACCCAGCACATAGTAGGCACCACACAAAGCACTCTTCATAAAAAGTATTTTCTTAACTAATTAGCGGTTTGCATCTAGAGCTTCCCATTCAAGCTGTATGTATGATATAGGGAAATAATTACTTCTGGTAAGAGCTCTCTACTATTTAGCGAGGTCTTTTTCCTTTCTTTTCCCATTTAAAAAACTAATGGAAATAAGGAAAACATCAATGACCTCAGTTCAGGGTACCACATATTTCTAATTACCCAAGTCCTAGTTATTTTCCATGGTTGTATTTCTGTGGCAATACCAAAAATATTATTATTTTTCAAAATTATATTACTATTGATTTTCAGCCCATTGAAAACATCTGGTATACAAGTAAACCAACATGTATTTTTATAACCTAAGGAGTTCCTAGGTGTTCATTCTGCCCCAGCCCTTTGGCCAGCATATGTGTTTCCCGTGTAAGCTGCTCTTGGTCAGTGCTCGGCCAGCCTACCTGTCAGGCAGATACCCCTGGTGCTGTTGCACAGGTCCACCATCACTCGGATCTGCAGGAAGAGAGAACCATTAATAGCGGTATGGTAGGCAGTGGACCCTGAACTTGCCCTTTATTCAGACAAGCAGAAAGCAATGATAAAGATTAACAAAATAACTTCAGGAGAATATGTAGAAGTCCGAGGAAAAGTTAACCTAAAACTGAAAAGAAACCCTTAAAAGATCTAAAGATTTTTTTTATACCTGCAGCTCATCTATCAACATTGTCAACAGAATCTCCTTGATTTCTACCACTCTGAGAAGGCCGAGGATGGGGAAGGAATCACCAAATCTACAGCCAGGCTGGCCCCCACAGTGTCTGAAGGGCTCAATCTGTGGGTCTGAATAAAGAGGGCTGGTGAGCTTAGCAGTCAGAAGCAAACACTTAACTATCTGAGTGAGTACGGGTGAGGTACTTAACTCCTTGACACTTTGGTTTCTTCTGAAATTGTAGATTATATGAGTAGCTGTCTTGAGGGTTAGGCAGCTCCATGTCTGGCATGTGGAAACTGCCCTTAGAGGAGTGATTCTCATGCCATGTGGACACTGCCTACTTGCCACTGGATGGCCACCTGGAATACATGGTCACTGCATTGTGGTACCATCCTGACACCTGGTTCCCACACACCACTTTACACTCCTCCCCCCATGCATTTTCCACACTGCTGCTAATGAGCTTCACAAAACCCAAATCTGATCAGGTCAGTCCTGCTTCAAACACTTTTGTGACTCCTTGCTGCTCTGAAGATACAGCAAAATTCCTCCTTCTCCGGCCTCAGCTCACACCATTCCCCCCTCCCTTTCTGTTCTATAGTTCCACTCTGCCTCAGTTTGCTCATCTGTAAAATGGGGATATTTGTAGTACTTACCTCTTAGGATTGTTGTGAAGCTTTAGTGAAGTTGTATGTGAAGCTCTTAGAACAGTGCCTGGCATGTAGGAAGCACACACAAAAGTGTTTTCTGTTTTGTGGAGGCAGCAGAGAGTGCAGATAGAGGCATGAATCCTGAAGTCAAACTGCTTGTGTTCTAATCATGGCTTTGCCATTCACAAGCAGTGTGACCTTGGGAAAATTACTTAACCTCTCTGTGCTGCAGTGTCCTTGTCTGTAAATGGAGTTAACAGTACCTACCTTACTTAAAGCATGGTTATGTGGATAAATGAGTGAATACATGCAATACTCTTACAACAGGGCCCGGCATATGATAAGCAAACTCTATTTATGCTACTGTTTTGATGGTTCCTTGGATATGCCTGGAATGACTTAATTTATCAATTTACCATCCAAGAATTTAAAATTTATACATAGAGCAATTTTTAGACCCAAATAATGTGGCATTTCAAAACTGTGGGAAGAAACATTATTAGTTGGAAAATGGAGTTGAGACAGATGGATAGAAATGTGGGGAAAAATTAAAAAGATGGATCCCTATTTCACTCCTTACACTAAACAAGTTAAGTGAGCCCCATTAATCAAAAAATTAAAAGTTAAAAACAAACTAGTGAAAATACTGAAGGAAACCTTGGGAAAAATATTTATAATGGTATTAGAGTAGGAAAGACTTTTCTAAGAAAGAAACAACCCTCATGCTATATATAGGAAAAATGTGATAAATTCAACTGTCTAATAATTAAAAATTTCTGCAAGAGGTAAAATACTACAAACAATAACAAAGGAGAAACACAAACTTAGAAAAATAATTGCAAAGGGCTTGTATATAAAGAGTTGTTACAAAGCAATAAGTAAAGGGAAAAAAACAAAAACAAAGGAAAATGGGCATTGGAACCAGGCAGAAAGTTCAAAGAAAAAAAAATAGTGCCTTATCTTCACTTATAGTTGAAGAAAAACATCAAATTATGAAATACTATTTTTACTTCTTAGGTTTGCTAATAAAAAGAATAACAGAGCACTTCTCACAAGGGTGTCAGGAAAGTAGCACTCTCATATTGTGCTGATGGAAATGTAAAGGGATACTGCCTCTTTGGATGGCATTTTGACAATATCTACTAAAATTTAAATGGATCTACATTTTGACTCATCAATTACACTTTGAGATTTATTCTACAGATACACTCATATATGCATGAGAAGATGTAAGTACAAAGATGGTTGTTGCAAAAATGTGGGCAAAAGCAAAAACTAGAAACAACCTAAATAATTATCAGTGAGGTCTGGTTAGAGAAATTGTAGCATATTCACATAAGGAAATACTGTGAAAAAGAGTAAATTTAAATCCATAAAGATGATATTGAAAGATCTCCAAGATAAACGAAAAAATACAAGGTACAGAGCAGTATGTATAGTGTCTTTTCATTTATATAAAAAAAGTAGTACATACGAAAATGCTACTTTATGCTTCTCTCTTGCTGCTTTCCAGATTCTCTCTTTGTCTTTGACTTTCTAGAATATTTCTGGAGAGAAACTTACGAAGGAGAACTGAAACCTAAAAACCCCTCCTCAAGTAAGGAGCAATAGAGAGCCAGGGTCAGAGGGAGCTATACTAAGCATGATTGGCCCTTCTGTTTTATTCAAAATTTTCACTGATTTCTCTCTCAATTAAACTCTTTGTAAAAAGAACATGTTTTGGTTTGAAGGGAAAATTTGTTTTGTCTTCTACCTAGGTTTATTTTGTTTGCTAGGAGATCCAGAGGGAAACTTGTACGGTATTTACTTTTTGTGAAGTGTGTCAGCAGGTGCTTGCTAACTGCTTTAGAAATTTATTGTGAAATATATCATACATGTCACAAAAATATGAAAGGTGTGTCAACAGTTTAAAGATGAATAATAAAACAAACATGTATACACCACCTTCAGCTAAGCAAGGCTTTAGAGCATCCCAGGTGCCCCTCCCAAAACACACCCTTCCCTCCCAGCCACAACCACTCCCTGAGCTGAAGTATATTGGGCCGTGAAACTCTCCCTTTTGTACAGATAGCAACAGAGAGGCTTAGCGAGGTGAGGTCATTTATTCGGTCACACAGCTTGCTCTTGGAAAAGACAGGCTCAGCTCCAGGTTTCCTGATTCCAGGTTTACTGCACTTTCTATTATGGCTCTGATGAGTATCTTAACGTAACCAGAAGAAATTTCGATTCACTGTGTTTAGTCATGCTCATAAATTAATGCAATCAGCTGCACTACAAAATTTATCATCTTAAAAAATGTATAATTGTCCATTGAGAGGACCATTAGAGGCTTCACAATGCTTCATTTGTTGCCTGGGGGATCACAGCAGAAGGAGTAGTTAGAAACAACAGAAGCATCAATAGGGAAAATTAACCTTTCTCTCTTTTATGCTCATCACTGGTCTGCAGTTGGCACAGCTTCTATAAAAAATGATGAAGAAGGAGTTTTCATTCCCTGATCTTTTGGCTTCATTTATATGCTAAAAGTTAATTTAGATATTTACCAGTAAATTGTGTTAATCTTCACTCGGGAATATTCTTTTAACAAACATGGTCTATATAAGATTGTACCAAGGTAAAACATGGTATGAAAAGGTATGGCCATAAGAAAATCAGAAACTTTTTTTTTTTCCCTGATAATAATGATTAAGAGTTTGGAAGAAAATAAGAAAAGTCAAAATTGAAAGTCACAAAATCTAGCTTGTCAAATTAAGGAGTCATATTTGGTATACAAGGCTTCCTAGATCTTGATTTAGGATTTGAGAATGGTGAAGCTGGAAGAGGCCTTAGAGCTCATTGTCCTGGGGGTGTCAGGCAGGACCCATCCAGGACGTGGCCCTGCCCCTTCTCGAGGCCATCTCCCCCTGCTCTCCCCCATTGCTCTGCTCCAATCACACTGGCCATCATCACTGGTCTTTGCCATGCCTTATAAGGCATGGGGACTTGTTTTCAGCTTTGACAACATATGGCAGCAATGGGAGAAAAGACTACCAAAATGGGTCCCATTAGTGGCCTGACCAGACCTTCCAGTTTTCTCTCTGGATACAGAACTGGTCTCACTGGATCAGTAGGACTCATGGGATCTTAGGAAATTCATGGGCAAGGAAGGGGCCTCTGAAGAAAAGTAATGGACTTCTTGCTAATCTGGCATCAGATGGCTTGAGCTGGCTCTAATTCAAACTAAAAATAGATGGGACTAATTTGGCAGCCTCTATGAGAAAGAAAATGCTATGAACTGGGAATCTCACTTGCAGGAAGCTTATACAAGGATATCTGGGCAAGAATGCTTATTGCAACATTGTGATGGCAAAGGCATGCAAAAAATCTAAATGTTCATCAGTAAGGCACTTGTTAAACAGATGAGAAAGAATGAAGTAGATCTATATGTACTAATCTGGAAAGATGGCCTTGGCATACTGTTAAGTGATAAAAGCAAGGTGCAGCCCAAGCCACATAACACAATACAACTTTTTGGTTGAAAAAGAATATTTAGATATGTCTGGATAAGCACAGAGAAAAGTTGGAAGGCTCATGAACCAAACCATTAACAGATTTTTTTTTCTCCTGGAGACTGAGACTAGGAGATAAAAGGGGGATTTTCATTTCTTAGTTTGTATTGTTTTAAAAGATACGTTGGGATTATGGGTGAATTTTATTTTGCTATGCTTTTAATAATTCAGAGAGAGAGAAGAGAGCATGCAAGCATTATATGAAGCCAAAAGATGGGTCTAATGATCCAGCTTTCCCGGGAATCCAAATATCATGCCTTCACAATAACCCCCATCACTTGGAATAACTTGGACAGATCTCTGTTGCTTCTAGACAAATGAACGTAGAATGAACTAGAACAGTTGTCTAGTGAGTTTCAAATTGTTCATTAGTCATAAGATTTTTCTTTTTCCCACATAAATTGCCAACCCTCCAAATAAAAAAACAAATAGAATGAAGCTAGTCTGGGTTAACTTATCTGTAAAATGAGAGGGTTGGACTAGATAGATGATTTCAAACTCTGCTCCCAGGAGGAATCAGGGGAGGAAGTGGGGAGGGACACCTGGAGACCTAGAGTCAGGGGAGGAGGGATAAGAAAGCTGAGGTCCAAAGAAAGCAAGTGAAGTAGCTGGCCCAGCCTCCCCTAGCTGGTTCCAGAATAGAGTCCTGTTTTTCCTCCGCATCTACTTTTTCATACCATTTAGCCTTTGCAAAAGGAATTGTCTGAAATTCAACAGGAAATGCAAATTTTTGCTTTAGTTTACTTTGAATGTGACCAAGATATTAGATTTTTACCAGTTGATTATGCATCAACTTCAAGAAATCTCTTCTGTGCAAAAGAGAAAGGTTTAATCAAAAGTGTTTCTCATCAGAATGAATAGAGCTAAATGCTGTCTGCTGCCACTGATGATCAGAACACAAAACCTCAGGTGGTTGGCTGGCCTCCCTCTTGAACTCCCTTCCTCTCACCTTTTACTCTCAGGACTGATTCACGAAAAAGTAAGGGAGCAAACCTGCCTGTCATCACCAGTTTATGTACTGCTAAAATATGTGTCCTGTCATGGCTTCTCTGAAGTTCCCTAAGTACAGGTTCTGGTTTGCTGGGGGCAACACTGTTTAAATTCCAAGTCACCTTTCAGATCTGACCTATTTTGTAACTTAAATTCCATTTTCTTAGACAACTGAATACCCTTTATGGTGCTCCTTAATTATGCGAATTGCTGTTATTTTGTGTACGCAAATGATCCTTTAGAAAACATTGAGCTATGAATGTGGTGGCCCAGCTGCTGCAGGGTTAGATCACAGGTATTGGCGGAATCCCTCATGGGGTCTGAAGCTGCGGTGAGCTACCCTGGACTCATCCCTCTGAAAGGCAGGAATTCACACTGGGACCAAGACGTTGTGATGACAATCTGCAAACCCCAACAGGAAGGTGGGGTTTGCTATGTACGGGGTGAAATACTGAGGCACGACCTTCTTCCTGCAGCCCCACAGGAAGATCAGCCAAAGGTCTAGGCATTTGTCGCAAGTGAACAAACCCTGGCCATCCCACACTAATGGCCTGGGGCCGAGTGCTCTTGTCAGTTGAAACTGGTATCCTCGGAGCCCAGCTAAATCCTAACGAGTCTTCCCCAAAGACACCCATTCCCACTAACTGCCCCCTTTACAGCCCAGCAGCATCACCACATGGCTGCTTGCTGGCATGCTCTGTCATGTTTTTTCGGGCTCCTCAACCAGATGGGCTCCTATTGGTAGGGACGTACTCTTCCTGTACACCGCATTCACTAATCTGGTCCATTTGCCAGCATTAGAAAGGCATTGAGCACATAGTAGATATTCAATAAATACTTCATCATTGACTACTCAATCAATTGGGAGGGGAATGTGCTCTTCAACCAAAGATATTATTCCTTTTTTGACCAGCAGTATATGGGAACCGAACATCTAGCATGTGGTTACCTGTTTCTCTTTGTGCCCGTTTGCTTAAGATAACCTTTTTGGCAAACACTCCACTAATCCTTAGAAAATAGGAGCTTGGAGATGCTAGGGTTATCCTATAGGATCCCTGATACATGGCTAACAGAAAATAACAGAAACACTTCATGCTGTCTTGAGTAGAAATACCTGGTTAGGGCTGAGTTGGCCAGGTAGAGACTGGGGTGCTGAATGAAAAGGAGTCTCAAACATCAATGAAAATGCAATGCCATAGGGAAAACATGGTATTCCCCAGCTCTTCCTGCTTTGCTAAGTAGATCAGAATGGAGGTGAAGACCAGCCTGCCCTCCAAGGAGCAGGGGTCTCAGACTACTTGTCCCTAAGGCATTTATTTTCCTGAGTAGCTTACAAGGGCTGAACTGAATTGCTAGTGACGGTGCGGCCTCCCATCGCCCTCTTTCTCACCCTGCCTCAGTAATTGCCTGGATTCTCTAATAAAATGCTGAACAAACAGTTAACATGTATTGCTTTAGAGTCCACCCACAGCCTTGGCCAGCCCTCTTGCACACAAAGGCTGGGGAGTCACAGAAGCTGAAGCAGCTCAGGCTGGGCCCAGGCCTCCTCAGCAATCCCAGTTGGAAGGGGCAGTTCCAGCAAATGCCCTCACCCAATGTCTCTGGCAAGATTACTTTCAGCTCAGATCAGGGCCTGGGGGAACAGCCCTGTGATATTTATTAACCCTGGGGACACCTAGAAATGCATGACAGAAGTCCCTGAAGGAGCAATTCCTTCCCCAGGTGTGCTTGGAGGCCTTCTTTAGGTCTGACCTGATGGGGGAGATGAGTGACTTGCTTCTTGCTGGCTGAGCAGGATCCCCTACTAGCTCCCCAGCCCCTTGACAAAACAGGACTCATGGCAATACTTAGCCCAGGGAGTGGCTGTGAGGAGTAAATGAAGGAGTCCTTATAAAAACAACTTTTTGGTGTTCATACTAGTGTTACATAAACATGATTTCTCATGATTTGAATGTAAATCAGCTGATTCTGCTTTTTAAAAAATCGTCAATTCATACTATTTTAATCAAAGCCTGATTACTAGTTTTGAAATGTAAAACAGAGTAGGATTTATAGAAATAGCCAGATATAAATTGATAATTGCCCTAACCCATTAAATATAAGCCTCGATTGGTATTATAACTCTCTTCCTAAACCATTCCCTTCTCCCACCAGAAGCCCCTCAGGTGCCAGCAAGCCCCAGTTCTCAGCCTTGTCCTGTCTGCAGTTCAGGCAGCTGCCTCTCAGGAATGGCCTGTCCTTTTGCATTTCCTCCTGTCGCCTGCTTAGTTGGGAGCTGCTGACAGCCTGGACTCCTCACGCTAACATGCTGACCCGGCTCCAGAACCAGGAGTGATGGGCCACTCCCAGAGGAGGCTCAGAACGCCTTCTCCCACTATCTCCTGTGCTCACACCTTTCTTCCTCCAGGTCGGAGATAGACCCAAACATGGAGACAACATGATGTTTTATCTACTTATACTGCATCTCATCCTGACACAGTTCTCCCCCAGTCATAAGAAAAAGTAGCAGCTAAAAATCAAGTTACTAAGTTCAAATCCAACTTTAAGAAGTTGTTTTGTATTGAATTGCCTATTTTCAAGCCCAGCAATTGTACAATTTATTCTGGCCAGTTGTTTCTTAAAGGGGAAAAGCTCTATCTCTGTGTATTTTAAACACATGCAAATGTAATGGAACAGCTTTCAAGTGAAATTATATGTAACTATGAGAAAATATTGGTAACTATTTGATCTTGAGACTTGAAGTAGGAAAGAACATTTTAAGCATAAAAGCAAAAGAAGAACCCATAAATGAAGGACTTTATAGATTTGACTACATGAAAATGGAAAATTTTAAATACTCCCCACCAAAAAAACCCCCAGCAAACAAAATTAAAAGATAACACCCAGGGCTGAACGGTGTGGTGTAAAGAACATGAGTTTTGGGAGTCAGATACAGCTAAGTCTGATCTGAGTGCCAGTTCCTTCACTCACTGGCTCTGTGTCCTTGAGCGGGATGCTCTCTAAGCCTCAGCGACCTGTCTGTAAAACGGGAATAATCATAATAATGATAATAATAGCAACTACCTCATAAGGTTGTTACTAGGATAAGGACTTTTTTGACACACATATGTAAAGCTCTTAGCATAGTGCCTGGCAAGTTTTAGGTTCTCAATAAATGTTATAATCATTACTAAGGGAAAAATATTGCAACATGTGTAATACACTAAAAGCAAACAGCTTTTCTATATAAAAGGTATTTGTAGATTAGTAAGAAAAAATTTTTAAAAACAAATTAAAAAATGAGTTAAAACATGAAAAATCTCCCACAATGATTTCAAATCACCAATAAACATATGAAAAAAAATTCATCCTCACCGTAATCAAACACCTGCAGCCCCCTCCCTGATGTTAGGGATGCAACCTGTCCCAGGGTTGGGTCCCGCTTATTTATTTATTTACTTAGTGTCCTACAATTCAACTAATTCTTCCTTTTAAAAACTTGTGTTTCAGGTGTACAGTATTATAGTTCAACATCTGTATACAGTAGAGTAGACTACCATAAGTCTAGTTACCATCCATCAACACACAGTTGACTACTTTCACCCAACCCTCCAACCTCCTTCGCCTCTGGTAATCACTAATCTCTTCTCTGTATCTATGAGTTTGTTTTATTTTGTTTCTTGGGTTTTTTGTTTAAGATTTCACACTTGAGTGAAATCATATGGTATCTGTCTTTCTCCATCTAATTTCACTTAGTATAATACTCTCAAGGTCCATCTATGTTGTCACAAATGGCATGACTACATTATGTTTTATGGCTGAATAGTATCCCATTCCATCTTCTTTATCCATTCATTCATCGATGGGCACTTAGGTTGTTTCCATATCTTGGCTATTGTAAATAATGCTGCAGTGAACAAAGGGGTGCATATATCTTTTCAAATTAGTGCTTTTGTGTTCTTCGGGTAAATACCCAGAAGCGGAATAGCTGGGTCATATGGTAGTTATATTTTTAATTTTTTGAGGAATCTCCATACTAATTTCCATAGTGGCTGCACCAATTTAAAGTCCCACCAATAGTGCATAAGGGTTCCCTTTTCTCCACATCCTCCCCAATATTTGTTATTACCTGTATTTTCAATAATAGCCATTCTAACAGGTGTGAGGTGATATCTCATTGTGGTTTTGATTTGTATTTCCCTGATAACTAGTGATGTTGAACATTTTTTTCATGTGCCTGTTGGCCTTCTCTATATCTTCTTTGGAAAAATGTCTATTCAGATCCTCTGTCCATTTCCTGAATCAGGTTTTTGTTGTTGTTGATGTAAGAGTTTTTAAATATATTTTGGAAAATAACCCCTTATTGGATATATGATTTGCAAATAACTTCTACCATTCAGTAGATTGTTCTTTGTTTTGTTGATGGTTCCCTTTGCTGTGCAGAAGCTTTTTAGTTTGATTTGGTCCCATTTGTTTATTTTTGCTTTTGTTTCCCTTGCCTTTGGAGTAAGATCCACAAAAACATAGCTAAGACTGATGTCAATCAGGTTACTGCCTATGTTTTCTTCTAGTAATGGTTATGGTTTCAGGTCTTTCTTTCAAGTCTTTAATCTATTTTGAGTTAATTTTTGTGTATGGTGTAAGATAGTGGTCTAGTTTCTTTCTTCCTTTTTTTTTTTTGGCATATGGCTGTCCAGTTTTCACAACAATATTTACTGAAGAGACTGTCTTTCTCCATTGTATGTTCTCTACTGCTCCTTTGTCATATATTAATTGTCCATATATGTGTAGGCTAATTTGTTAGTTCTTAATTCTGTTCCACTGATCTATGTGTCAGTTTTTGTGCCAGTATCAGTATAGTATAGTATAGTATAGTATAGTTTGAAATCAGGGAATGTGATACTTCCCCAGCTTTGTTCTTCTTTATCAAGATTATTTTGGCTATTCAGGGTCTTTTGTAGTTCTGTACAAATTTTAGAATTATTTGTTTAAGTTCTGTGAAATTTGCCATTGACATTTTGATAGTGATTGCGTTGAATCTGTAGATTGCTTTGGGTAGTTTGGACACTTTAACAATATTAATTATTGCAATCCATGAGCACAGAATATCTTTCCACTTATTTATGACTCCTTCAATTTCTTTCATTAATGTCTTGTAGTTTTCAACATATAGGTCTTTTACCTCCTTGGTTAATTTTTTAAATATAAATTTATTTATTTTATTTATATTTATTTTTGGTTGTGTTGGGTCTTTGTTGCTGCACACAGGCTTTCTCTAGTTGTGGCAAGTGGGGGCTACTCTTCGTTGTGGTGTGCAGGCTTCTCATTGCGGTGGCTTCTCTTGTTGAGGAGCACGGGCTCTAAGTGCACGGGCTTCAGTAGTTGTGGCTCACGAGCTCTAGAGCGCAGGCTCAGTAGTTGTGGTACATGGGCTTAGCTGCTCCACGGCATGTGGGATCTTCCTGGACCAGGGCTCGAACCTGTGTCCCCTGCATTGGCAGGCAGATTCTAAACCACTGCACCACCAGGGAAGCCCCTCCTTGGTTAATTTTATTCCTAGGTATTTTCTTCTTTTTGATTTGGGTTTGCATTGCTAATGGGTTTGTTTTCTTAATTTCTCTTTCTGATAGTTTGTTCTTAGTGTATAGATATGTCACAGATTTTTTAATTTTTTTATTTTTTTTGCCCACACCAAGCAGCTCTGAGGGATCTTAGTTTCCTGACCAGGGATCGAACCTGGGCCTCCTGCAGTGGAAGCGCAGAATCCTAACCACTGGACTGCCAGGGAATTCCCACCACCGATTTTTATATATTGATTTGGTATCCTGCTACTGTTCTGAATTCATTTATTAGTTCCAACAATTTTTTGATAGAGTCTAGGGTTTTCTATGTATATTATCATGTCATCTGGAAATAGTGACAGTTTTTACTTCTTCCTTTCCTATTTGTATACCTTTTATTAATTTTTCTTGCCAAGTTTCTATGGCTAGAACTTCCAATACTATGTTGAGCAACAGTGGTTAGAGTGGGCATCCTTGTCTTGTTTATGATCTTAGAGGAAAAGTTTTCAGCTTTTTGTTGTTGAGTGTGATGTTAGTTGTGGGTCTGTCATATATGGCCTTTATTATGCTGAGGTATGTTCCTTTTATACCTACTTTGTTGAGAGTTTTTATCATTAATGTATGTTGAATTTTGACAAATGCTTTTTCTGCATCTATTGTATTAAAATACATCTAGTCTAAAATGTGAAGTGGATAGCTGGTGGGAGGCAGCTGCATGGCACAGGGAGATCAGCTCGGTGCTTTGTGACCACCTAGAGGGGTGGGATAGGGAGGGTGGGAGGGAGACACACGAGGGAGGAGATATGGGGATGCATGTGTGCATGTGGCTGATTCACTTTGCTGTACAGCATAAACTAGCACAATACTGTGAAGCAATTATACTCCAATAAAGATGTTAAAAAATAAAATACATCTGGTTTAATGTGTCATTTAAGTCTGCTGTTTCCTTATTGATTTTATTTCTGTATGGTTTATCCATTGATGTAAATGGGGTGTTATAGTTCCCTACTATTATTATATTGCTTTTAATTTCTCCCTTTAAGTCCATTACTATTTGCTTTATATATCTTGGTGCTCCTCTGTTGGGTGCATATACATTTATAAATGTTACATCTTCTTACTGGATTGACCCCTTTATCATTATCTAATGCCCTTCTTTGTCTTTTATTACAGTCTTTGTTTAATGCCTATTTTGTCTGATATGAGTATATCTACTCCAGCTTTCTTTTCTTTTCCATTTACATAGAATATATTTTTTCCATCCTTCACCTTTGGTCTGTGTGTGTACTTACTTCTTCTTCTGTTTTTTTTTTTTTTTGCAAAAAACTTACCTCTTCTTCTTATTTTTTTGTTGCACTTTTTTTTAACTTTTTATTTTATACTGGAGTGTAGCCAATTAATAATGTTGTGATAGTTTCAGATGCACAGCAAAGCAACTCAGACATACACATACACATATCCATTCTCCCCCAGACTCCCCTCCCATCCAGGCTGCCACATAACATTGAGCAGAGTTCCCTGTGCTATACAGTAGGTCCTTGTTGATTATCCTTTTTAAATAGAGTAGTGTGTGTGTGTACTTACTTCTGAAGTGAGTCTCTTGTAGGCAGTATATAGATGAGTCGTTTGTTTTTTTTAATCCATTCAGCTACTTTGTCTTTTGATTGGAAAATTTATTCCATCTACATTTAAAGTAATTATTGATAGGTATTTACTTATTGCCATTTTGTTAATTGTTTTCTGGCTGTTTTTGTGGTTCCTATTTGTTCCTTTCTTCTTCTCTTTCTATCCTTGTGTTTTGGTGGTTTTCTTTAGCGGTATATTTCAATTCATTTCTCATTTTCTTTTGGGTATTTACTATAAGTTTTTCCCCTGTGGTTACCATGAGGTTCACATACAACATCCTATGTAAATAGCAGTCTGTTCCAAGTTGGTAGCAACTTAAATGTGAACACATTCCAAAACTTTATATTTTTACACCCCTCCACATTTTATACTTGTGATGAGACATTTTAAATCTTTTAATTTTATGTATCCCTTAACTAATTATTTTGATTGTAGTTAATTTTACTACTTTTGTTTTTTTAACATTCCTGGTTGCTTTATAGGTGATTATCCACCAGCTTTATATAATATTTACTTTTTCCAGTGAAATCTTTTACTTTCATATGTTTTCATATAATTAATTAGTGCCATTTTTTCAGCTTAAAGAAGTCCCTTTAATATTTCTTATAGAGCCAGTTTAGTAGTGGTGAATGTCTTTAGCTTTTGCTTAACTGGAAAACTCAATTTTTCCTTCAATTCTGAATGATCACCTTGCTTGGTAGAGAATTCTTGATTGGAAGCTTTTTCCTTTCAACACTTTGAATATGTTATGCCACTCCCTTCTGGCCCATAAGGTTTCTGCTGAAAAATCTGCTGATAGTCATATGGGGTTCTTCTTGTATGTAACAAGTTGTTTTTCCCTTGCTGATTTTAAGATTCTCTCTTTATCCTTAACTTTTACCATTTTAATCATAATGTATCTTAGTGTGTGTCTCTTTGGGTTCATCTTATTTGGAACTCTCTAGGCTCCCTGGTCTTGAACGTCTGTTTCCTTCCCCAGATTAGGAAAGTTTTCAGCCACAATTTCTTCAAATAATTATTCTGGCCTTTTCTCTCTCTCTTCTCCTTTTGGAACCCCTATAATGCAAATGTTATTCCACTTGATGTTGTCCCAAAGTTCTCTTAGGGTATTCTTCATTTTTTTAAATTATATTTTTCATTTTGCTGCTCTGTTTGGGTGAGTTCCATTGCTTTGTCTTCCAGTTCACTGATTTCTTCTTCTACCTCATCCAATCTGCAGTTGAACCCCTCTAGTGGATTCTTTTCAATTCATTTACAACTTCTGTTTGGTATTTTCTTATATATTCTATCTTTTTGTGAAATTCTCACTGCATTTGTCCATTCTTCTCCTGAGTTCAGTGAGCATCTTTATGATCATTATTATGAACACTTGATCAGGTATATTGCTTATCTCCATTTCACTTAGTTCCTATTTTGAGGTTTTGCCTTGTTCTTTTAATTGGAACATATTCCTCTGTCTCCTCATTCTGCCTAATTTTATGTGTTTGTTTCTATGTATCAGCTACCTTTCCCAGTCTTGAAGAAGTGGCCTTATGTAGGAGATGTCCTGTGAGGCTCAGAAGTGCAATCCCACCTGGCCACCAGTGCCAGTAATCAGGGGTGTCCCCTATGCAGGCTGCATGTGCCCTCCTGTTGTGTCCAGGTTGTAGCTACTCCTGCGGTACATTGGTGGGTGGAGCTGGCCCCATGAATGGTTGTGCAGCCTGGTTGTGGTGGCTGTTGTATGCTGGTGGGTGGGGCTAGCCCTTGAAATGGCTGTGTGGCTGCCACGGTGGCTTCCACGCACTGGTGGATGAGTTATTGCACAGCTGGCTGTAAGGCCTGGCCAAGGCACAGGGGTAGGCAGGGCTCTTGGTGGGGCATGCCCATTGATGCTAACAGGTTATATAGAGATTTCCGAAATGGTGCCCTCCAGTGCCAGTATTAGCAAGGCAGCCTGAGATCACAAAAATGGCTCTCGTCAGTGTCTCAGTCCCAGGGCAGTGTCCCAACTGGTTCCTGCCTCTTTGGCAGATACTTCAAGATTAGTAAGTGGGTCCCCCTCACCTATGGTCCAGGCACTTTCAATCTGGTGTTTTTGCACTGATTTTCAGGTTGAGTGAGTCTGTGCATGAGCTCTTTAAGCCGTAGTTTTCTGTTCTCTGGAGTTCCATAATTTTCCTGGACATATTTCCTGTTGGTTTTCAAAGCCAGGTGTTTTGGGTGCTCATCTCTCCTGTGCATGATCTAAGGGCTGGGGTGCCTCATGTGGAGCTCAAATCCCTTGCTCCTCAGAAAAAACTCTGCCTTTGTGATCCTTCCCGATTGTGGATTTCCATGGCTAGGGTGTGGTTTTTTTCCTTGGCATGACCATATTTCTGTTTCTCTTGTTCGCCTTGATGTTGTCCTTTTACCTTTTGTTCTGGAGACTCTGTTCATCCAGTTTTCATGTCCTTTTTAGAGGGAATTATTCCGTATGTAGTTGTAGATTTATTGTGTCTGTGGGTGGAGGTGAGTTCAGGATCTTCCTATGCTGCCATCTTGAACCCTCTCCTGGGCCCTCCTCTTTTAAATATCAAACTACCAAGCCTCTAATATCTTCTCCCACCTGATCTGGCCAATGATTCTCCAATTTAGGATGTATTAGAATCACCTAGAGTGTAATCTACATACAGATTTCCAGACTCAACCTCCACTGATTCTGACTCAGCAGATCCAGAATGTAGCCCAGACATCAGCATTTTTAAACAGATGCTCCCAGGTCTCTTTGATGAAGATGACCCCCACCCACACTTTGAGAAGTTCTACCCTGTACCATCAAAAACAAGGGCTTGTTCCAGCGTCTTTCAGTTCCTGCAGTCTCTCTCTCTCTCTCTCTGTTTTCCTCTCCCAGAAAACTCCCTATGAACTCAGATCTAGAGAACAGAGTCCTGACTAACGAGGTGGGGCTCTTTTTGTTCTTCTCCTGATGATTCTTCAGCAATTAAAAAAAAAAAAAAAACAGAAAGGATCACAGGGTAATTTCTCCATAAGTCACCATGCTTTGTTAACTTATTGACATGCAAACCACTTTTAAAATTAGAGTTTTTATATCTTTCTGTATTTTCCAAGTTATTATAATGGAAACATTAACAATCAGAAAAAAAGTTGCAAAACTCCTAGTCATTCTCACACTTCGTATGTCATTCTAGCTGTAGCTCTGATGTCGCTTTCCCAAAAGTCTTTCTTCCCCATCTCAGGTCGGAGATGTTCTTATCTCTCCCATAGCAACCCTCACTTCTCCCATCAGGGCACTCTTGTCATCGCCTGGTTACTTGTTTGTTCCCCACTAATTGTAAGCACTTCGGGGAAGGGAAGTATATATCTTGTTTATTTTTATAACCTCAACACATAGCCAATAGCTTTCCACACAGTAAGCTGTGAATGAATGAATTCTTCATTCCTCAGCAGGAAAGAGAACATTCAAGAAGCTAGAGGCGGGCTTCCCTGGTGGCGCAGTGGTTGAGAGTCCACCTGCCAGTGCAGGGGACACGGGTTCATCGTGCTCCGGTCCGGGAAGATCCCACATGCCACGGAGCAGCTGGGCCCGTGAGCCATGGCCACTGAGCCTGCGCATCCAGAGCCTGTGCTCCGCAACTGGAGAGGCCACAACAGTGAGAGGACTGCGTACCGCAAAAAAAAAAAAAAGAAGCTAGAGGCAAGACTGAACATGTTAAATAGAAATTTAAAAAATATTAAAAAACACCCAATTCAAATTTATAGAAATGAAAGTTAGAATGTCTGAGGTGAAAAGTACACTGAGTGGGACTAAGAGCAGAAGAAAGATTAATGAATTTGAAGACATAACAATAGAAACTAGACAAAACGGAACACATGGAGAAAAAAGACTTAAAAAGCAAACAGGTCATCAGTGAGCTGTGGAAAAACTTAAAGTAGCCCAATACATGTGTAATTAGAGTCCCTGGCTAGCAGCGTGGGCAGAAAAATATCTGAAGAAATAATGGCAGAAAATTTCCCAATTTTAATGAGAACTATAAATCCACATTTCCAATAAGCTCAGCAAAACACAAGCAAAAGAAACATGAAGAAAATGACACTAAGGCATATAATAATAAAACTGCTTAAAACATTCAGTAAAGGGTAAATCTTAGGAGCAGCCAGAGGAAGAAAAGACACAACCCACAGAGAGGAACAAAGACAAGAACAGCAGGCTTCTCATTGCAAACAGGCAAGTGAGAAGATAGTGGGGTGACATCTTTCAAGTACTAAAAGGGAAACATTCTCAATTTTATACTCAAAATAATTTTCAAGAATGAAGGCCAGGACTTCAGACATTTCTTACATCTCCCTCTATCATGCTCCACCTAAAATGAACCACCTGCCGTTCAAGGGCCTTTTTCCCTTTCTGAAGCCCTGCCCATCTCCCAAGTTTCAGCTCAAATGCCACCTTCTTCTTGAAACCTCTCTTGATTGCCCATTGGATTTTATTCTTACTTCTCTTAGGGTCTTACTATCCTTTGTTCTGTCATATGTGCTTGAGGATTTCCCCCTCCCACTAGCTGATGAGTTCCCTGAGGGCTCCTTTCTTGTTTTTCCTATCACCACAGTGTGCACCCACACTGCCTGGAACAGGCGCTTAGCATCTGTTATACTGACTTATATATTACCTAATCCCTGAAAGATTTCTTTTAAACTTCTTTCCAAGGTATTTCTGACGACTTAGAAGTACCTATTTATTCATTAACAAATACTTGATAAGTTGGGTCCTATGTTTATAAAAGGTAAGACAATCTCTGGGTACAAAAAGCTTGCAATATAGTTAATTAATATAATTTGCTGTTTATACAAGAGTTTTAAGTAAAATAATCTGGGTTTAATAAGAAGTAGATAGACTCTTGGTTAGAAACCCCCTGTGTCCAGGTCATGAGTATTATCATGCTCAGCATCTCCACTATTTCCTGGGTATACCTCCAACTGGAATTCCTTCCCTCCCAGACGCTGGTATTCAGTTGCCTCTTCAATATCTTCACTTGAACATCTAACAGAAATCTCAATGTCAACATACCCCAAACTGAACTCCTGATATTCCCCTCAAAATTATTCCATCTGCAGTTCTTCTATCTCATTAATGGCAATTCTATCTTTCCACTGCTTGGCCACTAACCCTGAAGTCACTGAACTCCTTTTTTCCCCCCCCTCATATTCAAGCTGTCAGCAAATTCCATCAGCGGGACATCAGACATATCTAGACACTGTCCATTTATCATTCTACTGTTACCACCCTGGCCTCAGCCACTGTCTTTTTTCACTGCAGTAGCTAAATAAATGGCCTCCCTGCTACCACTGCCCACCCTTCCCACACAGAGAGTCTAGTCCCATCATAGTGATCCTTTGAAAAGGCAGGTCAGATCATATCACTCCTCTGCCTAAAATCCTCCAAAGACTCCCCATAAAGGCCAATGTCTTCACAACAGCCTGCAAGGCCCTACTTGAACTGGTCCTCTTGTCTTTCCTTCCCCCAGTTATCCTCTCCCAGTCTTCTTGCTGTTCCTTGTGCTCTGGGGATACTCTCCTATCTCAGGGTCTTTGCACTTGCTGTTCACTCTGCCTAAACAGCCCGCCCCTAGATTTCCACATGGCTCACTCCCTCACCTCCTTCAAGTTTTTGCTCAAATGTCACCTTCTTAGTGAGGCCTTCCCCACCCAGAAGACTTCCAGTTGCATCTTCCCCTTCCTGCTCCCTAGTCCTCAACGCTGCTTTATTGCTCTTCACAGCACTCATCACTTTCTAATATTGCAGATAATTTACTTACTTTGGTTCTTGTCGGCTCCTCCCCCCTTCCCCCACTGAACATAAACCCCAACAGGACAGGGATTTGCATGGTTTGTTCATACTGTTTCTTGTGCACCCACAGTTGTGCCTGTGATATAGTAGGTGCTCAGTAACTACATGCCGAAACTAACACACACCTCCAAAACTCTTAGTATGAAAAGGAACTAGGTTCAGAGACTGTCAGATACCTTAGTCTATATTTGCCCTTGCTGAGTTGTGGATGCATTTTATGAGTGAAGAGGTATTCATCAAATACCTCACTAGAGGTCTAGCGAAGAGTGGAGATATATTTAAAGAGACAAGGTGACCAAAGATGACAAATTAGAGACCAAAACTGTACACAAACAAAGTTTTAGTTATGCGATACAGACAGTAAGTGCAGAAAAGGTTAGAGGTGGAAGAGATGAGTGTTTTGAAGTGAGCTAAGAATCACTTGTCTCCCCCAGGTCTCTAATGGGGTTTTCTGAAGCAGGAGTACTGCTGGAATAATCTCTCACTAACTGTTAATAACAATATTTTGTGCTCACATTGTTTCCTTCAACAAGCATCTTCAGTTAATTTTTGATTTTTATCTAAGCATTCTTATCTTCACCTTATAGTCAGAAAAGTATACATAAACCACAGTTAAGTAACTTGTCCAATGTTGGGGGAATGGACAAAGAATTAATCCATTATCCCAAACTCTGCCCTTTGGCATTCTTTGTACATAGCAAAAACATTTGTAAAGATGTTTTGTCAACCTACTCCCTGCTCAGTCTCCTCCTCCCTCCGCTCAGAGAATAGCTACAAGTGGTTAGCCCAGAAAATATTTAGAGGAGGTCCTTGGGTTGAGATGCTCACCCACAAAATAATTGTTGATGATGTTAGCATCAGAACATTGGCTGGATGGAACTGTTGGTTTGACAAACATGCTGTTCCTATGGGGTTCAAAAAGATTTGGTCTATGAAAGGATAAATGCATGAGTTCACCTTGAACATGAATAAAATATTTGCAAATTATCCTTAGTATAATTAACGTCCCTAAATTCAATACCAAGCATATATATTGAACCCATGAACCATAAAAATGACTATCTGGGAAATAACATTCTTTCTAGAAGTCTGTGTGTTTCCCTTATGGCACCCGAGATGCCAGACCTTGGAGTTATTCTACAACCTGCCCTTTCTCTGGCAAGTTCTATTGATTCAATCTCCATTGTTTTAATTACAAGGCTTCAAAAGTCCCTGAAGCACAAAAAGGAAGGATTTGAGAAATAGTAAATGTCAGTAACAACAAGCTAACATATATTGAGTTCTAGGCACCATGCTAAGGACTTCACATAGATTATTGAATTGAATCCTTATGATAACACCTAAGGTAGATACTACTGTCATTGCCTTCTTAAGAATGACGAAACTGAGATTCAGAGAGGTTGAGTGATCTGTTAAAGGTCACATAGCTAAGAGGGGAGCTAGGAGTAAACACACATAAAGGCTTTTGGGTCTGCCTTTTAATTTTTAGACTTGTAAAGACCTCTCTCATAGAGAAGACAGAATTCTTCTTGGAAGAAATGGGTTCTCCTTTCCTTGAATATTCTTTTACCCTTCAGTTTTCCTTCCCTCTTTTTCCTCTCATATTCAGTCTCAAAACAAATTTAGCATCCTCACTTCTAAACTAACCCACTTTAGGTTCCTCAATTCTGTCCATGATGCTACCATCTTTGGACGGATCTGGATCAGGTGGCTCCTTTCTCTTTCTTATATCCAATTAGTTCCCAACTTCAATGCATCCTTATTTCTTGGTATTTCTAGGATCTATATCTTCTCCATTTCTGATGCCATCACCTTAGCCAGACAGAACCATTTCCTGCCTGGACTAATGCAATAATTTCCTAACTTCCTTCCTGTCTCTTGTCTCTCCCCCGTGCAGTCCTTCCTGCATTGTACAGACAGACCTGTCCTATAAAACCACATTCTTCATGATTGCCCCTTGAAAAATTCTCCCAATTGCCCATCAGATTCATTCTCAACTTTTCAAAAGTAGAAATTCAAGGCTCTCTCTCATGTAGCCATCTTAATTCCTCTCCCACAGCCCAAACTCCCCAGTGCAGGAAAGCTTCTTGCTCTTCCAAGCCTTGTACTACGTTCATTCCTGCCCCTAGACCTTGGCTCAAGTTATTACCTGCACTTGGAATGATTTTCCCTCCTTGCCTGCTCAAATCTCACCAACCCTTCATTGCCCATTACAAGTTCTGTCTCCTCCATGAAACCTGCCTTCATCACTTTAGTGAGGATTGATTTTCTCTCTTTGTCACTGCCCTGACGCTTACTGTAAAGGATTTTTCTCTAAAGGTCTTCCTGTTCACAGGGATTGATTCCAAGGTCCTCAAATGCTGCCTAAAGGGAGAAGGCCTTTTCTACCTTTGAGAGAAAGGATTCCAGACCCCAATCACACTAAGTTACTGAAAAACTGGGGAATTATTTTGCAGCTGCCAGCTCATCATTTTAGCTTGGGTACAGTTATCCACAATGCATTTCCAAGTCCTTCTCAGTTTTTACATACAGCCAATGCAGGATCTCCAAAGTTCCCAGCACTTTGATAAGTACAAGAAACTTTCTGAGTGGCAAGATGAAGGGGTTATTCTACCTATTGTGTTCAGAACAAATTGCATTTTAAGTGATCTTTAGTTGGCCTTGTTGTTTTAACTCTACCTTTCAGTAAAGAAAATTGTGTCTCAACTTTAGTCAGACTAGAAGTAAATTATATCTACTTAAAATATAGAGCTATTAAAACCCAAAGAGCTACATAAAAAAAAAGCAACTGATGGGCTGAAAAATGCTCCCTTTGTAGAAGAATTACAACCTAAAATCATCATCTTGTTTTACACAACATGACCTTTAGTCTGTAGATAAAATGCATGTAAATGAAGCTTGAATGTCAACTAGATTTGGCCAAGGATTTTTTCTGGTGCGAGGGGAGGGAGGGAAGGAGAGTTTGAATAATGTAGATTTTTTTTTTAATGTCTTTTTTTCCAGATAAGTATGTTTTATCAGATATAAAGACTATTTTGATAGTTCTCACATAGGTACCTATATCCTAGAGAACATGAGACCCCTAAGAAGTAAATTGTTCTCCTTTCTTAGAAGTTTTTTGCTCTACCTTCCACTCACATTTTGTCAATTTTCCAAATGAAAGCACCCAAAACTTTTTTCAGGACTGCCACCAACAGGAATCAGCAGGAGTTAACAACAGCTACGCCAGTCAAAAATGGGGTGAATGTGACTCTCTTCTAGTGGGTGTCAAACCTCGTCATCAGTGGCCATGAAGAAGGGGTGAGGCCCCAGGAAAGCCTGAACTGTTGAAGAAGCCTTGTTCCCATATCAAGGCTAATTCTGTTTTGTTTTCAATGACAAGATGATTTAGGTTGGTGTGATGTGCCACCCTAGGCTTCAAAAGGCCAAATATGATCCCGAAGCAGCAGCTGATAAAAGCACATATGATCAGACAACTTGGCATTCTGAAGAAAGTGGAGATGAAGAGTAAACCCAGAAACAAGATACTGAGGGCTTTGGACAAGGAGGGCTGCATGATAAAGTCATAGTGATTAATCTCAGTAACAGCAACAATGAACACTTACTGGAAATCTGACTATATCAGGCACTGTCCTTTACCTACATTATTTCCCTTAAACCTCCTAACAGCCCTATGAGGTGCATACTATTATCTTAATCTTACAGAGGAGGAAACTGAGGGTTGGGGAAATTAAAAGACTTGCCCAAGGTCGCCCAGCTACCAAGCTGTGGGCCCGGGATGAGAATCCGTCTGACTCGTGGGTCAGACGACTGCCACAACATACCTCAGGGAAGCACCAGGGAGAGAGAATTGGGCTGCAAACCTGACTGTGAAGAAGGAATCCCAGGTCTCTCAAGTTAAGGGCAGGAGCACAATGGCTGAAGGTGGCAGTAGCGCCATGTGGAGGTGAGCTTGGAACAGCCAAAGATGGATCCTGAGACACGGGCTTTACAGAGGATGAACAGCCCCTTGGCATTGGAAGACCCGTGATCTGAGCAGTTGTTCTGCAACTCACCCAGACAGGGCTCTCCGCCCAAGGATCTCTCAGCCTGTCATCTAGTGGGCAGTGGTACAAAATGACAGGCAGGTCTGAGGGATTCTGCTGTCTCCCCAGAGTGGAGTGGCACTTTTCCAGGGGGGGACCATGACTTTGAGTTCATTTTATCCTTGGCACAGTGGCAGTGAAGGTTGAAGGAGAAGCAGGGAAATAGCAGAAAAAGATGAGAGTGGACAATTCACCAGGCCCAAGCAGGTCCATCCTGCTCAGGCTGTAAAGGCTCAGCAGGCTTGTTCCTGTTGCCCTCACCTCTGCTGCTTTGGCTAGAAAGAAGCTAGGAACTTTTCAATAGCCACAGGACCTGAGAGCAGGTCCAAATGGTTTAATGCCTTTCATGTGGTCAACACAACTTCCCTGTCCCTACGGGTCCAGATGCTCAGTCTTGACCCATTTGTTGCTCACATAAATCCTTAGAGAATCATGACAACTGTACATCTACACTGAATGCTTTATTTTCATGTGTGCAAAATATGTGTCAATGAAGAAAGTGTCTGAAGGATGTAGCTAAGGGGCCAACTCTCTCCTGTCTTCCTCACATACCATCATGACCTGATACGTGAGTGAAGTTTACGGGTGTGTTCACCGTACCAATACCAGACACAGTCTTAGCAGAGATGTAGCTTCAAATTCTCTCTTACCCTTGATACCTGGAAATGGCTTCTAACATGCAAATTAACCCCACAGTGTCAGGTGTGACATCCCAAGTGCCCACATGCACATGCTGCTATGAGGAAGGCCACGGAAACCCACCTCCCAGTCTCTCCGTGTGGGTTATTACTTTGGCTGCCCAGTCTTTTTTTGTTCTGCTCTATTAGGCCTCTGAGCTCTCATTAGGGTCCACTTCATGTGACAGGACCTAATGGGGTATATGTTTCTCCCCTTCAACTGAAGCGAATAGATGGGGTGTGAAACAAGGCCTAGATATGGGGTTAAATGGCTGGCTAAAAGCTGTCCTAACACTGACTGCTCTTGACTTGGGAAGTCAGCTTATGGGGAGCAAAGGCTTAAGGGCTGGCTCAGCCCCACAGCCTCCCTCTAGAGTGAAACCACAGTCTCAGGGCAGCTCTGTCCTGGGCTCTGTTTCCTTGTGGGAGGTCTTAAACTCCAGGGTTAACCCTATGCTAGAAGAACCCTGATTTTACTAAATTAGCTCTCCAAAGGAACCATCCCTAGCACCCCTCCGTTCCCACGGACCACTGTCTAAATGAGAGGTTGGCAAAGTTTTCTGCAAAGGACAAGACAGAAAATATGTTAGGCTTCGTGGGCCGTATGGTCTCTGGCACAACTACACAGTTCGGTTGTCATGTGTCAAGCAGCCACAGACAATACATAAACAAGTGGGCATGGATGTATTCCAGTAAAACTGTATTTATGGTTACTGAAACCTGAATTTCATATAATGCTCAGATGTCGTGAAATATTATTCCTCTTTTCATTTTTTTTCCTATCCATTTATAAATTTAAAAATCATTCTTAAGTCATGGGCTGCACAAAAACAAGTAGCAGGCTTGATCTGACCTGAGGCCATAGTTTGTTAACCCCTGGTCTAAATCCTCAGCTTTTACACCCTGGAAGTGACCCAGTTCGAGTGGGAAAGGCAGGGGTTACCTTCCTTTCCTTCAAGGAAACATAGCATCCATACAAACAGAAGTTGTAACTACAGGTAATGTAATTTTTGTCCCCTGTAAACAAGAATAATGCATAGATCCATATAAGTGTACCTCATAGCAGTCATCATGAAAAGTTCTGTTTGCTATAATGCATTACTGCTTAACATAGCTGGAATCTCCTCCTTGAGAATGACCTTCAGAACACATGTTTGTGAAAAGCCAGAGTGACAGGAAATCTCCATCCTCCGAAGGTGGAGTTAATGTTTAGAGACAGCCAGAAACAAAACAAAATGAAACAAACCAAACCAAACTGAATGCAAAAAACCATCTCCATTTAACCACCAATAATGATAACAATGGCCTAGATACCACTATCCTTTCAGAACCAGGCTGGGAAATCAGTGGTGGGGGTGGAGGTTGTGCTGGAACTAAATAAAGCCATTTTTGTTCAAAACTACTCATTATTATGAGGTGAGCCTGCTGCAAACTAAGCCTGGAAGTCCTAACATGGCCCCTAACAATGTGAGTGTTGTTTGCCCAACACACTGCCAGTCAATTCAAAAACATTTTGAGGGAATTTTTGTCAATACTTCAAAGCCAAGAGATTTCACATAAAAAGTCAGATTTTTTACTTTTACTGGCAAAATCAAAAGATCAGGCACACTGGGCTCTCGTTCTCATACAGCAGCCACAGCAAAAGCCTCCCCTATAGACACAGCACATGAACCTTGGGCTGGAGCAGTCCCTACCATGCCCTATGGCCCCCA
The DNA here is from genome assembly GCF_003031525.2 of Neophocaena asiaeorientalis asiaeorientalis. Classification (NCBI taxonomy): domain Eukaryota; kingdom Metazoa; phylum Chordata; class Mammalia; order Artiodactyla; family Phocoenidae; genus Neophocaena; species Neophocaena asiaeorientalis. The sequence goes on from NW_020171802.1 coordinate 163,688, forward strand.
GCCCAGGGGCAGCTGCCATGTAACCTTGTGCTTATGGCCTTTTCACTCACGGTAAGAGTAACACAATCACATGGTTCAAAAGTCAAAATGATGCACAAAGCTATGCAGTGAATGGCTCATTCCCACCTCATCCCCACCCTCCCTAATACTTTTGTTAACTTCATTTATTTTTCCCCCTTCTTCCTTACACTTTTGTCACTTAAAATATATCCTGGGGATTGTTCCCATAGCAGAACACAGAGAATTTACTTATTCTTGTTTTACAGCTACCTCGTATCCCAGTGGATGTATAGGTCAGTTTATTTAACTAGTCCTGTAGTGGACACAGGTTAATAGTCTTTTCTTTTTACAAATATTCTGCAATGAATAACTATGTGCATACGTCATTTCAGAGGTGATAAAGTCTGTTGTGCAGGATAAATTCCCACACGCAAGATTACTGGGTCAGAGGGTAAATGGGTTTGTAATCCAAAGGTATTGCCAAATTGGCTTCCATATGGGTCGTAGCATTTTGCACTCCAAACAGCAATGCAAGAGCATGTCTGTTTCCCTTCAGTTTCCCCAACAGAATATGTCGACAAACTTTTGCAGTTGTCATTCTGACAGGTAAAAATTATATTTCAGAGCAGTTGTAATTTGCATTTTTGAATCAAGAGTTCTTTTCCTGTGTTTTTAAGAGAAATTTGTATTTCTTTTCCTGAGAACTATCTGTTCCATACTCCTACTGAATTCCTATTTCTGTTGCAGATTTCCCTATTAAGTTCTTATCTTTTTAAATCAACTTCTAGAACTGCTATATATATTCAGAAGAGTAGCCCTGTACCTATGATATGAGCTGCAAATATTTCTTTCCAGTTTGTCATTTATCTTTTGCCTCTGTTTATGGTGTATGCGTTTGTTTTTATTGTTTGTGATGCAGTTTTGTTGTTGTGTGTGCTTTTTAAATGTGGTTAAGTTTACTTATTTATTGTTTGCTTCAGGCTTTTGAGTTATAGTTTGAAAGAAAGGTATTCCCCATTCCAAAATTAAAAATGAATTTACTCATATTTTCTTCTAGCAATTTTAGAGTTTCATTTTCTAAATGTAAATCTTTGATCCATTTAAAGCTTGTTAAGGTGCACATTGTGAGAAGTAAAACTTTCTTGGGTGCTCGACCTAAGATTTCAGGGAGGATGATAAAGCTACCAGAACATCAATAAGAGTGAGACCTGAAGAATGGGTGAGAGAGAGCAGCTGATGAGAGGAAGGGGGAGAAGAGGGGTGGTGAGGGAGTGGAGACTAAACAGAAGCAGCATCTCCTGCAGGAGTTCCTGGCAGATGGGTTCCATTACTCACGGGTACCCAGGGCCCCTTTTATTACTTTTCTCCAAAGTACCCACTTACTTTTAAAGATTTAATGTGTTTGGCTGTACCAAACTAACTGTACTTAAGTAATAATTAGTTATGTTGCCCTTTTGGTTTTTTTTTTTTTTTTTGGTACGTGGGCCTCTCTCTGCTGTGGCCTCTCCCGTTGCGGAGCACAGGCTCCGGACGCGCAGGCCCAGCCGCTCCGCGGCCTGTGGGATCTTCCCGGACCGGGGCGCGAACCCGAGTCCCCTGCATCGGCAGGCGGACTCTCAACCGCTGCGCCACCAGGGAATCCCCTGTTGCCCTTTTAACAAGGTCATTTACAGCTGCCAATCAGTTTCCGGTCAGACTGTGCTAACCAGAATGACCACGCTGAGTTGATGTACTTTCAGCCAAAAGCACAGAACTTAGAAGTGTCAGTTGGCTTAAGAAGGCTCATCTTGGATAAATGAGCCATTTTGGAAGACTTTTTGGAATGCTGAAATTAGTCTGCATACAGCTTACTTCTTTGTTCCTAGATCTCTAAGGACATGGGACTTCTGATTTCACCCTCATTCAAGACCTACTGGTGCTATATAAAAGGGCAAGGGAAAGTGTAGACTTCAACCTTCAGAAGTGGGCACATTGAACTCCATACTGTACACTAAATAGTTCTCTTAGCAGCTTTTCTACTCAAGGTGCCCTGAGAAAGTTCTTAAAAATTGTTTCCTCATGTGAATAATGCTCTGTTCTGAGAAAAACAGAGAGTAAAAATGAGAAAAATCTGCAAAGGTGAATGGTGAGAGTGTTGCTAAAATAAAGTATGTAAGGGGCTTTTCACCAATTAAGTTGGTTCCTCTGCCCAAAGTAGAGGCCTCAAGGGAGAACTGATGAGAGTGAGATGCTTAACACAGCTGACCGTCATCGGGAAGGCATGCCAAGGTCCTTTGTGTTGGTGAGTGGGCACCACCCTTATCAATTAATTCAGAATCTCAGGGAGGTGGGGCCTAGGCATCAGTCATGTTTAAACTCCCCATATGATTTCAATGTGCAACCACTGCTCTGGAACGGTGTTATTCAAAGTGTTTTTCTCAGACCAGCAGCACTGATGTCAGCGGGAACTTGCTACAAATGCAGAAGCTCGGGGCCCAACTTAGACCTTCTGAATCAGAATCTGTATTTTAACAAGATCCTCAAAATATTCACATGCACATTAAAGAAGCCATGGTCTAGAGGAGCTTTTCTCAAAGTGTGGCACCTAGACCACCTGTATCAAACTCATCAAGGGGTTGGGAAGGTGGGGGAAATGGGGATCAGGAAGGAAGCCGATTCTGGAGATTATAATTCTACAAATCTGAGGGTGGGGCCCTGAAATCTGCATTTTTAATATGTTCCCAGGTGATCCCTAAGCCTACTGTTTGAGAACTACTCCCAAGAGGAATATGATAGTGGCTTTCTCCTGGCCTGCATAGAAAGTCCCTCAGTGACTCCAAAAGGTCAAAGCACACCCATTGCAAGTGGAAGATGAGTTGGGGATAATCTACAAGTGCTTCTCAGCTTGACAAATGTAATGTTTCTGCTGACTTGCAACAGAGCAGGTGGTGGTAGTTAAATCAGCTTTCATATTGACACAGAAATGAGTCTCTGCGTTCTCTTGGGTTAGCGACTGAACAGGATGCAATTTGGATACATAAGCCTCTACCTTAAAAGCAGGATTAAAAATATAAAATGTTGATGTTCAGATGCATCCTTCTCAGACGATTTCAAAACCCCCTCAAAATGCGTGGTGGAGAGCCAAGAAAGAGCGAATTCTCTTAAGGAGATTTCTTCATTTTACAGAGCTCTTTTTTTCGAAATTTTTGCTTGGGCCCAGATTTCTAAATGATAACGTGGGTAAAAACTGAATCCAGGAATGGAAAATGTGATCTTTCTCAAAAGATGTGCTTGAAGTGTGTAGTACTTCCATGTAGTTTTACTTTATCTTTTTTATATAAAATACTCCTTGATTGATTGATTGATTTTTGGCTGTGTTGGGTCCCTGCCGCTGCCCATGGGCCCTCTCCAGCCGCGGCGAGCCGGGGCCACTCTCAGCCGCGGTGCTCGGGCCCCTCATTGCAGGGTCCCCTGCCGCCGCAGAGCATGGGCTCCAGGCACGCGGGCCTCAGCAGTTGTGGCTCCCAGGCTCACTAGTTGTGGCTCACGCGGGGGCTCCAGAGCGCAGGCTCAGCAGCCGTGGTGCAGGGGCCCAGACGCTATGCCGCATGTGGGATCCTGCCGGACCAGGACTCGAACTCTTCCCCCACCCTCCTCCTCCCCTCCCCCCTCGCATTGGCAGGCGGACTCCCAACCACTGGGCCACCAGGGAAGTCCTCCATGTAGTTTTAAAAGCACTTCAGCTCATGTAAGATATTTTTAAACTTCTATAACAGGTTTAAGTGGATTTATCTTCAAATACCTAGGATTCCAAATATGGCTCACACTTGACTTGAGGTGACAGAACTGAAATCTTTGTAATTTTAAAGTGAAATAAGACCATAGTGGTTGTCACGGATAATGAAATGAAATGGGGAACTGCAATGTGATCTAAATGTATAATTACTGAGTTGAAATCAGCAAAAGCAAAGAAAGTCAACACTAGAAAAAAGATTTCTGAGGCTTTGCTTTAAATACTTTTTTTAACAGCAGTGTTTCTTAAACCTTCTGGGGGTAGTGCAATGGAGCCCCTTTGAAAATCTAACGAAAAGCAATGGACTCTCCCTAGATGCACGCGCCTGCGAGAGCACACGCTGACATTTTCTGAAGTTCCATAGACTTTTTAGAGCCCATATGATGAACCTCAGCTTTGGCGTTGCGTTTTAAGAAAATTGCTCTATGTTGATTTCCACTATTTGTAAGCACTTTAGACACAAGATTAAGTTTCTCCGTAGAAAGGTCGTGGGGTTGGTAAGATTAGGGCTGATTGTTTTCACTTAAACAGAGACTATTAGGTCGGCAGTCTTGTGCTGATGAGCCGAGGCCAGGTGAAACGCCAGACTACTAGATCGTGCCAGGGAAAGAATCCCTTTATTGAAGAAGCCTGCGCTCTCGCAGAAATGCTACCTCCGTGCTCTCAGGGGGCCCCTACGAATTGCACAGGCACAGCCCGGGGCTGCTGTGGCTCCTGGCACACCAGAAGGTGAAAACTTATGTCCAAAGTTAGGAAGCAGGCTCTTAAAAACACTGCCTACTCCCCTCATTTATCTGCAGACTGAACGACATCAGAGGTGGAAGACTTACCCCTTCACTCCCTCCTCCATTTAACAATGAAGAAACTGACCCCAGAGGGTTAAGGTGCTTGCCAAGGTGACTTCCCCAGAGGGCTCACACCCAGGACCTCTCCCCACGACACCTTGCCATCTGGCCAGGGGAGGAGAGGGCGTCTAGGGCTCTCTCCCCACACTGTACGCCGCCCACCCCGGCGGGGGCGTCAAGGGGAGCTGAGACCCCGCCTACCGGCACCATGGAGTAGGTCATCATCAACAGCATGTCATGGCTTTGGGCGCGGATGTGCTGCGCCGGCTCCACGCCGTGGCTGCGCTTGTTGCGCGCGGCGCTCACAGGATCTGGCGGTGGCGCGGGCGCCCGGCGAGGTGCGTGACTCAGCTCCGCCAGGAAGGCGCGCAGGGCGCTGTCCTCGCGCTGCTCCCGGCCACACTGCGCCTCCAGCGCTCGCAGCGCCGCGCTCAGCCCGCGCCACTGGCACAGCGCGAACACCGTGCCCGCAGCATTGAGCGCCGAGAGCAGGGCCACGGCGGCCAGGGCGCCGCGCAGCCCCCAGCCCGCGCCCCCGCGGCCTCGCTCCGCGCCTCCGGCCATACTCTGTGCGCCTCGGGCCAGGTCGGGCAAGGCTCTGCCACCTTTCAACCCCGCAGCCTTTATACGCTGTGGGCAAGCTGTGGGCTGGTGGCAGCGCCGTGAGTCACGCCGCCCTTTGGCCTGGCTGGCGGGGCGGGTTGGGGACAGTAGTGGTGGCGCCCGAGCAGCCCGGAGGGACAGGCAGGCGGAGAGGGGGAGAGGAGCGAGTGGAGACAGTCCGCGGAGGGGGGCAGGGCTCACGCTCCTGGTGCCCGGCCAAGCAAACCAGCAAACCCGTCTCTCCTTCCTTTTCCCCCGCTGCCCTGCGCGTGGGCATTGCCGTGGCCCAGACGGGCAGAACGAGGGTCAGACTGAGGGGGAGAGCAGGAATTCTTATGGCCTGAGAAGTCGCTGGGTTCCACCCCCTCCTCCCCCCACACTGCCCTCTCTGGAGAAAAGGATCAGCATGCCCAGATGCCAAGGCATGTGCCCACTGTCCCTGGGAGGTCTGCTGCTGGGCTGGGTCCCAGGCTGCCTATCATTCCTCCCCAGGGTCATAAGGCCTCATGTGGCCACTGAAGACCCCACTCGATCTTTCCTAGGAAGGGAATGGCTAGAGACAGTGAAACAGCTGGCATTGGAGGGTTAAAAAAGCCACCCATCCAGAAAAGCCCAGCCCTGCATGACAAGCAGGAATCATCTGTGAAGGGAGATTATTCAGGATGTGACAGGCCAAGAACTCTCCCATGAGACCCATATCTGGGAGGTAGCAAGGTGATGAGAAAAAAACCTCCAGAGTGGAAATCAGGAGAACTGGTTCTAACCCTATCATGCTGCTAGCCAGCTGGGGGGCTTTGACATGTCCCAAGACCACTCTGGACTGATTTTGAGGTGCTTTCTGGCTGAAGGGTTGGGACTCTGGGTCCCTGCTGGACCTTACCTTACTTAGCCTGTCTTACTTGAGGGGGCAGTTGCCTCATACCTCCTGGCTACCCCTTCACAGCCCCCACCATTTCCTGTTAGCTCATTTGCTTGCTGTGCCTCAAGGCCCCCTCCCCCAAGTGACTGAGGTCACTTCTCAGTCTCCTCCAAGGACCTCTTCATCCCTATTTTTCTCAGCTTTCTCTAGAATGGCTCTGCCTCCCTGGGGCCCCAGGGCCTGCAGGAGGCCCTGGTGGTGTGGGAAGCCACAACTAGAAGACAAGATTGCGGTTTCCACAGCCCATTATCTCAGAGAAGGAGGTGGCTCCCTGCCACTGAGCCAGCTGGAGCTTCAAGGTTCTGTGTCAAGGTCTGGACTCCTGAGTTTTAATTGGGACATTGACCAACTTGCATATTCTTAAAAGAACATCCAGGATGAGGAATCAGGAAAGCATGAAGGCCCAAGTGGTTCATGAAGGACCTCAACTATGGGGACATGATGTCTGGGAGGGGATGGGGGTGATACAGAAAATGTTGTCCAGTTCCTCCCAACTCCAACATATTATGACCTATTGGAAGAACTGCCATGTGCCCTCATCTCTTTTCATCTAGGCATAGGATGCCAACTGTCAGGCTTAGGACCAATGGGGAAAAGCCATGGAGAGACAGAGTTGGAGGTCGGTCGGCCCCAGTAAGATTTTCATTATGTCACTAAAAACTTACTGAGCGCCTACTGTGTGCTGGGCACAGTAATGGGTGTTGGAGGTACAGAAATGAACAAGACAAGCAGCTTTTTCAGTGTAAGCAGTTGGAGTCCCATGGAGCCTCCTGAGTTTCTCTTTAGCCTAACATTCATACAGTTTCTATTGCCAGACCATCTGTCACCAATGCCCACCATTAATAACAGAGTATACAGCTCCTGAGGTTAGGGGTCACATCCTGTTTAACCCTGTCTCCCCCCAACAACCAGCACAGTCCCTCACTTAAAATGGCCATTCAATAATTACCTGTTAAATGAGCAAATTAACAAACGAATGAAAGGCTGTATGGTGAGGGCAAGGCTATGTTAAATGATGTGTGTGTAGTGGTGGTAGGGCTTAAGAATGAAACCCTGCTTATGCCACAGAACAGGCCCCACCGTCCTTGGAAGGCTGCCTGTCTAATGGTCAGGAGAGCGAAAGTAGCCTGACACACACATCCCCACCCTTTCTGGTTCAGAGCCCACAGGCAGTAGAAGATGTTCAATGGACTTTAGTGTGGTTGGCTATGGGCTGTCTGAACTTGCTGATATCCATATACTGTGCCTGTGCTGTTGACCAACTTCTTAGTTCTTCCAGATCTTAGTTCTTTAGTTGGGTTATAGTATGCTTAAGGAAGGGACCTCTCTTCACTGTGTCCATCACAGCATGGACTTGTGCAAAGTAGTAATATTTGATTAACTGATTGTCAATGCTTTTGTAGGAACAGAACTTTGAGTGGGTGGTAAACTTGGCCTTTTGTCTGAATACAGTGACTTTGAGATTGGTTATGTGGGGCGCTTTAATCTGTGGCTTCCTAAGCCTCCTGAGACTTTTTGAGAGGCTGATATGTCTATGTAGGCTGCCCTGTCTAGTATTCTCTGGATGAGCTGGTACATTCTACTTATTATTAAAAAATAAAGTTAGCTATTAATCTGGCCTGTTTTGTTGATATAGGGGGTTCAAGATACAGCGAGGACATGGGGAGATATCTGTTTCCTTTTCTGGAGACCAAAGAAGCCAAGAACATCATGTGCTATCTTTACGGTGAGAAGTAGTTTTTCCATTAAAAGGCAGATGCTTCGTTTCCAAAGGTTAAATAGAATGGTCCTTAGAAAATGATTCCAGCTGGTTAACTTTAGGGCCCTGGAGAATAAAATCCAATTCAAGAATATGCTCCAACTTTAATTCCATGGCATTTTCTCCTGATTGTGAAGTGAATAATTTTCATTTACTTTAAGGCCTGGCACTTGGGTATTTTGGTCCAAAGGTTGGCAGCTATGTTGTGACTTCTGATGGTGCTTTGCTGCCTCCCCAGCCCCACCCTTCCTCTTTGCCACCGGTTAGGGAGAAAGCCTCTCTAATAATTGCCAGCATGTGCGTCTATCTTCCGCCCAACACCTCTGGTTTTAACTCCCCATTTCTACATTTTAACCCCAAGAAACTTCAAGCCACCCAACCAAAGTTAGAAATTCTCTCATTTTCCTTGTTTGTTCACTCGTTCATTCATTTAACGATTCATTTATCCACTTATTCAACAAATCGAGTGCTTACTATCTGCCAGGAACTGTGCCAGGAACTAGGAATAAGATAGAGAGCAAACCCAGACACCATTCCTGCCTTCCTGAAGCCTACAGTCTAAGAGGGGAGGCAGATTAACAAAGTACTCACAGATGCGAGGGTATAATTCTAAATGAGATGATGAGATGGATGCGCTGAAATAAAGGAGTGTGATTCTGTGAGATTATATCACCGAGGTACCTGTCCTAGATGTGGAGTGTGGTGCCAGGGAAGGCTTCCCAGAGGAACTGATGGTGCTTGAGTTGGAAACTAAAGGTGAGTCGTCATTAACTAGGTGACAGTTTGGGTGGGAGAGTTGCAGGCAGAGGGGAGAGCATGTGTGAGGCCCTATAGCAGGAGGTACCATGGCTTATTTGAGGAACCATTAAGAAGGCCAATGTGGCTGCAGCATGGAGAGCACTGGAAGCAAGGAGGGGAGGGAGTGAAATGAGGCTGGAGACAGAGTTAGGGGCCAGTCTCTGTGGGTGGGACTTTGTAGGGCTGGGGTCTTTACTGTTAGAGGAGTGGGAAGCCAGTGAGGGGTTTTAAGTGTATGTGTGTGTTGGGGGGGTTGGTTTGGTGGATGACAGATGGCAGTATTTCGTTTTCAAAGATTACCTTTTCTTGCAGGGTTTGCAGTGGCTCCTGTCACTACAGAAACTATGTATGATCTCTGACCCGCACCAGGCTAAATCTCAGCCTTTAAACCCACTTTTCCAAATGAAATAAGAAAACATTGAGTTCTAGAAAGTGCCACTTTCTCTTTCACTGTACATTTAAAGGTAGTTGAAAAATATAACTGCAACTAACATTTAGGTGATTTGGCTCATCTTGATACTAGCTGGGGTTTTTATATAATACCCAGCAGATATTTGCATTTTCTGAGAAGTCAGCCTTTGGTGCTTCAGGCTGAGACCACCAAATCAGGTTATGCCTAGGGTTAGGAATAAGGCTAGATGATATTGCTTCCCTTATGAGATTTTGGTCTAAGTTGATCAGGTAACAGGTTTCCACCTATCATAGTTATAGTTTCTTAGGCCTTTGAGCAGCCCAATTATTGTTGGACATGGAGCTATCCAAGGTTGTACAGTAGTGCTATCTCAAATTTCCCCTCTACCCTTTCTGTGCTTTGTTTCCTTTGTTTGCAGTAAACATACCCCCCCATCCCATCCTGCCCTTTTAGCACATGGTAGCCAATTGTCACAGACTGGGTTCCCTGGAGCAGATACTGAGATACAATTTGGGGTGCAAGATATATATTAGGGATCAGCACCTATGAAGGAAAGAAAGAGGAAGCAGGATTGGGCAGAAGGAGAAGTCCAACTCAGTGCAGTTCTGCCAAGCCTTGGCCAGCCCACTGGGAAGCTCTGGATTGAGCATTGCCCATCAGTGTCCTGTGTCAGGCCAGAATGACTTGGCTTCCTCCCTCTTCTCTCTGGGTCACAGGGCAGATGTGGGCTGCCCTGAGGAGGGTGTGGCCTTGGGCCAGGCGGCTCTTGAAGCTGAGGCACACCTTGACCTCACTCCCTGCAGCAAGTCCTTCCTTGAAGGGGGACATGGGCACATCTCCATGTCCACATTTCCACCTGATTAGTGACAGACAGGTCCCCAAATTCCAACATTAGTAGACTCTTAATTGTAACCTTGTCAGACTGTTGAGAAAAGTCTTCTTTTCATCTGGAGTTATGGCCTTTCAGTAAATAAAAAAAGTGATTGTTTTCAGAGGCTGAAGGAAAAATATGAAGAGGAGCTCCAAGACTGGTTTTGAAATGGCTAAATCCGTGGAAGTAAGATAATACTGCAAAGCCCCACTTAAGAAACTTGAACCGCTGTTTTTGCAAGGACAAAACAAAGCTTTATATGTGTAGAGCAGTTCAGTTTTCAAAGTACTTTCTCATGTCATTTGAACCCCATAATAAGCCTGTGAAGTGAGCAGGGTCTTACAACCATTTCACAGATGGAAAAGCAAGGCTCAGGTGGGGTAAGCGCCTTGCTTAAGATCATCCTGTTGTAACCTCACCAGCATTTATCCATGCCCTCTTCATTGAAAGTGGGAACCTTCTTCGCCCAAATTTTGGCCAGTTAGGAATGCTCAAGATCACGGGCAGAAAGTAGGGGAAAACAGGGCAGGGAAAGGATTCAATTTGATGAAATGGAAAAGGGCTTAGAGTGGCACTTGGCTCCAAGGCTTAAAAACAAAGGCGGCGTAAGCACTGAATGCTAGAATGTGTGAGCTTCACAAGGGAGAGGAAACCAGTCCCCAGTCTAACATGTTATGGAGGGTTCACAGAGAGCAATGATGTCAGAATATGATTTCCTGGAGACTAGGTAGTGGAACCATCATCTCTGCATCTCAGAGATGAATAGTGAACCTGAAAGAAAGGTTAACTAGGAGTCTGAGAGCCCAGGACCTTTTCTTCCTGGGATCAGAAGCCAGAGTGACAAGCAAGATTATATATGCCTCATCTCTCCAGATGCTAAGTGGGAGGGACCAAAAGGGATTCCTGCCAATATCAAGACTGGAGAAGATGGCACTACATCTACAGAGTCAGGGGACTGAAGCCAGGCATTGGAGGACTGTCCCCAGCCAGGGGGAGTGCAGATCAGACTACAAACCCTGACTGCGATGACTTCTTTCTCTTTTTTTCTAAGAGATGTGCACGGCTGTGATACTGGGCTTTATCTCTCCTATCCTTCTCTCTCTCATTCTTTTTTTCACGATCTTACAAAACAACTAGGAATGAATTATTCTTGTGTGTCATTTTACCTTCTTTCTTTTTAAAACATGTTATCGTGGTAAAAACACTTAACATGAGCTCTACCTGCTTTACAAAGTTTTAAGTATATGATACAGTATTGCTGACTATAGGTACAATGTCGTACAGCAGATCTCTAGGATGTATTCATCTTGCTTAACTAAAATATTACATCCTTTGATTAATAACTCTCTATTTCATCTTCCCCCGCTCATCCCCAGTCTCTGGCAACCACCATTCCACTCTTTGATTCTATGAACTTGACTATTTTAGATACCTCACATAAATGAAATCATGTAGTATTTGTCTTTCATGATGACTTTTTTCATAATGCCTTTTCAGCATAATGTCCTCAAGGCTCATCCATGTTGTCTCATATTGCAGAATTTCTTTCTTTTTTAAAGGCTGTATAATGTTCCATTGTATGTATATACCACATTTTCTTTATCCATTCATCTGTTGATGGACATTTAGGTTGTTTCCACATCTTGGCTATTGTGAATACTGCTACAATGAACACAGAAGTGCAGAAATCTCCTTGAGATCCTGATTTCAATTCTTTTGGGTGAATACTCAAGAGTGGGATTGCTGGATCATGTGATAGTCCTATTTTTAACTTTTTGAGGAAACTTCATACTGTACCATAGCAGCTGTACCATTTTACAATCCTACCAACAGTGTACAAAGGTTTCAGTTTCTCTACATTCTCACCAACACTGTTGACTTTTGGTTTTTTGATGATAGCCAGTGTGAAATGATATCTCATTATGGTTTAGATTTGCATTTTCATGATGATTAGTGATGCTCAGCAGTTTTTCATGTACCTGTTGGCCATGTGTTTGTATTATTTGGAGAAATGTCTATTTAAGTAGTTAGCCCATTTCTTTAATCGGGTTATTAGTTTTTGTGCTATGTAGGAGTTCCTTATATAGTTTGGAGATTAACCCCTTATCAGACATATGGTTTGCAAATATTTTTTCCCATTCCATATGTTGCCTTTTTACTCTGTTGATTGTTTCTTTTGCTGTGCAGAAGCTTTTTAGTTGGATGTAGTCTCACTTGTCTATTTTGCTTCTGCTGCCTGTGCTTTTTGTGTTAGATCCATGAAATCACTATCAAGACCAATGTCATGAAGGATTTCCATTATGTTTTCTTCTAGAAGTTACAGAGTTTCAGGTCTTTTTTTTTTTTTTTTTTTTTTTTTTTTGACAGCCGCTCCGCGGCATGTGGGATCCTCCCAGACCGGGGCACGAACCCGCGTCCCCTGCATTGGCAGGCAGACTCTCAACCACTGCGCCACCAGGGAAGCCCAGAGTTTCAGGTCTTATATTTAAGTCTTTAATCCATTTTGAGTTGGTTTTTGTGTATGATATAAGGGTCCAATTTCATTCTTTTTTATATATATATCCAGTTTTCGCAACACCATTTGTTGAAGAGACTATCATTTTCCCTTTGTGTATTTCTCAGCACACTGGTCAAAGATCAATTGATTGTATATGCATGAATTTATTTCAGGGATCTCTGTTCTGGTTCATTGTCTATATTTCTGTCTTCATGCCAGTACCATACTGTTTTGACTACTATAGTTTTGTAATATATGTTGAAATCAGGAAGTGTGATGCCTCCAGCATTGTGCTTCTTTCTCAAGATTGATTTGGCTATTCATGGTCTTTTGTGGGTCCATATGAATTTTAGAATTGTTTATCCTATTTCTGTAAAAAACTGCCATTGGGATTTTGATAGGGATTGAATCTGTAGATAACTTTGGGTACTATGGACATTTTAACAACATTAAGTCTTCTAATCCGTGATCACAAACTGTCTTTCCATTTGTGTATATTTTCTTTGATTTCTTTCACCAGTTTTGTAGTTTTCAGTATGTAAGTCTTTTACTTCCTTAGTTAAATTTATTCCTAAGTATTTTATTATTTTGTGCTATTGTAAAGGGACTGTTCTCTTAATTTCCTTTTCAGATAGTTTGCTCTTCGTGTATAGAAACACAACTGATTTTTGTATCTTTACTGAATTTGTTTATTCTAACGGTTTCTAATGGAGTCTTTAGGGTTTTCTATTTATAAAATTGTGTTTTCTGCAAACAAGGACAACTTTATTTCTTTCCTTCCAGTTTGGATGTCTTTTGTTTCTTTTCTTACCTGTTCGCTCTGGTAGGACTTCCAGTACTATGTCGACTAAAAGTGGTGAATGTAGGCATACTTACCTTGTTTTTGATCTTAGAGAAAAAGCTTTAGTTCTTCACTATTGAGTATGATGTTAGCTGTGGGCTTCTCATATATGACCTTTATTATATGGAGGTACTTTTATGTTGTTCTTAGTTTGTTGAGGGGTTATTATCATGAAAGAATGTTGAATCTGTCAAATATTATTCTGTATCTATTGCAACAATCATGAGATTTTTATCCTTTATTCTGTTATGTGGTGGCACACATTAATTAATTTCCATCTGTTGAAAGATTATAGCAACCCAGAGATAAATTGCATTTGGTTATGGTGTATGATTCTTTTAATGTGCTGTTGGATTCAATTTGCTAGTACTTTGTTGAGGATTTTTACATCTATATTTATCATGGATGTTAACCTGCAGGGTTTTTTTTTTTGTTGTTTGTTTGTTTTTTTTGCGGTGTCTTTATCTGCCTTTGTTATCAGGGTAATGTTGGCCTCATAAAATGAGTGTGGAAATGCTCCCTCCTTTTAAATCTTTTGGAAGACTTTGAGAAGGATTGGCATTAATACTACTTTAAATGTTTGGTAGAATTCACCAGTGAAGCCATCTAGTCCTAGGCTTTACTTTTTTGGGAGGTTTTTGATTACTCATTCAATCGCTATATGAGTTACAGGTCTATTCATATTTTCTGTGTCTTCATGATTCAGTCTTGATTCCTGTCTTCATGATTCAGTCTCATGAAACATACATGACTGTATGTTTCTAGAAACTTACCAATTTCTTCTAGGTCATCCAATTTGTTGGTGTATGATTATTCATAGTAGTCTCTTTTGATCCTTTTATTTCTGTGGCATGGGTGGTAATGTCTCCTCTTTCATTGCTGATTTTATTTATTTGAGTCTTCTCTCTTTTGTTCTTAGTCTAGCTTAGGGTTTATCATTTTCGTTTATCTTTTCAAAGAACCAGTTCTTAGTTTTGTTGTTTTTTCCTGTTGATTTTCTGTACTCTATTTATTTCTGCTCTAATCTTTATTTCCATTCTTTGACTAACTCTGGCCTTAGTTTGTTCTTTGTTTTTCTTGAGGTGTAAAGTTAGGTTTTTATTTGATATCTTCCTTCATTTATAGTGTAGGCATTTATCTCAATAAAATTTCCTCTTAGTATTTTTTTTGCTACATCCCGTATGTTTCAGTATGTTGTATTTTGTTTCTGTTTGTCTTGAGGTAGTTTTCTAATTTTCTTTTTGATCTCTTCTTTGAGCTAATTGTTGTTTAAGAGTGTGTTGTTTAATTTCCAGACATTTGTGAATTTTCCAGTTTTCCTTCTGGTATTGATTTCTAGTTTAATTCCATTGTGGTCAGAAAAGATAATAATCTTAAATTTGTTAAGACTTGTTTTGTGACCTAACATGTGATCTACCCTGGAGAAAGTTCAATGTGTACTTGAGAAGAATGTGTGTTCTGCTGTTGGGCAGAATGTTCTGTGTATATCTGTTAGGGTCATTTGGTCTATAGTGTTGTTCAAGTCCCATGTTTTCTTATCAATCTTCTGTCTTAATGTTCTATCCATTATCGAAAGTGAGGTACTGAAATATTCTACCATTTTTCTATTGCTTTCTATTTTCCCCTTCAGTTCTGTTGATGTTTACTTATATGTTGAAGTGCTCTGATGTTGGGTGCGTATATATGTATATATATTGTTATATCTTCCTGGTAGATTGACACTTTTATCTTATATACTTATTTGTCTCTTGTAACAATTTTTGCCTTAAAGTTTATTTTGTCTGATAGAAGCTTAGCCACTTTTATTCTCTTTTGGTTACCATTTGTATGGAATATCTTTTTCAATCTCTTCATTTTCAGCTACGTATGCCTTTAATCTAAACTGAGTTTCTTGTAGACAGCATGTAGTTGGGTCTTGTTTTCTTATCCATCTAGTCACTCTTTGTCTTTTGATTGAGGAGTTTAATCCACTTACATTTAAAGTAATTATTTATAGGGAAGGATTTCCTATGACCATTATGTTAATTGTTTTCTGTTAATCTTGTAATTCTTTTGCCTGTCTTTTTCCTCTCTTACTTTGTATTTTGTTAATTTTTATTTTTATTTTTGTATTGATAGACCTTGATGAATTTTTCTTTTGTGTAACTTTAGGTATTTTTGTGTCTATGGTTACATAAAATATCTCATAGTTATAACAATCTATTTTAAGCTGATAACTTAAATTGAATCACATACAAAGACTCCACCCTTTAATTTCTCCTGACCCTCCTTATGTTACTGTTGTCACAATTTACATGTATTCAGGTTGTATCTCTTTTAACATATTTTTTAGTTATAGTTATTTTTAGTACTTTTGTTTTGTAACTTATATACGAGAATTAAAAATGATTTACCCACCACCATTACAGTAATACAGAACTCTGAATTTGTGTATATATTTACCTTTACCAAGATTTTCATGCTTTCTTATACTATTGTGTTGTTTTTAGTACCCTTTTATTTCAATTTGAAGAACTTCCCTTTAGCATTTATTATTAGGAGGTCTAGTGGTGATGAACTCCCTCAGCTTTTGTTTGTCTGGAAATTCTTTCTTTCTTTCTTTCTTTATTTGCTGCACCATACGGCATGCAGGATCTTAGTTCCCCGACCAGGGATCGAACGTACACCCCCCTGCAGCGGAAGCGTGGAGTCTTAACCACTGACCGGCCAGGGAAGTCCCTTATCTTCATTTCTGAAGGACAGTTTTTGCCAGGTGTAGTATTTTTGGTGGCAGTTTTTTCCTCTGAGCACTATGAATATATCGTACCATTCCCTTTTGGCCTGCAAGGTTTCTGCTGAGAAATCACTGATTGTTTTATGGTGGCTCACTTGTATGTGACGAGTTGCTTTTCTCTTGCTGCTTTTAAAATTCTTTGTCTTTGACTTTTGACAATTTGATTATAATGTGCCTAATGTGGGGTTTTGTGGGGTTTTTTTTTTTTTCGGTTCACCTTATTTGATGTTTTTTGGGTTTCTTGGATCTGGATGTCTATTTCCTTCCCCATATTTGGGAAGTATTCAGCCATTCTTTCTTTGAATAAACTTTCTAGTCCATTCTCTCTTTGATCCTTCTGGGATTCTCACAATGCATCTATTGGTCTATTTAATAATGTCCCATAAGTCCCTAAAGCTTTCTACACTCTTTTTCATTCTTTTTTTCTTTTTGCTCTTCTGACTGAATTATTTTCAATGACTTGTCTTTGAGTTCACTGATCCTTTTTTCTATTTAATCTAGTGAGTTGCTGAGCTCCTCTAGTAAATTTTTCAGTTCAGTTATTGTGTTCTTCAGCTCCATGATTCCTGTTTGGTCCTTTTCTTAACATTTTCTATCTCTTAGTTAAAATTATAATTTTGTTCATGCATTGTTCTCTTGACCCCAGTGAGTATCTTTATGACAGTTATTTTTAATTCTCTGTCAAATAGATCATATAATTCCATTTCATTAGGGTAGTTCTCTGGAGATTTATGTTGTTACATTGTTTGGCATACCTTTTCCTCGGCTTTCTGTGTTAGTGTCTGTGCACTAGACAAAGCAGACTGGCCTTGTACAGGAGGAGACTCCCACCAATCAGCCTGGCCAGCAATTCTGAGGGCCTCTCAGTCTTTCATGCTAACCTAGTCCATTTCTTTTGTTCTTTGCAGTCCCCAGGTGTCTAGGGTCATTGGACACTCTGTCCAACTTCTTCCCTCCACAGGGAGAATCTGGGAACTGGGTTTTTAAAAAAAACCTGCTTGCTCTATGCTGAAACATGAAAGGATACTATGGTGACTGCCAGCCCAAATCTTTCTCTGTTCTCACTAGCCCCCAGGTGGCTAGATTTTGCCAGGTCACATCAACATTCCAAGACAAGCAAGTCAGAAGCCAGTCCTGTAGGAAACCCCCAGAAAGTTGTGGTATTAGAAGCCTGAAGAAATCTTTCCCTTGCCAAGGAGAATCAGGCAGCTATGGCTTTTGTTTGTTCACTCTGTGCTGAGTAGAGGAGAGAAGCCATGGTATCTACCAGTCCACATGGCTGTCTCTGTTCTCCTCTGTGTGGTTAGACTGTGCTGGATACATCAGAGCTCCAAGACTGGCAAGACGGAAGCCAGTTCTATGGGAAGCCCCCTCAGAAAAGTTGGGGCACTGGACATGTGAAACAACTCTTTTCCTTCCTAGGAGAAACTGGGAGCTAAGGTTTTTCTTCTTGATCATATAGAGCTGTGCTGGGGGTAGCAATTCTGGCAAAAGGGTGTCCCTAGTAGCTTCAGCAAGTCTGGCTTACTGTTTGCCTGGGGTGCATGAGACTTTCAGTTGGTTTCTGGATTTCTCACTGAGAGAATCTGTCCATGAATTGCTGCTGAATTGGTGTGTTTGTGGGGGGAAGGAGGGCCCAGGTCTTCCTACCCTGGATCCATCTCAGATATTACTCTGAGATGACTTCTTGAAAGGAATCATCCTGCTTTCTTAAAGCTGGGCATGTAAGCACCTGATCTCTAAATTGCTCCTTCTTCTGTGTTCATAAGAAGGCCCCAGTATCTGGCATCAGTAGGTATCCTGGCAAAGGGACCTGGCTAGATGAGAGGGAGAGGAATCATACAGGTGCACGGAGTTTATCTTTGTTCCTGAGAGTAGGAGATGTGAGAAAACTGGGAAATGAGAGTCTTCCTCCTGTGGCCTTGATAAGGGGACTAATACCCACCATTTGTGGGTCTGCTCCTTCTTAAGGTACCCTAGTGGCTGGAACGGAGCCCAGAGAGCAGACATAAGAAAAGACTACCATAAGAGGGACCAGCAATACTTAGAAGAGGCTTCCATGAAACCAAGCCAATAGTAGAGAACAATGATAACTTTAAAAATAATATTAGGATATAAAGATTGCAGTAGAGCATAAAAAGACTTTCTGAAACCAGAAGATAAGATCTGCAGACAAATTAAGTAGATGGAAAAGAGGTAGTACTTAAGTAATAGGAAGTAAAATTTCCAAGCTGAATTAAAGGACTGAGTCTGCTGGTTGGAAGGTTTCAGTAAGTTGTGGGCAAGACAAATGAGTCATAGCTTGGTAAATTACTGGTCTGAGAATAAAAAGAAAACCTATACTCTTCCAGAAAGAAAGTACAAGTTACTTACAGATGAAGAAGTATCACGGGGGCATCAACTTTCTTATCTATAACACTTGAGGCAGAGAAGACTTGAGTGAATCATGCAAAGATTACCAGAAAAAAAAAAAACTGCATACTGAGAATACTGTAGCAAGGTCTTACTCCCCTGTCAGAGGGATAGGAATATATTTGAGGATATGCAAGGATTCAAAGGACATGTCACCCACATATTTCATCAGAGAAAAAGATGTTAAGAAGTGATCTAACCAAACAATAAATGAATCAGCTTAAAGGATTCAGGATAGAGGGAGGATGGAAAAGAAAACAAATAATGTTGAGCAAGAATCTGTACAATATATAATTAGTTATATTTGGATGGATAATAAAAGACCATTTAAGAATGTGTAATAGAAGTGCTCAAAATAGAAGAGACATATTTCAAGGGGAAAAGCCTGGAACTAAAAGTACTGAAGGAGAAAGAGGGGAAGTAAAAGTTTTCCACAGGTCTCATGTTGCTGTGTGAGAGTGGGAAGTGAACACATTCTAAAGATTTCATCCTGCAGAGGAGGAAGAACAGCAGGAGAATAGAGAATCTGGAGGAAATAGTTGGACACATCTTCATATAATGGGTCTGACTGAGTGACACAAAGGAGGCAGCTGGTAGAATGGAAGAGTACAGCTCCCAAACTAACAAGGAAAATAAAAGAATTGAATAGCAACTTGAGTTAATGAATACAAAGGAAACGGGGGAGAGGGATGAAATAAATAATGAACATTAAGTGAAATAAAAGAAGTCACTGATGACTTGTTTGCTAAATAAAATACATACTTTTCAGCCTAAAGGTCAGTCTTGTTTGATCTCTCTGCAACATTCGGCACTCTTCATCACTCCCTCCTTCTTGTCACTCCTTCCTCCCTTGGCTTCCATGACATTACTTTCTTCTAGTTTTCCTCATATTTCTCTGACCATTCCTTCTCAGCCTCCTCCAACTGCTCTTCAACCTCTGTTCACCTCGATGGCCAGTATTCTCCTGGGTTTTGCCTTACAGCCTCTCTATAGACTCTCTCTTGGTGACTTCACCTACTTCCAAAGCTTCTGACCACCACCTACCATGGAGGACTCCCAAACTCTGTCTGTAGCCTAGGCTTCTCTTTTGAGCTCTAGACCCACAGGGCCAACTACCAATGGTCTCCACCTGGAGGCCCACAGTGACCTCAAACTCAACATATCCAAACTTTCCCTAAGTCTCCTGCTCCTTTATTCCCTCAAACAAACAAAAAAAACCCTTATCAAGCTGATGGAAGGAAACAGCATACCATTTTACTTTTTATTGCTTTATTAGTGATGGCAAGGTTTTAAAAAATATTTTATCAATCAATTGCATGTGTGTGTGTGTGTGTGTGTGTGTACATGAATCCTTTCCCCACTTGATATTCCTTATACCCCTTCCTTCCTCTCTGCCCTGTGCCTTAATTTGGGTCCCCATCATGCCTCAACCAGACTACTGCAGCACTTTCCCTAATGCTCTTCCTGTTCCCAGTCCGCTAGTTAATGCACCTATATTTGACTCTCCAGTCCCAGTGATATGCTTATCATACAAATCTGATGTTACTCCCTTGCTTAAAATATTTCGGTTTCTTCCTATTGCCTTCAAAGTGAAAAACAAACTTGCTGGCATGGTTCATACAGGGCCCTCCATGATCTGACCCCTGCCTATTCCCTCTGGCCTGTCTCTCACCATTCCACACTGTACCTTATATTCCTTCTTCCAGCTTCCAGGAGGTACCTTCTCCTTCCCTGCTCCCTGCCATAGCACCGCTCATCTCTAGCCTGTTTTGTCCTTCTTCCCTTCTCTATTTGCCCAACTTAAATTCATTCTTCAAAATTATGCTAAGTGAAATAAGTCAGACAGAGAAAGACAAATACCATACGATATCACTTATACGTGGAATCTAAAAAAAATAAAATAAAAGAACAAACATAACAAAACAGAAATAGACTCAGATACAGAGAACAAACTAGTGGTTGCCAGAGGAGAGGGGAGTGGGAGGATGGGCAAAATAGGTAAAGAGGATTAAGAGGTACAAACTTACAGTTACAAAATAAGTCATGGGGATGTTCTGTACAGCACAGGGAACATAGCCAATAATATTGTGATAACTTGTACGGTGATAGATGGTAACTAGACTCATAGTGGTGACCATTTCATAATGTATAAAAATACTGAGAGAACGAGGGGAAGATGGCGGAAGAGTAAGACGTGGCGACCACTTTCCTCCCCACAGATACACCAGAAATACATCTACACGTGGAACAACTCCTACAGAACACCTACTGAACACTGGCAGAAGACCTCAGACCTCCCAAAAGGCAAGAAACCCCCCACATACCTGGGTAGGGCAAAAGAAAAAAAGAATAAACAGAGACAAAGAATAGGGACGGGCCCTGCACCAGTGGGAGGGAGCTGTGAAGGAGGAAAGGTTTCCACACACTAGGAAGCCCCTTCGCGGGCGGAGACTGCGGGTGGTGGAGGGGGAAAGCTTCGGAGCCGCGCAGGAGAGCGCAGCAACAGGGGTGCGGAGGGCAAAGCGGGGAGATTCCCACACAGAGGATCGGTGCCGACCAGCACTCACCAGCCCCAGAGGCTTGTCTGCTCACCCGCCAGGGCGGGTGGGGCTGGGAGCTGAGGCTCGGCTTCGGTCGGAGTGCAGGGAGAGGACTGGGGTTGGCGGCGTAAACACAGACTGCAGGGGTTAGTGCACCACCGCTAGCCGGGAGGGAGTCTGGGGAAAAGTCTGGACCTGCCGAAGAGGCAAGAGACTTTTTCTTCCCTCTTTGTTTCCTGGTGCGCGAGGAGAGGGAATTAAGAGCGCTGCTTAAAGGAGCTCCAGAGATGGGCGCGAACCGCAGCTAAAAGTGCTGACCCCAGAGACGGGCATGAGACGCTAAGGCTGCTGCTGCCGCCACCAAGAAGCCTGTGTGCGAGCACAGGTCACTATTCACAACCCCCTTCCAGGGAGCCTGTGCACCTCGCCACTGCCAGGGTCCCGGGATTCAGGGACAACTTCCCCGGGAGAACGCACGGCGTGCCTCAGGCTGGTGCAATGTCACGCCCGCACTCCGTACCCCGCCCTGCCCCCAGCCTGAGTGAGCCAGAGGCCCCGAATCAGTGGCTCCTTTAACCCCGTCCTGTTTGAGCGAAGAACAGACGCCCTCCGGCGACCTACACGCAGAGGCCGGGCCAAATCCAAACCTAAGCCCTGGGAGCTGTGAGAACAAAGAAGAGAAAGGGAAATCTCTCCCAGCAGCCTCAGAAGCAGTGGATTAAAGCTCCACAATCAACTTGATGTACCCTGCATCTGTGGAATACATGAATAGACAACGAATCATCCCAAATTGAGGAAGTGGACTTTGAGAGCAAGATTTATTATTTTTTTCCCTTATTCTCTTTTTGTGTGTTTGTGTATGCTTCTCTGTGAGATATTGTCTGTATAGCTTTGCTTCCACCATTTGTCCTAGGGTTCTATCCGTCCTTTTTTTTTTCTTTTTTAAAAAAATGTTTTTTTCTTAATAATTATTTTTAATAACTTTATTTTATTTTATCTTACTTTATTTTATTTTATCTTCCTTAGTTCTTTCTTTCCTTCCTTCCCGCCTGCCTGGCTTCCTCTCTCCCTCCCTCCTTCCCTCCCTCTCTCTCACTCTCTCTCTCTCTCTCTTTCTTTCTACTTTTTCTCCCTTTTATTCTGAGCCGTGTGGATGAAAGGTTCTTGGTGCTACAGCCAGGAGTCAGTGCTGTGCCTCTGAGGTGGGAGAGCCAACTTCAGGACACTGGTCCACAAGAG